>NC_030820.1:20187364-20496583 GCF_001704415.2 Capra hircus | reverse complement strand
GTATGAAGACTAAGTTTTTTTCTTTGCTACACATTTTTTTTTTTTTTTAGGAGAACAATGTTACACGTTTTTGACATTGTATTCACTTCTATATTTGAATTTCTGGACCCTTCCTCCCCTTGACTTCCTAACTTTTACTTTGTGTATGGTTGTACACTGTATGGGTTTGGAATGATTTTTTTGTTTGTTTGTTTTATTTATTTATTTTTTTACTTTATTTTACTTTAAAATACTGTATTGGTTTTGCCATACATTGACTCAGATAAAACAAAGTTTAAGAATTTAGTTTTCATGAGGCTTCAGTAAAGAAGAATAAATAATAATAGTTTAAAAAACCCTACCCTTCCTGTTACTCTGGTCATCCTCATGACAAAAAGGAAGTTAAACTGTTTGCTGACATGTTTCTTATGGTTTGAGTCTGGGCTTCCTTTTCTAGGACTCCTGCCAAACACTCAGCTTCCACAGACAATCTTTTGTGGGAGGTGACCTCTTTGGAATCTAAGAGCAAAGGCTAAAAAAAAAAAAAGCCATAATAATTGCAAACAAACCCTAGTTCTGGTGAAGGATTGTTTGGTTCACATTCCTGAAGTAGCTGGAAATATACTTTCTGAAGAGTTTAATAGAATATTAGTTCTCTTCTCTTGAAAACAACTCTTCTAGACACTCAAGTTCCAGTTCACCGTACCACTACTTTCCAAGTTGTTAAAAAGGGTTAGGGTAAACTTTCACTCTTCCTTATTATCCATCACTCATATTTGATTAATTAGTTCTAAAAATCTCTTTTCTAAGATGAATTTTCTGCTATTCCCTTAATGCGGTATCACTTGACTTTTAGATGAATGGTGTACCTGTACCTTTTTTATTTTTTCCCCTGTACCTGGCTTTTTTAAAATTTATTTTTTAATTGGAGGAAACTTGCTTTACAATGTTATGTTGATTTCTGCTGTACAACAACATGAATCAGTCATAATTATATATAGATCCTCTCTCTGTTGGGCCTCTCTCCCCACCCCACCCCCCCCATCTCACCCATGTAACTTGCATGATTAATTTAATTGCTTTAAGTATTCTCTCCATTATCATCTTCACCTAACTTTTTGTCCTGTGGCTTTTACACACTTCACATATTTTCATGATCCATGGAAAGAAATCAATAGAAGGAAAAGTATCCTTTGGCATATAGGACTTTATTCACTGCCTTTGTTTAAACATTTAGTATATAGATCCTTGATATTCCTTTTGTTGACTAAAACTTCCTTTAGGACTAAAAGTTTTTTTTTTTTTTCTTTTTTTGCCTTCTCTCCTGAATTCTTCCATCTGTTTGTGATGTGGTCATTCTCATACCAAGTGGTTTCTCTCTGGGAAAGTGATCTCAAACTTGTTTTGGAGATTTTGTCTTGGCATACCAGTATTATGACTTCACCCCATGTGCCCACCTTGGCATGTGGCTGGTAAGTTTGCTGATTCATTTATTTCTGGAAAGGAAATGGGACATTAACCTTCTGAAAACAGAATTTTGCCCATATGACTAATGTGGTTATAAGCCATCAATGACTCCCCTTTGACTCTGGATCTGGAACTAGGTTGACCTGATATCCAGTTTTCTCACCACTACTAGCACAGCGACAAGCTCTTGAACCTCATTAAGAATAAGGTACTTTATCTGCTAACAATTGATATATTCAGTTTCACTTTTGTGTTTAGAAGTAAACCTTCTCTACACTTTCTCTGCTTTGCCCTTGTTCATTAGCAGAAGACGCAGGAGGTTCAGGTTCGACCCCTGGGTCAGGAAGAGCCCTTGGAGGAGAAAATAGCAACTCAATCCAGAATTCTTGCCTGGAAACATCCTATGGACAGAGGAGCCTGGTGGGCTACAGTCCATTGGGTAGCAAAGAATCAGACATAGCAACTGAGCACGCACGTACTCATAAAGTAAGTAGGATGGGTTTTCTACTTCTATTGTTTTTAGAGGTAATAGCTAATAAATTTATAGAAGGGTTTACCAACTTCTTGAATCACCATTGTGTTGCAAATCTACACTTTTCCTTTGGGATAAAGTTTTCTCTTTGTTTAAGTACGTACCAAGGAATTATTTGTTATTTATTTATTTTTGATTGCACTGGGTTTTCATTGTTCTGCATCAGCTTTTCTCTAGTTGCAGAGAGTGGGGGTTACTCTGTAGCTGCAGTGCCCAGGCTTCTCATTGCAGTGGCTTCCCTTGTGGAGCACAGGCTCTAGACCCACAGGCTTCACTAGTTGTGGCACATGGGCTTAGCTGCCTCAAGGCATGTGCTATCTTGCCAGACCAGGGATTGAACCCTTGTCCCTTGTATTGGCAGGCAGATTCTTAACCACTGGACCATCAGAGAAAACTTCTCTTTTATTAGAAAGCTTATGGATAATAAATATTCCTCTGACCATATCTTTATTTCACTCAGCCTTTGTCTTAAAGAGTTTGCCAGAGCATGAAATTTCAATTTGACAGTGATGTTCCCTCAGTATTTTCCCTCTGTTGTCATGTGCTGTCCTGAGACAAGTCCATGGTCAGTTTAACTGCTAAAACTTTATAAGTACTGTGTGTTTCTTTTCTTCCAAATGCTTTAAAAATAGTCTCTTTCCCCTAAAATCCTGCAATTTGTCTATGACACATTAAGCAGTGGACTGGGGGTTTTTTTGTTTTGTTTTTCATATGTGTACAGTACTTTGTGAGGTGCATTTGAAGTCATAATTTTACTCAAATCAAAAATATTCTCAGCCCCTTTTTTCTTTCAATATTGCTTTCCTAATATTCTATTTTTTTTAATGTTTCTAGAAATCATAACAGTCTACAGATCACTCGCTTCTGTGCCCTTATCTGTGAAGAACCACTACGGATTACATCCTTATTTGTGGTCCTTGGTTGGCTTTCTGTTGGGTTCAGCCAAAGGGAGACAGAAGCTGGAGTTGGAAGGGTGGGGAGAATGAAGAATTCGGATGCATTTTATCTGTTTGTTTCCTCCAGTTTCTCTGACAGGCAGCTGCTTCCTCAACTCCCACTCCTGCTATGAGGTCCCCTCCCCACGGTTCCAGCTCTCACTGGGAACTGGGTATCCATGTCCGTTCCAAGTAGTCTGTCTACTGCTGCTAGTCTCCAGGAGTCTCACCATCCCTGGTCATTCCTTCCACCTTGCCAATGCCTTCATTAAAGCAAGTATTCTTGGAAGTTTTGCTATTTTAGCCATCTGGATTTGTCTTTTCTGATAGGCTCCTAATACCACTATACCCACAATTATGAAGGGTAGTCAGGCAGATCTAATTCTAAATCCATTCTTCCTTTTCTTATACCTCACATTATTTCATATACTTGACCTTCAATAAATGATCAAGTTTTATATATGTGGTACATTACCATAAAAACAAACAAAAATATAGGCAAAATACTTGTCAGTATGGATACAGAGTTGTTCCCTAGGGTGATTTGTCCTAGTGAAAAAAAAATAACATAAAAAGAATATATTACATATCATCTATCAACATATATCTTTATATATATATATATAACTTGTATCCCTCCATAACCAATAGGAAAAGGTAACACATTATAATTTACATTGTTACAGAGAAAATTCTTATAATATCTTTTTTAGTTCCAACAAATGCAAAAGAATAATATACATAAAGCCTCAGTTTCTATGTTGAAGTCTTCATTCAAATGAAACACATTCTCATTCTGACACTGTAACAAGAGAACAGTATTTTTCAGTTTTATCTACAAAATGAAAAAGTAATTATTAGAAAATATTCTTATTCCAAACTTAGAATTCCCCATATATACTCCGAAGCATGCTACTTTAGTCCACTACATTTTCAGATAGTGGTGACACTAAAACACAAGTTTTGCTATGAAATGATCTTATATGTTTCTATTCTGAATCCTCAGGCAATAAATTCAAAAGGGATAAATTTCTCTTAATACCAAAATGCCCATTCTTTCCTTTAACTTTTTTTTTTCTCCACCTGTGGTATTTACTGCAATATATTTGTGTGGTCAGTCATGGCACACAGAGGGAATGAAAAGGCAAGAAGTTCGACAATATCATATTTTGCATCGTTATTTTTTCCATATTGTGTGTTGCTTTTTCTAGTTGTCATACATCTGACTCACAATACCTTCATGTTTCAATACACAGTAAACAGAAGGATAATACAGCCTTATAGATTTATAGCTTATATAAAATCTAGCCACTGATCATGAATAGAGGTCATTTAATCCTAAACTTAGAGACATAAACAAGTTCTATTACCTCTTTCTTCCTCCTGGTGCAAACAAGGAAAATAAACAAAGACTTTCTCTGAAGAATACAAAGGGATGCCCTACATCTCAGAGTTACAGATGGACAGCAGATTAAGGCAATAAGACACATAAACCAGGGCTTTCAGAGGATAAGAAAAGTCCCACGGAGGTTTCAAAATTAAAATGCACTGAACTACTCAGTTGTGTCAACATTTCACTAGGAAGAGGGACAAGTTCAAAAAGTTCTACCTCATTTGGTAGATTCTGCTTCTGTAAGGCAGAGATCAGCCACCTAGCAACAGCACAAAGGAGTCTACTCTTGACATAGTTAAGCTCATGCTGGCTGAGCAGGAAGAAAAGCTATGTAGGATCAGGGCAGAGCTGGAAGGCTTGCAGTTCCAGTGCCACTAGGGAGCCTGGTTTGGGAAATTGTGAAATTCCGTCAAAGGAATGACTTTTTGCCAGCATTCTTTGAAGCTCAGGTCTCAGCACCTCTCTCCCATTCAGGAGACTGCACTGGACACGTGCACACACACCAAGCTTGGCAAAGAAAGAACGGATGTCACTTCTAATCCACCATGACCTCGTTAAAGCACCGGTGTGCGTAGGCTACGAAAAGTGAGAAAGTAAACACTGTGTCGATGCAGAGGAAACATTTTCTGACGCAGCTGTGTTAGGACTGGTGAAGCACTGAGCTTTTTCAAGACCCTGATCTTCACAATATAGACAGCTATCTCTTGTTCTGTCTTTTAAAGCCAGTCCTTTGGCACGGTAGATCCTGCCCCAGAAATAACCCACCACTTTTCTTCCAGGAGAAGAGAAATATCTACTTAACAGTCAGGTCAGACCAGACACTTTGGAAAATATCTGGATCACAAATCTCTGTCAGCAATGACCAGTGAACAAAATCTGGGCCATGTGCTTCTTTGGAGGGCACCCTTTCGGGATGAGTCCACACCACAGGTCATTCAGAAGGCAGTTGCATCAGACTGTGAAAGCAATGCTGTAGTCAGCTGTGAAAGTTTACAGGCTGGCAGGGGGAGTCTAAAAACAACTGGACAATTAAGTGGCCCAACACTTCACAAGGCTTGCTTTCTGGGAAAGAGTCAGAGAGGGAAAATGAGGTATTACTGGGCTTTTGATTTTCATGATTCTCTGGGCATATGTGATCAGAGGAGAATGGAGCTCGAGGAGGGAGGGAGGGAGGGAGGGAGGCTTGGTGAGAGAGGTTATTTGTTTCATCGTCAGTCGCATTCCTGGCCTGCCTGGCCTGTCTGACTCGGCACAAGGCAGAAAGTGTGTAATGCTTTCTGACAACGGGGGAGGACAACTCAGAGACAAGCACATCTCATCACGGAGTTGCTGTTAAAAGCAGCCAGTTGGCTCTGCCTTTTACTGTAAAAGGTGTTATTCTTTTTGAAACATTGCAACCATTTTAAAGATTTTTTTGGAAAAAAAAATGCATTTCTGAGCTACAAGAGCAGTTCTTGTTAAAATAAAAATACAGAAACTAAAATATGAAATTGTCCTTTTCTCCAGAGCCAGTCTCCTTCTACAGAGGTCACTGACAACCCTGAATGTGTTGATGCTCGTGTTGCCATAAGCACTTGTTTTGTATTTTCACATACTTTCTGCCAGCCCTACCTCACATAGGACTTTAATACACATATTATTTTGGAATCTGCACATTTTTACCTAACAACAAAGATGCTTTTCTGTCATGATTTATATTTAATTAAAAAAATGTTTTCAAAATCATACTGGCAAAATAGCCAACTCAACACTTATCTAGTGGGCTGGAGTCCTAGGATTGAGATGGCTGAGTTTAAGAACTCAGTTCATTTCAGTTCAGTTCAGTCACTCAGTCGTGTCCGACTCCTTGCAACCCCATGAATCAGCACGCCAGGCCTCCCTGTCCATTACCAACTCCCAGAGTTCACCCAAACTCATGTCCATTGAGTCAGTGATGCCATCCAGACATCTCATCCTCTGTCGTCCCCTTCTCCTCCTGCCCCCAATCCCTCCCAGCATCAGAGTCTTTTCCAATGAGTCAACTCTTCGCATGAGGTGGCCAAAGTTTTGGAGTTTCAGCTTTAGCATCAGACCTTCCAAAGAAATCCCAGGACTGATCTCCTTTAAAGAATATGGATATTAAAAATCTTGAATGGATATTACCACTTTGTCTTTCCTACAAGTTTCTTTTCCTAAATGTTGTATGTATAATTTCCTAAATATACAAGTTATATTCCCATAATCTGTATAAAATAGGGTAAGTATTTCTACCTTCTAGTAGATATTAGTAGATAGGAGTAGTACTGTCTTCTAGTACTATCTACTCTCTATCTAGTACTATCTACTAAAATGGTAGATATTACTAAAATTTTTGTGTTACTTTGATAGGCTAAACCAAAGTTTAAAAGGTTTAAATTTGTACTTTTTTATTAATGAGTGTTGAGTTTTTTTTCTGGTATGTGTTGAACATTTATATTCCTTTTTCTGTGAATAATCTTTGTCTATTACTACATATATTATAGCTAATCTCCATCTATGGTATTCACTGCATATCTTCCTTGTGGCCTGCTATTGTATCTTTCACCATTACTGCAGTTTTATTTTTGTTTAGGAACCATCCAGGTGGTCAAATTTCCAAACCTGTTCATCTTTTCTCTTATGGTTGTTGCTGCTGCTGCTGCTGCTAAGTCGCTTCAGTCGTGTCCAACTCTGTGTGACCCCATAGACAGCAGCCCACCAGGCTCCCCCGTCCCTGGGATTCTCCAGGCAAGAATACTGGAGTGGGGTGCCATTTCCTTCTCCAATGCATGAAAGTGAAAAGTGAAAGTGAAGTTGCTTAGTCATGTCCAATTCCCAGTGACCCCATGGACTGCACCGTACCAGGCTCCTCTGTCCATGCGATTTTCCAGACAAAATTACCGGAGTGGGGTGCCATTGCCTTCTCCACTTATGGTTGCTAATAAACTTATAAATGACTTCCATTCTTCAAGATTTTAAAATATTCTCTGATTGTATATTGTGTTTAATTATAAGTTTTCCCTATTTATACCTTTAACAAATCTGGGATTAGTTCATTATACTCAGATTAGTTTCGGGTATAATGTCAATAACAATTAATATTTTAAAATAAATGGTTAACCAACAGTCCTAACACCAATTATTACATAGTCCAACCCGTCTACCCGCATCAACTTGAAATGCCACTGGTTTACATTAATTCCATATAGCTATATCAACCTATTAGTAGACTCTTCATTCCGTCCCAATAGTCTGTTTTTTGGTTTCTGTCCCTTCTCCACAATGTTTATTACCAAGAACCTATAGCAAGCTTTAATATCAAGTACAACAAATAGAAATCCTTAATTTTGTCTTTAAATATTATATTTCTTTTTCTAGTGAACATTAAGATCCATTGGTCTACTTCAAAAACAAACAAAATCTAAAACACCAAAAGTGTCCTTTGTTAATTATCATTTTTATATTATTGAATATTGCTAATTTTAGAAAGTAACTTTGTTTTCTTTTCTTATCCCTTTGATTAGGTCTTTGAGTATCCTTCATTTGTGTATGCAGTTCTCTTTATGTGGGACTTCATCATTTAAGTGTAGGCCTGTATATATAATAATAACACTATTTCAGAATGGAGCTCTTTTTCTAATTATCTTGTTTAATTATTGTTCTTACTGGTGAAAGGGAAATTTAATTAGTCTTGCATTTTTATCTTGTATCTATCTACCTTGCTGAGCCCTTTTTATTATTCTAATAGTGTCACAGTTAATTTGCTTGACTTTCCTAGGCTGTATCTGCAATAATATTTGTGTTTCTTCTTTTTAAATATGTTTAATTTTTACTTCTTTTTGCTGTTCCTTCACTCAAACCTTGAGCAAATAGAATAGTCTCAGACTCACTTTTTTTTCTTTTTTTTCTTATTCCTGGCTTCAAGGGAAAATACTTTCAGTTTTTAAAATAGATATACAAAACACGAACCCCCCTCCCACCTCCCTCCCCACAACATCTCTCTGGGTCATCCCCATGCACCAGCCCCAAGCATGCTGCACCCTGCGTCAGACATAGACTGGCGGTTCAATTCTTACATGATAGTATACATGTTAGAATGCCATTCTCCCAAATCATCCCACCCTCTCCCTCTGAGTCCAAAAGTCCGTTATACACATCTGTGTCTTTTTTCCTGTCTTGCATACAGGGTCGTCATTGCCATCTTCCTAAATTCCATATATATGTGTTAGTATACTGTATTGGTGTTTTTCTTTCTGGCTTACTTCACTCTGTATAATTGGCTCCAGTTTCATCCATCTCATCAGAACTGATTCAAATGAATTCTTTTTAACGGCTGAGTAATACTCCATTGTGTATATGTACCACAGCTTTCTTATCCATTCATCTGCTGATAAACATCTAGGTTGTTTCCATGTCCTGGCTATTATAAACAGTGCTGCGATGAACATTGGGGTACATGTGCCTCTTTCAATTCTGGTTTCCTCGGTGTGTATGCCCAGCAGTGGGATTGCTGGGTCATAAGGTAGTTCTATTTGCAATTTTTTAAGGAATCTCCACACTGTTCTCCATAGTGGCTGTGCTAGTTTGCATTCCCACTAACAGTGTAGGAGGGTTCCCTTTTCTCCACACCCTCTCCAGCATTTATTGCTTGCAGAGTTTTGGATCACAGCCATTCTAACTGGTGTGAAGTGGTACCTCATTGTGGTTTTGATTTGCATTTCTCTAATAATGAGTGATGTTGAGCATCTTTTCATGTGTTTGTTAGCCATCCGTATGTCTTCTTTGGAGAAATGTCTATTAAGAATTAAAGATTTTAAAATTTTAAAAATAAAAAACTAAAAAAAAAAGGCAAAATAAATAAATAAATAAATAAATTCTTAACTGACAAAAGAAAATAAAAAATAAAATAGATATACACATTTAAGTTTTTGGAGGAGAGGAACTACATCTTTGACATAAAATATCTACTATATCATTTAATCTAATCAACTTTAATATCTCTGTTTGGGCCTATTTTGGTGACTTACATTTTCCCATCAAGTGCTCTCTTCATGTGTTATTAATAAATATGAAAAGAAAAGCAACTGCATGGCCTTAAGCTTGCTACACAGAAAACATCTGAATGCTCTCTTTTTAAATTGACTTCTTGAAATTTTGAAATAATTTTCATTTACAAAGCATTCAAATGTTATTATAAATATATTTGTTAGTCCTTAGCACTTCAGTACTCTGTTTGAAGGAAAAAAAAAAAAAGAGGCCATGATCTTAAATTTTGATAATTTGTTCTATTTTCCACTGGTAAAGAATTGTTGTTGGTTGCTATGGAGATGATTTCAATGATGTTAAATAAGAAACTGGCAAACAGATTACCAGTGATTCCCACTTAGATACATTTTAAAAAGTGTTCTTAAGTCAATAAAACAATTATGAAGTATATATATTCAGCAATACAGAAGCTCTTTTCAATTCATAGCTCCATCATGGGCAGAGAATGTTGGTTCCTCAGTGAATGTTCATTTCCCCTTCTCTTTAGAAAAAAAATGAGGTAATTTATTTTCAAAGTCATGAGCTTCCCTGGTGGCTCAGAGGTTAAAGCGTCTGCCTGAAATGTGGGAGACCAGGGTTCGAACCCTGGGTCAGGAAGATTCCCCTGGAGAAGGCAATGGGAACCCACTCCAGTATTCATGCCTGGAGAATCCCATGGATGGAGGAGCCTGGTGGGCTACAGTCCACAGGGTCGCAAAGAGTCAGACAGGACTGAGCGACTTCACTTTCACTTTCTTTATTCAAAGTCATGGAGTTAGTCAATGGTGGATGGAGTTCATACCCAAGCCCAGGTTGACCTGGTTTTAGGGTCAAATTCCTGCCCTCTTTTGTACACTTCCTACAGGATATGGCTCATATGCATGTGGGTTCATCGAAATAGAGGGGAGTTTCTACAAGTTGGGACATAAAAAATTAAACTGGAGTTTTTCAGGTAGTCAAGACAAGAAAGTGGAAAATGGGCAGAAAGGAACATGAAAACTTGTAAGAATAGAAGTGCACAATGTGTTAAAGAACAGAAAACATCCAAATGCAAATAAAACTTAGTTTTATAATTCCTTCAGACATTTGAGTCAAATCTATACTCAATGAATCTGGCAATTATAGATTCATGAGTCACCAAGGCTATGGTTTCTCCTGTGGTCATTGATGGATATGAGAGTTGGACTGTGAAGAAGGCTGAGTGCCGAAGAATTGATGCTTTTGAAGTGTGGTGTTGGAGAAGACTCTTGAGAGTCCCTTGGACTGCAAGGAGATCCAGCCAGTCCATTCTAAAGGAGATCAGTGCTGGGTGTTCTTTGGAAGGAATGATGCTAAAGCTGAAACTCCAGTACTCTGGCCACCTCCTGAGAAGAGTTGACTCATTGGAAAAGACTCTGATGCTGGGAGGGATTGTGGGCAGGAGGAGAAGGGGATGACAGAGGATGAGATGGCTGGATGGCATCACGGACTCGACAGACGTGAGTCTGAGTGAACTCTGGGAGTTGGTGATGGACAGGGAGGCCTGGCATGCTGGGATTCATGGGGTCACAAACAGTCAGACACGACTGAGCAACTGAACTGAACTGAAGACTTTCCTGGTGGTCCAGTGGCTCAGACTCTGTGCTCTCAATGTTGGTGGCCCAGGTTTGATCCCTGGTCAGGCAACTAGATCCCATATACAACAGCTAAAGGTCCCACATGCTGAGAACCAGTGCAGTCAAATAAATTAATTAACTAATTAAAAAAAATGTTAAAAAAGACTCATGAGTCACCTAGTCAAATATCCAAAGCAGCAACATATCACAACGGTTGATGACTTAGGAGTACAGACACTGGCCAGAAGACTATGGTTTAAGTCTTAACTCCACCACTTTCTTGCCCTTTGTCTTTAGGAAAATTACTCAGTTTCATGGTCTCTTCTCCTTACCTGTCAAATTGGACACAATGTCATCTACCGTATAGGTTTATGTGAAGGCCAAAGTCATGTCAGACACTTAAGAGGTACCTGACATGTGACAGTAAGACACCTGATTTTTAACATTTGAATCAAATGAAAGAAAAGCCATGTGATAATTCTAGCAACTATGACTATATATTCTCATTTTCCTTTAGCCTGCCCCAGGCAACACTTGTCCCACATCTGGTAGAAGGGACACCCCTTAGCTGTTTTGCATTCCAATTGTATCTGTTGTGTGAATGTACCATTGTTTATTCTGCCACTCTCCGCTATGTCAGCATTTATGTTGTTTCCAGTATTTTGAAATTATAAAAAATGCTTACAGTGAGTAACTTTGTGGACATGCATTCTCATAGTGCTGGAATTGTACCAAGAGTATAAATTTTAGAAGTGGAATTCTTAGGTTCAAGAAGTAAATGCATATGTAGTTTTGCTATATACTGCCAAGTTCATTTCTATAAAAATTATACTGATCTGCATTTCCCTTAGCAAAGTGCTTGTTTCTTCACTTTCTTACCAACAGAATATGTTGCTCATCAGAGAGGCAGAGAATAGCACCTTAGTATGGTCTTATCTTGATCTCATGAATGAAGTTGAGGTTTCTTCATATATTTAAGCATAATTTTGCATATTTTAACTAATCATGGTCTATTTTTAATATGATGTTTAGGCTTTGGCCATATTTTAAAATACTTAAGTATTAGGCAAATTTTCATTTTCCTGAGATATATGATACATTTTCTCTCAGATTGACAGGTGTCTTTTGATGTTGCATATGGTACTTTTTTATAACATGCAAAATATTCCTTCTAACCACATTTTTATATAGTCAAATTTATCAGTATTATATTTGATTGTATTTGGACCTGTTTTTTTTCTTATATCCAGATTAGAGAAATTTACCATGTGTGTAACTGGTTTTAAAAATCACCCTCGTATATCCATGGTTTCACTTTGAACTCTGATCTACCTGAAGTTTATTTTTATTTGTGTATGGTGTGAGGTATAGTTTTAATTTTTACCTGTTTTCCAAATAGATACGAAGTTGCCCCAACACTGCTTGAAAATCCATCCTGTTCTGAGACTGAGATGCTGTCATTAATATTTACTAAGTTTTCATATGCAGTTAAATGCATTTCTAGACTTTTTATTCTGTTAGTCTAAAATGTCTATAAAGTCTACTCAATTTCCTGCACTACCCTGCTTTAATAATAAGGACTTTGCTATCTTTGTACTCGTCGCTCTACTCAGCTTCTAGTAGCTTTTTTCAACAGTTAACTAGCTAATTCTATGTTTATTTTCCCATATGAACTTTATTATCAAATTATTTACCCCAATTTGTGGATATTTTTGTAGGGTTGTATAAAATTCATAGACTGGCCTAGGGACCAAAGTCCTTTAAGATGTTGAGTCAGCTACCCAGAGAAGGAAAATGTCTTTTTATCTGTTCAAGGTTGTGGGATTGATTTTATCATATGTATTTGCTTTTTACTTTATTAAATTTATTCCTAAATATTTTATCTTTTTGTGTTTGTTATGAATACAGTTTCCTTTTCTATTTTCCCTGAGTTTTGTGTATATTGACTACTGATTTCTGAATGCTAATTTTATACCCTCCAAAATTACTTATGGAATTGTTTTCAATTTTTGAATTTTATTTATGATTAACTTTCTAAGGTTTTCCAGGTTTACTGTCATAATAATTTAAGTTCTTTTCTAGTTCTTAGGCTGCTTTTTTCCTTTTGTTTTTGGTCCAATTAAATTGACTACTATCTCCCATACAAATTTAAATGTCAGCGAAGAGAGTGGTCAAATTTCCTTGTTCCTGACATCTTAATGGAAACGCCTTGTGTGATTCTCAATTAAGATACTGAATTTATAAATAAAGAATTGATTCAAAATTTAAAATAAGAATTTATTATCACATTAAGAAAGCATCAATTGGATACCAATTCATATGTTCCTTACGGCTTTTTAAAACAAATCAGGAATGGATATTAAATTTTGTCAAAGACTTTTTTTTTTTTTTTTTTAAATTCTGGAGAAAATCCTAATAGGTCTCTTTGTCTCTCTGATTTCAGAAGTCTAATGCTTGACTAATCCCTTTTCCTTATTATTTGGTCTTTTTCCCTACAGGTAATGGGAATATTTTCCTTTGGTTTAGAGTCTAAGGTTAGCATATATCTTTGAAATGCTGGGTTTGTGTCAAATTTCCCGGGTTGCTGCCGAACTGTCATCTTAACAGCTGTTCGTCATTTCATTATGTAAATTCAGGTCTTCTTTCATTTTTGAGTTTCTTGGATGATAGTTTTAAATATTAATTCTGTTCTATTGTTTTGATTTCCTTCCTTAGGGACTCAAACTACAGTTGATCTTTGAACAACTTGAGTTATCGGGACACCAACCCCTGTGCTGGGAAAACTGGTCAACCACTTGTAAAAGAATGAAACTAGATTACTTTCTAACACCGTACACAAAAATAAACTCAAAATGGATTAAAGATCTAAATGTAAGATCAGAAACTATAAAACTCCTAGAGGAGAACATAGGCAAAACACTCTCAGACATAAATCACAGCAGGATCCTCTATGATCCACCTCCCAGAATTCTGGAAATAAAAGCAAAAATAAACAAATGGGATCTAATTAAAATTAAAAGCTTCTGCACAACAAAGGAAAATATAAGCAAGGTGAAAAGACAGCCTTCTGAATGGGAGAAAATAATAGCAAATGAAGCAACTGACAAACAACTAATCTCAAAAATATACAAGCAACTTCTGCAGCTCAATTCCAGAAAAATAAATGACCCAATCAAAAAATGGGCCAAAGAACTAAATAGACATTTCTCCAAAGAAGACATACAGATGGCTAACAAACACATGAAAAGATGCTCAACATCACTCATTATTAGAGAAATGCAAATCAAAACCACAATGAGGTACCACTTCACACCAGTCAGAATGGCTGCAATCCAAAACTCTGCAAGCAATAAATGCTGGAGAGGGTGTGGAGAAAAGGGAACCCTCCTACACTGTTGGTGGGAATGCAAACTAGTACAGCCACTATGGAGAACAGTGTGGAGATTCCTTAAAAAATTGCAAATAGAACTACCTTATGACCCAGCAATCCCACTGCTGGGCATACACACTGAGGAAACCAGAATTGAAAGAGACACATGTACCCCAATGTTCATCGCAGCACTGTTTATAATAGCCAGGACATGGAAACAACCTAGATGTCCATCAGCAGATGAGTGGATAAGAAAGCTGTGGTACATATACACAATGGAGTATTACTCAGCCATTAAAAAGAATTCATTTGAATCAGTTCTGATGAGATGGATGAAACTGGAGCCAATTATACAGAGTGAAGTAAGCCAGAAAGAAAAACACCAATACAGTATACTAACACATATATATGGAATTTAGGAAGATGGCAATGACGACCCTGTATGCAAGACAGGAAAAAAGACACAGATGTGTATAATGGACTTTTGGACTCAGAGGGAGAGGGAGAGGGTGGGATGATTTGGGAGAATGGGAATTCTAACATGTATACGGTCATGTAAGAATTGAATCACCAGTCCATGTCTGACGTAGGGTGCAGCATGCTTGGGGCTGGTGCATGGGGATGACCCAGAGAGATGTTGTGGGGAGGGAGGTGGGAGGGGGGTTCATGTTTGGGAACGCATGTAAGAATTAAAGATTTTAAAATTTAAAAAATAAAAAATAAAAAAAATGGTTACAAAAAAAAATAAATTTAATCTCTATGTATAAAAAAAAAAAAAGAAAATTTGTGTATAAATTTACAGCTGACCTGCTGTATCTGAAGTTCCACATTCCCAGATCCAACCAGTCATGAAATGTGGTATACTGTAGTACATATGTTTTTCAAAAATCTGTATATAAGTGAATTTGTAATCTGCATATAACTTGGATGTACTTCAAATCCATGTTGTTCAAGGGCCAGCTGTACATGAATGATTTTTGTCTTCCACTTCACTTACTTTCTCTTTGGTTCTTTTTACTTCATCCCACTTTCATTCCCTTGGTTATTTTCTCACTTTTGTTCAAAATTCCTTAATAAATTTAATTTGAATATATCCTCCTTTGAGAGAATTATAATTTAGTTTTGGTTTTTAAATTTCTTTCCTGAGTTCAATCAGTAATTTGATTCTTACTGTTGTGTTGTCCATTTTTACTTTGGTTTTGTCTTTCTCAGTGAAAATTTTTTTCCCCTTATCTCTAAATTTTTTTTTTTTTTATGACAGTATTTAAGAGAAGGCAATGGGAACCCACTCCAGTACTCTTGCCTGGAAAATTCCATGGATGGAGGTGCCTGGTTGAGATCGTCGAGTATTCTGTCTTTTACTTCATATTACTTGTTTTTTCTTCTTTCCTTCCTTCCTTCCCCTTACTCCTCCTCTTCTTTTTCTTTTTTGTGGGAAGAAGAATAGTGTTCATAAGGTGAACTTCTAAACAGGTATGAAACTGTTTAAACTTTTAAACAGCTTTGTAGGTATGAAAATTGCATTTACTCTTCATTTAAAGCCTAGGGTTGTGGATTTGAGGTAGTTTATAAGATTTCTAGTTTAAGAGCACCCTCTTCTGTCATTATAGCAAAGTAGAGTTTCTTTAATGGGTGATATTTATCTTTATTGATATCCATTCTGTCCTATAAACTGGAGAGTCATTACTTTTTAGTATAATGAGCACATCACAGGCTCACTCAATATTCTTCTTGCAATCTACTTAGAAAACATTGAATAATCCCTTTGTGGTTGACAGTCTGAGTTTTGGTGAGACCATATGCTCACCTGGGCTTCCCTGGTGGTTCAGATGGTAAAGAGTCTGTCTGCAGTGCAGGAGACCTGGGTTTGATCCTTGGGTTGGGAAGATCCCCTGGAGAAGGAAATGGCAACCCACTCCAGTATTCTTGCCTGGAAAATCCCATGGATGGAGGGGCCTGGCAGGCTACAGTCCATGGGGTCACAAAGGGTCATGACTGAGCGATTTGACTGTATATGCTCACCTCAATAACTTAAGAACATATTTAAAAGTATTGATATTTTTTTCATTGAAACTCCAGAACTTTGCATGTATATCCATTTGTTCATCCTTCATTCAGTATATTACACAAATAGTTCTTATAACATCAGGTATGAATTTGGTATTAGTCATGAAAAGATATACAACAAACTCTGGAAAATTCTTAAAGAAATGGGAACACCAGACCACCTGACCTGCCACTTGAGAAATCTGTATGCAGGTCAGGAAGTAACAGTTAGAAATGGACATGGAATGACAGACTGGTTCCAAATAGGGAAAGGAGTACGTCAAGGCTGTATATTGCCACCCTGCTTATTTAACTTATATGCAGGGTATATCATGAGAAATGCTGGGGTGGATGAAACACAAGCTAGAATCAAGATTGCCGGGAGAAGTATCAATAACCTCAGATATGCAGATGACACCACCCTTTGGCTGAAAGCGAAGAACAACTAAAGAGCCTCTTGATGAAAGTGAAAGAGAAGAGTGAAAAATCTGGCTTAAAGCTCAACATTCAGAAAACTAAGATCATGGCATCTGGTGCCATCTTTTCATGGGAAATAGATGGGGAAACAGTGGAAACAGTGAGAGACTATTTCTTGGGGCTCGAAAATCACTGCAGATGGTGACTGCAGCCATGAAATTAAGACACCTGCTCCTTGGAAGAAGAGTTACGACCAACCTAGACAGCATATTAAAAAGCAAAGACATTACTTTGCCAATAAAGGTCTGTCTAGTCAAGGCTATGGTTTTTCTAGTAGTCATATATGGATGTGAGAGTTGGACTATAAAGAAAGCTGAGCACCAAAGAATTGATGCTTTTAAACTGTGGTGTTGGAGAAGACTCTTGAGAGTCCCTTGGACTGCAAGGAGATCCAACCAGTCCATCCTAAAGGAGATCAGTCCTGAATATTCATTGGAAGGACTGATGCTGAAGCTGAAACTCCAGTACTTTGGCCACCTGATTCGAAGAACTCACTCATTGGAAAAGACCCTGATGCTGGGAAAGATTGAAGGCAGGAGAAGGGGACAACAGAGAATGAGATGGTTGGATGGCATCACCGACTCAATGGACATGAGTTTGAGTAAACTCTGGGAGTTGGCGATGGACAGGCTTGGGATGCTGCAGTCTGTGGGGTCACAGTCAGACATGACTGAGTGACTGAACTGATCTGATGAAAAAGTACAAAAAACAGGACCTTTATTTTCTATTTTGGTCTTCAAAATTTTTGCCCACACTCTCTAAAAGAATTTTTGAAAATTTTTGAATTTCCTTTAAGTCAAAGTTATTATTATTTTTTTAATCTTAACTTTAAGCAATTTCAAATTATATAGTCTCCAGGCTAGTAAAAATAAAACTCTTAGACCACTTTTTCAAATGTTGTCATTGAAATGTAAATATCACTGGATATACATCGGTGGTGGTTTAGTCTCTAAGTTGTGTCTGACTCTTGGCGACCTCATGGACTGTAGCCTGAAAGGCTCTTCTGTCCATGGCGATTCTCTAGGCAAGAATACTGGAGTGGGTTGCCATTTCCTTCTCCAGGGGATCTTCCTGACCCAGGAATTGAATCCAGGTGGCCTGAATTGCAGGCCATTTCCTTACCAACTTAGCTATGAGGGAAGCCCCAGATACACATTATCTTCCAACAAAATATACATGAAGAAGTTTGCCTTTAATGGTTAGAATTTTTAATAGCTCCTTTTCCTCATTGAACTAATATTTTAATTTTCCTTTCCAACTGATTTTTACTGTTCATATTGCAAACTTTTTTATATCACAAAGCTTTGTTTTCAAACTTTTCTGCAACAAATATGTAATTTATTTTTTTAAAACTGTCTGTGATCATAACTAAGATTTTATTCTTATATACAAAACTAATAAAAATTGGGAAAAGCAAATTTTGATGGTCATTAAAAATTACATTGGAAATATATTTCTTAATAGGATGGATAGGTTTTAAATAGATAATGAAGTAAAACGAAGACTTGTAAAATAACATGCTTATAGAGTCAATAGAGGAGCATAGAAGGAGCATTGAGTCATTTTACTTGGTTTGTATGGGAAAAGATATCCAAAGAAAATGCCATTTATATTGGATCTTAAGTATTAAAAAGCATCCTTTGGGAAAATAAGGCAAAAAAAGAAAACTTGAGGCAGAGGTAACAGTGTGTGCAAAGCGTGGAGAAAGAGAAGATGCCCTGTCGAGGCAAAAGATCTTTTTGGACATGTTATATTTGTGATGTCCATTAGATAGCCAGATGAAGTCTGATGTCTTCTTGGCAGCTGAATTTAAGAATGTGGAATTTGGTAGGATAGGTTTGAACTGCTAATACACAATTCAAAGTCAATAAATTAACCCAAGCTTAGATGAGATCATATGGTAAGAGAAAGTAGGCAGAAAAGAGAAGGCTTTCAAGCCCTGAGTATTGGAGCACTCCAGTATTACAAGAAGGAGAAGGAACTAGTAGAGCAAAGTGAGAGTGATGGCCAGTGATATGTCAGAAACCAGATGAAGAAAAACTGTGATTCACTCTCACATGCTGACACGGAGAGAAGATGAGAAAAGAGAAATTATCATTTTTATTGTCTTTTAAAATTCCAGGTTAAAATGCATTTCTCACCTAAGGGCTTCCTAGAAATGGTATTCAAAATTTCCAAAAAGGTGTTTATTTTCTTTTGTCATCCTTTTTTTTTTCTTTTGGGTATCTAGAAACTGCTGCTTTCTGTATTTTGTTACTAGGTCGTTGGCTTCATAGGGATTTTTGTCTTTTGTAACTTTTAGAATGTATCATTTTAATTTAGCAATATAACCTTTTAAAAATGTGCTTATACTATAATTTTGTGGGGTTTTGATATTAAAGTTACCACTGTGTATTTTTGTACTCATTTGTCAAATCGTTTTTTTCTTGCCTTTTTTCAGTTCTTCTAAATATATTTTTGTTTAAAATTAAATATATGTGAAATAAAAATATAACATATAATGTTTATACAATAAAAATATATATGAAATAAATATGTATATAGTAAACTTCTGTATATGTATGTAATTGTAGAAGTACTTTAAATTTAATACTATTTCCTATTTCTCTCTCTTAGCCTGGCTAACTTGATTTTCTTTTCTTTCTTGTAACTTCTTTCCTGCCCTCCATATTAACTTGGAATTTATATTACATAGCTCACTCTTTTTTCTAATAAACATGCTAGTATATTGAAATAATATAATAATCAAGCCTCCCCAGGTGAAGAATCTTTTGGCTCATTGTTTGCTTCCTAAGTCATTGAACATTCCAAGCCATAGTGTTTCTCAAGTAATGGGAAACCATGATTCACCTTGTAGCTTCTACTCTTGTGAATAATTACAAGCTCCTAGCAATATGAATGACCTTGTAAAGTCTCTTTCCTCTGGGATTGTAGATTAAGCCTGAAGGTCCTTTCTCACAGATTCCAAGAGGAAGTTCAAAGGCTTTTCTGACAAGTTTCCTCAGGAAACCATGAAATTCTTGTATCCACAGTGGCCTGAGTGAGAGATGGGCTTTGGACTTTGTGTCCTTATTTATTTGGATAAGAATGACAATGAATTCCCACTCTTGGGAATGAGAGAATAGGGCTTGATATAAAGCCAACACCTTTCCACAGTACCCTAGAGTTACTCTAAAACTGTATTCTAAAGCTGTCTTCATCTAACCTTATATCCAAAAATGAATATCTGTATGTGACAAATGAACTGGATGCTAAATTTAACTGGAAATGAATCGACACTAAGTGCCATTAGAAATAATTTATGTTATTATTTGGCATTCCAGAAAGACACATTATGCTTAAAGTAAGGAAATGTACAAGAACAAGTCAAAGGATGGGTATTGCAATATAACTGTGAAACAAAATGTTTAAGAACAAAACAACCAGTAATAGGATTAATGGGGTTAATTAAATGATGACAAGCCCATATATTGAATACTATATACTACACAGTATAAAATAGTGGCATAGTAATAATAATGAGTAGCATTCCTATAATGTCTTATGTGTCAGGCTTTGTGCAGAATGCCTTACGTATATTAACCCCTTTAAATCTCTTAACGGCTCTAGGAGGCTCTATGAGTGCACTTATTTTCTCCATTTTAACAAAGAAGAAGCTGAAACAGTCAGATTAGCGGATTCACCCAGTAATACACAACCAGTAAGTGGCAGATCTAGAGCTATGCCGACGGATGTGGAAGAACAGCATGGCATTTCGTGAAGAGACATAAAGAAAACACACATACACAGTACATCGTGTATTGTAAAGTGTAATTCACATTTCTGTAAGAAATAAATGTGTGCTTGTGTGTGTGTGTGTGCTTGTGTGTGCGTGTGTGTGTGTGTGTGTGAAAAGAAAGCCGTGTGGATATAACACATACTACTCAAGAGGAGAATTTAGGTATTGGGATTTCTACTTTTGCTTCATACACTATTTTACGCTTTTAAAAAACTTTATTATAATACATGTGTCACTTCTGCAGCTCACCATTTAAAGAAATAAAAATTTGAATGAAAAGGCTACCATATTATACTATGAGAAAAATGTTTAAAAGTCATATTTTTCACCCCTATGGAGCAGAGAGCCCTCAGACCAGTTGTTTATATTGATGGTAATTACAGTTAGCTAGCTATTTGAAAAGTATTATTTATTATGCAAAGTAACATAATAAAATATTTCATTGGCTTTCCAGTCAGTGAATTCCTTTATATTGCATTGACCAAAAACTTCATGCGGGTTTTTTCCATAAGATCTTGTGAAAAATCCGAACAAAGTTTTGGGCCAACTCAATACATTTTGCTGCATTAATTTCTTTCTTTAGTCTAGCTCTCTCTCAATTCTCTTGTCATATCTTTTCCCCCCACATCAGAGTTTCCTCACTTGAGAGAAACAAGTTTCAAACATCACCATCTGGATTTCAAATTTTAAAGTTTATTTAAGCACACGAGGATGTTGCCAAGAACGCAAAACTCTGCTTGCTCAGCTGAGACTAACTACAGTTGGAAGCTTTTGTCTAACCATCAGGGTTAGAAAAGAGAAAAACTGGGACCTCCTTATTGTAAACAGTTGATACTAAACATTACCCACTCAGCTGATGTTCAATAAATATTTATGCCATCTTTCTCAATTTCTTCCACAAGATTTTTAGAAATTAGTAATATGTATCCTGTATTTCCATGAAGTCATAGTTTGTAGAAAGCTAATTTCCATGGAAACTGATACAGGGAAAAGTATAATTTTGCTAAGATGTTGTGAGTTAAATTATGTAGTGAATTTGAGAGCCAAAAACTTTGAGAAACACATTAATATTTCTGTTCCAACAATGTTAAAATACTGTAGTATTTCATCATAAAAATTTTTGTTGTTCTCCTTGGTAGATGTGTTTGCTGTCTTTTAAAGTGATAAATGAATTTTTCTAAAATATGAGTGTTGACTCAGAAGGATAGAAGAATTTAAACAACTATTAATGAGTTTTTCCAGATATTAATACTTTTGTGTGCTTTGTTATGACTTGAGTGTCAACCTGAAACCATTTCTCTAATAAGCAAAGTAATATATACACTGGTCTGTTAGAATAAAAAATCATAAACACAAATATAATAGAATATGCATCATTTCCTTTAGAATTTATGAAACTGTTTTCAGTGATATTCCCTAAAGGGTGAGAGACAAAAATTTAAGCCATCTTTGATAGGCAATATAAATAATTCCCAGAAGAAATCACAAGAACTCTTTCTGAATATTTTTGCTTTAACTATGTAAATATATTCCTTAACTGTACCTTAACTTTATCTACTCATAAACATCCATTGAATAAACCAGAAAAAGGTTTTACTTGTGAATTAATTTTATTCTTGTCTTGTTAGAAAAGAAAAATATAGACCATGAAATAAAAAGGGAGATAGGAAATACAGACATTCAGTTTATCTGAAATAAGATGATATCGATATGAAATCTTTTTATAATCTGATACAAAAATTAAAAACAAGAAATAATGAATATTATTAAAACTATATATCCCATACAATATAAAATGAATGCTGAGAGATATAAAATCATGTGAAATCACTGATATTTTCCTAAATATCAAATATTCCTTTCTCATACTCAAATGGACAAATATTAATATAGTGCCATTATTCAGTTTTTACCTTAATAACATGTTCATTATGTTCTCTTAGATCAGCCTCAAGAAAAACAAGATGACTATAATAAATGTTTAAAAAATTTTAAAAAGGCAATTATTCTTACCGACACAATGGACCATTTTTCTCCACCACACAAGTCCCACCATTTCTGCAGTAACCTCTTGGACACTCTAAAAAGAAGTAACCCAAAACCCACAGTTAATTATAAATATTACCAGGAAGAAGGAAGACATATTACTATTAATCAAGACATTAAATCTAATCATGGAGAATAAATTGCTTCCTACTTGCTAAAAGCACAGGAATTTGTTTAGGCTACTTTCCTGTACACCCAGATTTGTTCAATGTCCCCACTGCTCTGGACGTGTTCATTCCTTATACATGCCCAGTGCTTGGTCCTAAGACTTTCTTTCCCCATAGATTAGGTACAATCTACTTATTTAGAAGGTCTGTATGACATCTTTGTGATTATACTGAAACGTTTTCTTTACTGAAACATTTCTTCAGTTCCACACACCAGTCACTATATCATGGCAGATAAATGCTTCGCATGGGTGACTGTCATTCTGATAAAACGTCACTTGTACGCAGAATTTGGTCCTACCCTCCATGTTTGTGACAGATGTCAACACAGCTCAAATGGATCCTCACCGCCCTGAACCTGCTTATTTTGCTGCTTGTATCATTCCTGAGTTCTAGGTTAGCATAAACATTTATTTTCAAAGATGGTTTGTTTATAAGTTAAAAAGAAGCTAAATAGTTTCATGCAGTCATGCCTGTAGAAGTGGTTAGTGTTGCTCTCCCCAATACCCTACAATGTGGAAGACAAGTAGCTAGTGGGAGGCTGCTGTATAGCAGAGCTTTAGCTGAGTGTGCTCTGTGATAACCTAGAGGGATGGGATAGGGGCTGGGGGTGGAAGACTCAAGAGGGAGGGGATATATGTATGCATAATAGCTGATTCAGATTGCTGTCCAGCAGAAACTAACACAACAGTGTAAAGCAATTATACTCCAATAAAAAAGAAGTGATTAGTGATTTCAGCTCTTTCCTTTACAGTGTCTCCTTGTATTGTCACTACACGATCCCGATCCATTGAAAATTGCCAATTTCCCTACTCACTTAACCCCCTCTCTACTCTTTTTGGCTTCTTCACACCTTTCTTATAGGAGATAATTCTTCTCTGATTAGGCTATCATAACTCCAGTAGTTGAGAAGACTACACTGCTTTTAATGTGTAATCCACACATCTATTTTGAGCCCCTATTCTATGTCTGGCACTTGGCTAGGCACTGGATATGGAATGATAAATAATATAGGAAGCTTCATAGCTGTTAAGGCTGAGGGTACTGGAGCCAGACCACCTGAGTTGAAATCTCAGCTAGGTCTATTAGCTGTGTGATTCAGAGCAAGGTAGTTAGTCTCTCGGTGCCTCAGGTTTCTCTCTGTTAAACAGGGTTAATAATAGTACCTATCTCATAGGGCTGTTGAGAATGTTAATAGAACATCAGGATCATAATATGTGTTTAAGAAATGTTGATCTAAAAATGATATAGGCACAGCCTCTGCTCTCATTGACCTTCCAGCTTCATAGAGGATGTAAAAAGTTACTAGGGAATTAAAATATGGTATTAAAAGTAATCTACTTTGTAATAAATGTAACAAGGGTAATGGGGACACCAAGGAGAGAACCTAAGTAAAATTTGACCAATGAGGAAAAGCTCCAGAAGAGCTTTTATTTGGATAGGGGTGTGTGTGTGTGTGTGTGTGTGTGTCTGTGTGTGTGTCTGTGTCCGTCTGTGTCTGTGTGTCTGTGTGTCTGTGTCTGTGTGTCTATGTGTGTGTGTCAAGGTAAACATAAAGACACAAAGGTATGAGAAAAGATTGTGATGTATTTGAGAAACTGAAGGATGTTCCACCAGACTGGGTTGTTGATAATACAAATTATGAGAGAAGGTCATAGACACACAGGGACCAGATCATCTGGGCTCAGGGAGTTTAAACTTTATCCTATGAAGCTACACTCTTAAGAAGGGAAGTGGTATGGCTTATGCTTTAGAAAGATAATTCTGGCTACAGAGTTTACAGTCAATGGAAGGGCAAAGGCAAAAAATCTGGGTGTATGTCACAATCCAGGAATGCCTGAATGAAAGAGATGGAATGGGAACATTCAGATTTGTGGGAATTTATGAGATATTTAAATATTGGGACTGAAACATTTTGGGAAAGTCAAGGATGATATTCAAATTTCTGACTGGGCTACTTATTAATTGATGGCTTGATTCCTTGAGTTGTGGAATTTATGGGGAAGGAAGATTTTAAAGGGAACAATGATGTTGTGTTTTAGGTGCCTAAGGGACATCCAAATGGAAGTATTCAGTGGGCAGATTTTTAGGTCTGAAGAAAGGCGAAATATTAACACAGATAGAGAAATCATTTACTTGGGCAGAGGAAGGTTGATGTTCATGAGGCATAGCAGAAAAGTAAAGAGGAGAAATAGAGACATTATGTAGGTATTATCCATTGAAGGAAACCATGAGTCTAAAGAGTCAGATTGTCAGGTCAGTCACTGAAAGTTCAGAAAGGGCTGGTAGAGGCATCAGAAAAGAGGAAAACAGGGAAGAAGAAAGGTTTCATTCTGGGAACAAACTTGAAATATACCATGTGTTTTGTATATATTTCATTTCAAAACTTTGCAGTGTTTTGCTTTTCTAGGGGTATATTTCCTGTCTTGCCTTCCCCAAATCCTCCTGTGTAACTTCAAGAGGAAAGTGCAGGGCTGGAAATGAGCATAAGGAGCTGCCCCCCTCAAGCATTGAAGGCAGACTTGACTGAACAGAGCAGATGTGAAATTTCCTTCATAAATAAGAAATTAGCTAGTCTGACTAAAAATACTCTATGAATTTGATAGAGAATAAATAGATACATACCTTGTTAGATTAGCCATTTTATTATTATTTTTTTGTCTTAGGTACAATTTTAATCTTCCTCAAGTAAGAGCTGTGTTTTAATAATAAAAAAAATAGAATGTCTGATACTCCACAGTGTCAAAATATAATACACAGCTGCAGATTTTTTTTTCTAGAGTTATTAAAATTTGCTTTGATGCTTGCTTTACATCAGAATGATTTTGTGGGAATCTAATTATATATTTTCTTACACAAGAGAGTGGAGCACAGCAGAAAGAACACAAGCATCGGCTGCAACAAAGAGTGAATCCCGGTGTCTGGGTGAACAAAGGTTTCTAGATTATCTCTGTGAGAAGATTTTCTAAGTTTTGGCCTTAAAACCAAGTTCTTTATAAAGATAATGGGCAGAAACAGTACAAGCATTTTCATCTTTAATTTATTCAAAACAATTTACAGCAGAGAGCAGAGAATGAAATGGGGAAAGACATGGACACCAGATAGTAATGAAGATACAAAAAAATATTTAGTAGATAAATGAATAGTTGGGAGCTAGAAATCCATAAGCTGTATGTTAGAATTAGCAACACAAATATCTCACTGCCTTGTACCCTCTTGAATTGTTTATCATAACCATGTGTCTGGAAGCCTATACAACTCACTATTAACTATGTGGAAATACCATTCCGGAAAGGATTCACATTCAGTCTCACTCTCACGTATGGCTTTAGATAAGCAGAAAACACATATAAGTTGGACAAGTGATGAGTATAAAAACAAAAGTAACTTTTAAGCTTAAATCTAAATAATCTGCATTAGGCACACACACAAATATATATTTATGTAAAATATTTTTACACATATATATTTATAAAATATGCTTATATATCTTTATACAATATTTGGGCTTCCCTGGTGGCTCAGCTGGTAGAGAATCCACCTGTCATGTGGGAGACCTGGGTTTGATCCCTAGGTTGGGAAGATTCCTTGGAGACCCACTCCAGTATTCTGGCCTGGAGAATTCCATGGACTGTATAGCCCATGGGGTCACAAAGAGTGAGGCATGACCGACTTTCAATTTCACTTTTCACTCTATATAATATTTATATATAATATAATCATATATCTTTATATTTATATTTAATATATATATATTTTCCCCTTCTCAGTTGCATGGAAACTATTATCCACTACTAGAGTAGTGATGACTATTCTATGGTGGACTATAAGGAAGACTGACAATCATGTGAGTCTTGGTTTTCCCTCTGTGATACATGACTTATTTAATGATTTACGTATTGTTGTTGGGTTGGGTATAAAGTTCTTCATGTTTAAAATGAAGATGATCTTCTTTTATAGGACTTCTGGGAAGATAAATTTGGAATGACTGATATCTGAAGTTCCAATACTTGGGCCAACTGATGCAAAGAACTGACTCATTGGAAAGGACCCTGATGCTGGGAAAGATTGAGGGCAGGAGGAGAACAGGACGACAGAGGATGAGATGGTTGGATGCCATCACTGACTCAATGGACATGAGTTCAAGTGAACTCCAGGAGTTGGTGATGGACAGAGAAGCCTGGTGTGCTGTAGTCCATGGGATCACAAAGAGTTGGACACGACTGAGCGACTGAACTGGACATTTTTATAGCAGTGAGTGGTATGAATAAAGTATTAAATGATTGTTCTCATCCATTTCTCTATATGTGGTGTTCTCTTTTTTAAAATGATACAATTTATTTATTTATTTGGCTCTCCTGGGTCTTAGTTGCCACACGCAGGATCTTCAATCTTTGTTGCGGCATGCCAGATCCTTAATTGGGGCATGTGGGATCTAGTTCCCCAACCAGGAATCAAACCTGAGTCCTCTGCTTTGGGAGCATGGAGTCTTGGCCATTGGACCACAAGGGAAGTCCTTTTAGGGGGTTCTTTGAGTTTACCATGGAACTTAATTTATATTACCACTGTTCTCTCCAAATTCTCTTATTTTCCTTCTATCATCATGACCACCATCTCACTACCATTTACAGAAGACCTGCTCTATCAGAGACATACAGCAAGAGTCCCAAGAATTTTACTGATGTTACTTCATTTATTCCTCACAGCATTAAGTGGTATATCCCTATATTCCATATTTATCTTCTTCTTCTTTTTTTTTTTTTTTTTAGCGGAGGAAGAAACTGGTTAATAGTATAATTTGCTTAAGTTAACAGCAAGGGAACACCAGATGTTTAAATTTTGGTCCTCTAGTTCTAAACCCTGTTAGTCTAAAAATGTCAAATAATTTGCTATTCAGTGCAGAATTTCTATTACCTGTTGTGTTTCTTGATATTATGTGGTATTTAGGCACTGCCATGGGTTAAACATACATATATACAGTACACTGTATGTAGTTTCAAAAGCTCTATAGATTATAAGAGTTCACCGGAAAATTGTGCAGCAAACTAAATTCCTAGTGGGCAGAGACTTTTCTTTGTCTTGAAATCCCAGCTCAGGGACAGCAGGGGGGATAAACTGCATTTCAGAAACTTGAAAAAGCTTCACAAGTACTTGTATGAGATGTTTTTGTGTTATCTTTTGGTTTGGTTTTTAGAAGCTCTGAAACTTTATTAAGCTATATTATTATTGTTGTTCAAATATTAAATTAATACTATCTCATCTGATAACTGTACATTTTGTGTGCCTTTCCCTAATTCTCCTTTAAATAATGATTATCACAATTACAGTATCACTTTAACATAATCTTTATTAACTCTACTACTGCAAATGACTGGAAAAAGACTTCCAATGTAAATTAACTGAGACATATTCTGTTTAATAATTTTCTGTTGCCTAACAACCAAAACTTGAGAATAATATTCCTTTTTAGGGTAACTTGAGAACAAATAGGACTCATTGAAATATACTTAACCTGCAACACTCTTGCAGTGCCTGAGCTTGATGTTTTGGTTAATGACTTAAACCTTGAGGTGAGGGGAGACCATCTGCTCACCATCTGTTGTGTGACCACTGGGAGAATTATTGGATGCTGTAAGATTGGGCTCATAAAAGTCTGTGAAATGCTGACCTTAAGATAATATGATGTTTGAAAAGAGGAAGGTATAATATGCATAGACACATTTTAGCATGGATGAGGTATAAAGGCATTCTTAAAAACAGAAACATAACTTTATCATATTTGATTGACAAACTAAAAGGCATAAAAATATAAATAAAAGGATAGATAATATGGATCTTTTTTTATGAAAACTGTTTCACTAGTTCTGTATTTCATTCTTACCCAACAGCTGTGGCAATATGACCTATTCTTTGTAAATGAACTAAGTGAATTGTTGAGTGACTGAAATGACAGGCCACAAAAATGTGTACTATGATATTATCTACAGATCGTCCATCATACAGTATAAATGACAGGTCTTCTGTTTTTCTGACCATATTTTAAAAGACAGAATATGTCAAAGTAGACAGTGAACTGCAACATGTTGCAACATACTTGTTCTCAGATAGGACTATCTTGAAAAAAATCCCAGTTTTATATAGATAAATATGAGTACTGGACATAAGTGCTGTATCTTCATAAGTTCAAAGGAAGTCGCTCAGTCGTGTCTGACTCTTTGTGACCCCATAGACTGTAGCCTACTGGCTCCTCTGTCTGTGGGATTTTCCAGGCAATAGTACTGGAGTGGATTGCCATTTCCTTCTCCAAAGAATGGACTTATTTCATTAATACCATTCTTAGAGTAAGATCTCTCTTCAAAGTAAGAACACATCCTTTTGGATATCTGATCTGATGTATAAGCATGCCTAATAGAGACATAAAGTCAAAGAGCATTCATCTTTGCATATTTTATGGGATCAGATTTGCCCACTTCTTGATTTCCCTTTGTGCTCCTAAAATTCAGTGCTGTGCAAGAACTCATTTTTAGCAGCATAAAAAATATTTTTGAACTATGATTTGGTTTTAAATAACTTGCTTTGTTGCTTATCTCATAATGTTTTTCTATCTTGAAAGATACAAAGAATATATTCTGTCATAGTTTTAATATGAAATATCCCTAGTTTATTTATAAAATGTGATTGAATATTATCTTTTATCATCAGTTCATATTATCTTTTACTTGTGACATTTACATTGCCTCTATCTTTTATTTTACATATCCCTGCATGAAATAAAAATTCAATTACTCAGGAGAGATGTTAACAATGTGCTACAACAAATTAGAGGCTATTAAAGCAGTTTTGATAAAAGTATAATCACAAAAACATATTATCAGTTCTTATAAATATTCTGGGGTCAGAAGAAAGAAAAATCTTTAACAGCTAGTCTAAAGTTTCATAAATTGACTTTTAAGCATGACTAGATCATGCAAATAGGGAGTTCTTAGGAAGAGGTGAGCAAAATGCACAATTAAAAATATTAATAACATATTTGATTATGTAGGTGTTATATAAGATTAGATTATGTAGGGTTATTAAGAAACTAGCAATTTGCTTAGAGGAGATTATTAAATGCTAATAATGTAAGTTATATTAAATTAAAATTGTTTTTTATTTTGTGAACATTTTAAAATAGAGTATACATGAGTTCATTGTATTATATATTGTAAATTTCTATAAATGTAGCAAAATAACATTAACATTCCTCCTGCCACTAAGCCAATAACAAAAATGTAATTATTCTGTTTGCTGTTATTTAGAATTTCAAGTTTTAATATTTTTATTGTACACAGGTGAAGTTACTGACTCATATTGCAAAGAATATTTCAATGGGTAGTTACCTAAGCAGCTGGATTCATCAGGTTGGAAATCCATGCAGTCAGCAAAACCATCACAGCGCTTGTGCACTGGGATACAGCTGTTAGAAGAGGAGCAGGTCAAAGCTCCATGAGAACAGCTCTTGTCGGCTGAAGAAAAGAACAATAATAATCACTTAAAAATGTATTTCTTCTAATAATATAAGCCAATTTGTTTTATCCTTCATTTCTCAAGCCTTATTATTTAAAAAATTTTTAAGAATCTATTCTGTTTTGGAGTCCAGTCGATTATGGTAGTAACAGGTGAACAGCACAGGGACCCAGCCGTCCGTATTCCTGTATCCATTCTCCCTCACACTCCCCTCGCCTCTGGGCTGCCACATAATACTGATCAGAGTTCCTTGTTCTAGCCTTATTTTTATTTTATTTTTTAAATTTAAATTTATTTATTTTAATTGGAAGTTAATTACTCTACAATATTGTATTGGTTTTGCCATACATCAACATGAATCCACCTCAGGTGTACACGTGTTCCCAATCCTGAACCCTCCTCCCACCTCCCTCCCCGTACCATCCCTCTGGGTCGTCCCAGTGCACAGCCCCAAGCATCCTGGGTCCTGCATCGAAACTGGACTGGTGCTTCGTTTCTTATATGATATTATAAATGTTTCAATGCTACTGTCCTAAATCATTCCCCCACCCTTTCCCACAGAGTCCAAAAGACTGTTCTATACATCTGTGTCTCTTTTGCTGTCTTGCATACAGGGTTATTGTTACCATCTTTCTAAATTCCATATATATGCATTAGTATACTGTATTGGTGTTTTTCTTTCTGGCTTACTTCACTCTGTATAATCAGCTCCAGTTTCATTCACCTCATTAGAACTGATTCGAATGTATTCTTTTTAATGGCTGAGTAATACTCCATTGTGTATATGTACCACAGCTTTCTTATCCATTCATCTGCTGATGGACATCTAGGTTGCTTTCATGTCCTGGCTATTATAAACAGTGCTGCGATGAACATTGGGGTACACGTGTCTCTTTCAATTCTGGTTACCTCGATGTGTATACCCAGCAGTGGGATTGCTGGGTCATAAGGCAGTTCTATTTCCAGTTTTTTAAGGAATCTCCACACTGTTCTCTATAGAGTTCTTAATGAAGAAAACATCAATTTACTAAAATGTCCTCAAAAACCTGTCAATAGCATCATTGTCCAGCTGTGTGCATCATGTAGTATTATTCACGTATGTATGTATAAAATGCTTTGTGTATGTTTTATGGTCTGAACTGATTTTAGACTAGTCAGTTTCAATATCAAGGCAGATCTCTGTTTGTTCTTCTGTTGCTCCCCTAACATCTCTATATTATGTGCTATTAGCAGAGACTGTCACTTGTTTGAATGTTCATCCGTTTTCACTTGGGTCATAAGCCATGGGTAGTCACTGGATATCTGTTAGATCTGGGTGATGATGAAGGTCACTGCTGCCCAAGGCACTATGACTACATGCCTTGATAGCACTGTCAATGTATGATGTAGGTATTTCACTACTTCCAGAGTCTGCTGCTGGCTTGATTTCAAGGGGCAAACATAAGTCTTGTGCATAAGACTTTGGCTAATTCAGAAAACTGCCTTTATGGATGCCCATTAAGACTCCTGACAGCTCAATGGCAATCTAGTCCTGAAAAGTACTTGACCTTCCTCAGATGCTACTCTTAGTCCTATAGCTGTATTCTTGTATCCCTTATATGAATATTTTAACCCAAAGCTGCTGCCAAAAATTTGTAAAAGACTGATCTATGAAGTACTACTACTAGAATAAAGACAATTAAGCTCAAAATTTTCAAGCTGAATTGATAGTTTTAGAATACTCAGGAGTAAACTTCCCCATGTATGGGTCTTACACAGATTTTGTCAGTTAGGTCACAATTTTTCTTTTTTAAGTATATTTATAGGTTGGAAGGAGTTGTTTATTTGAATCATAGATTATTGATCAAAGGTTATTGACGTTTGATTTGAGAACTTCCTATCACCATTTAATGTCAAGTAGGATATAAAAAGGTTTTTAAGAGTATATATTTTCATTGACTAAAACTGCTGGATCTGAAAAATTCAAGTGATACTCTTCATTGAGTGATTCTTCCTGCTAGAACATTAATTCACACCAATAAATAATATTGAGCTGCCTTACTGTAAGTAAGACATTATACTTTGCACTTCCACTGGTAAGTGCAGGAAAGAGATTTTGAAAACAGTAATCAAAACATATGGAGCAACAAAATGAAGATAACAATATAAGAATGATTAATGTTTTAAAGTAAATATGAGAAATGTCATAAGGCCAGACTTAGCTAGAAAAGCATTGGTATAGGTAAGTATGACAGAAACAAGAGATTCCTTAGGTATAGGGAAGTCTGCAAAGGGGGAAAGTAGGAATAGAGTCTTGAGATACTCTTTATATTTTAATTTACATTTTAATGCTTTCAGAGAAAATCCATTTAGCAGAGTGGGAATCAAATCTACAGATTGGGAATCAATACTTTTGATATTGGAACAGTAAATAAAGCAGTTTGCCTAGGCTAGAGAATTTCTGTGAAGAGTTATGAGAGACAAATCTAAAACCAAAGGCTGGAACCAGACTGTAGAAATGGCTAAAGTGCTAGGAGAAAAAGCTAGGGAAAAAGCTCTTTAAGCTTTTCCAAAGGGTAAAATAGTTTTAGGATATACATTGACAAGATAAATAATATTTCAAACCAAGCAAACTAAGAAACAGAATAATTTTCCAACTCTTATAAGATGAAGAGATGTTTGTAAAAAGTAATAAAGGATTGTGTCTCTAGAGCCCACAAGCCACATTTACTGAAGCACACATGCCTACAGCCTGTGCTCCACAACAAGAGAAGCCACCACAATGAGAGGTCAGATCATGGCAACTGGGGAGTAGACCCACTAACAAGAAGACCCAGAGCAAACCAAAATAAGTTTAAAAATATGGATGCATGGCTAAAAACTTGCATCAATATGCCCATCTATATATGTATACAACAAAGGTCCCCATGGTCAAAGCTACGGTTTTGCCGGTAGTCATGTACGGAGGCGAGAGTTGGACCACAAAGAAGACTGAGAGCTGACAATTGATGCTTTCAAACTGTGGTGCTGGAGAACATACTTGAGAAACCCTTGGACTGTAAGGAGATCAAAGAGTCAATTCTAAAGGAAATCAACCCTGAAGATTCATTGGAAGGACTGATGCTGAAGCTCCAATACTTTGGCCACCTAATGTGAAGAGCTGACTCATTGGAAAAGACCCTGATGCTGGGAAAGATTGAAGGCAGGAGGAGAAGGGGATGACAGATGATGAGATGGTTGGATGGCATCATTGACTCAATGGACGTGAGACTGAGCAAACTCCGCGAGATTGTGAAAGACAGAAAAACCTGGTGTGCTGCCATCCATGACGTCTCAAAAAGACACAACTGAGCAACTGAACAACAGCAATGCATGCATATGCATTTTATCATTGTTTTGCATTGCCAGGAGCTGAGAGATCATACAAGAGGACAGTTTTAAGGTTTAAAATAATGTGTTGAAATTTGTACACAAAGATGATGGTACTTATCTACTTGTAGAACATCATTTTGGACACTTCTTATCTCAGAAACACTAACCCAATTAATATTCCTCAACCCAACTTTTAGTATGACTAATAGCTTAGTTTCAAGTTTATTGTACAATGAAAAGTTCTAACTTTAAATGATATAAATGTTCAACCATAGCCCAAGTAGCATTGAAAGACAAAAATATATATAAGAAAACACATGGTTTCAATTTGTAGAAAATTTAACTCTTTTTTAAATAGAAAATTTACAGTTTAGATAATTTAAAATTGGCTTTTCACTTAATGAAATTAGAAACTAAAATCTTAGTTTCTATGGTATGTTAAATGATATAATATTAAAGTTAATGAATACTTATTAAAATTGGGTTTTAAAAGTAGGTGGAAAACTTACTTTCACATATGTGATGAATACTTATTGACACCTATACAGCAAAGGACTGAAAGTAGGAAAACAAATGGAATCATTACGTTCTTTTTATCCATTATTAATATGCAGGTCAGGAAGCAACAGTTAGAACTGGACAACAGACTGGTTCCAAATAGGAACAGGAGTACGTCAAGGCTATATATTGTCACCCTGCCTATTTAACTTCTATGCTCAGCTGGAAGAAGCACAAGCTGGAATCAAGATTGCCAGGAGAAATATCAATAACCTCAGATATGCAGATGACACCACCCTTTGGCAGAAAGTGAAGAGGAACTAAAGAGCCTCTTGATAAAAGTGAAAGAGGAGAGTGAAAAAGTTGGCTTAAAGCTCAACATTCAGAAAATGAAGATCATGGCATCTGGTCCCATCATTTCATGGGAAATAGATGAGAAAACAATGGAAACAGTGTCAGACTTTATTTTGGGGCCTCTACAATCACTGCAGATGATGATTGCAGCCATGAAATTAAAAGACGCTTACTCCTTGGAAGGAAAGTTATGACCAACCTAGATAGCATATTCAAAAGCAGAGACATTACTTTGCCAACAAAGGTCCATCTAGTCAAGGCTATAGATTTTCCAGTAGTCATGTACGGATGTGAAAGTTGGACTGCGAAGAAGGCTGAGTGCTGAAGAATTGATGCTTTTGAACTGTGGTGTTGTAGAAGCCTCTTGAGAGTCCCTTGGACTGCAAGGAGATCCAACCAGTCCATTCTAAAGGAGATCAGTCCTGGGTATTCTTTGGAAGGAATGATGCTAAAGCTGAAACTCCAGTACTTTGGCCACCTCACGCGAAGAGTTGACTCATTGGAAAAGACTCTGATGCTGGGAGGGATTGGGGGCAGGAGGAGAAGGGGACAACAGAGGATGAGATGGCTGGATGGCATCACAGACTCGATGGACGTGAGTTTGAGTAAACTGCGGGAGTTGGTGATAGACAGGGAGGCCTGGCGTGCTGCAATTCATGGGGTTGCAAAGAGTCGGACATGACTGAGTGACTAAACTGAACTGAACTGAATACACATACAACAAAACATTTTCCAAAATTAGTCCAAATAAGCTATAAATAAAATTTATAGGAGAATCAGGTTTCAAAATGTTTCCTTGGACAATATCAACTTTTGCCACATTCTCTTTCAAACATTATGGTTTCATAGCTATAAAAATACTTATGTCAATCTGTCATCACCCTAGAGGTTGATACTCTTTCTGACCAAAAAAAGCATCACAGTGCATTTTATGGCTTTAAGCTCATTTGCTTAGGTAGATGATACATTTAAAATAAACAGCTGATGAATGATGGCTTACCAAAGTTACTTCTATAAAGCAATATCCCTTTTGAAGATTATATCTGCTACATAAGAAATATACACAAAAGTAAAGCATATATGACTATGGCTGTGTATCTATTTACTATTAAATGAAAGGTCATATATGTAGCAGATTAACATTTCCAACATTAGAGGAGCTATGGTTTTGTGCCATGAGAATGAAGGTGACAAGCCCTTCAAGGCAGATACACACCCAGCATGAAACAGGATGGATATGTACTCTGTCCCTGAACAAAACCAATCAGGACTCTTATTAAAATATCTTAGCTTAAATAATTTTAATAAAACTATAAAGATAATTTAATGTGGAAAGGATAATAATGCTCATATTATTCAATTTGCCACATTAATTCATTTAATTCTTGAATACCTCTGTAAAACAGACTTAACCACTATGATTTTCATATTGAATAAACTGAGGAACACGTTTGTAAGAAGCTGTCAAATACAAAGGGTAATCTTTATACATAGGGTGCTGAGATCATAGCTAACAAATTGAAAGTGAAAGTTGCTAAGTTGTGTCCGACTCTTTGTCACCACATGAACTATACAGAGCATGAAATTCTCCAGGCCAGAATTCTGGAGTGGGTATTCTTTCCCTCCTCCAGGGGATCTTCCCAACGCAGGGATTGAACCCAGGTTTTCTGCACTCAGGTGGATTCTTTACCAGCTGAGTCACAATGGAAGCCCAAGAATGCTGGAGTAGGGAGCCTATCCCTTCTCCAGGGATCTTCCCAACTCAGGAATCAAACTAGGGTCTCCTCATTGCAGGTGGATTCTTTACCAACTGAGCTATCAGGGAAGCAACAAATCGAAAGGCCCCAATAAAACTGTTGATAAAGGTTGGTCTATAAGTCTTAGGAGCACAACCCCACTCCTAATTTTTTGAAGTGGCACTTAACTTTGTAAAATACATCAACCACTTCTGGAACATAAACAAAAAAGTTGTGTGTGCTCAGTCGCTCAGTCGTGGCCAACCTTTGCAACCCTGTGGACTGTAGTCTGCCAGGCTCCTCTGTCTATGGGATTTTCCAGGCAAAAATATTGAAGTGGGCTGCCATGCCCTCCTCCAGAGAATCTTCAGCCCAGAGATTGAACCCGCATCTCTTGCATTTCGTTCATTGGCAGGTGGATTCTTTACCACTAGTGTCACCTGGGAAGCCCATCAATTAAAGTTAGATAGCAGTAAAACTATTCACCTCCCTGTCCACTGGTCACAGTTATCTCTCTTATTGATAGAGAGCATCCATGTGCCTCTCTTGATCCATCTCCATCTTCTCTCCTTGCTCTGGGCCCCAGGAGGTAGAACATCTGTCTTTGTCTTCTAGCTTTGATTGGGTTTGATTGATGGGTACCACCAGTGGGAGGTTAATGCAGAGGAAGAGACTGTGAGATTACCAATGGTTAGCTGCTCCCATTACAAATGCCACGTCCTTTATCAAGTAGCTCCCCTCGACTCTAGATACAAACAGCTGTTCCCTCCTCTCTCATCCTTTGTTCTATGGGTGACAAAAGACCTCCTTGTGGTTTTCCTATGCTTATTATTCCCCTAATAAATAATTCCTTTATTAAAATAGCCTAAAATTACATAATATCAACATGCCATCTATTTCTTGTCAGGACACTGACTGATACATCTGATGAAATAAAAATCTTCATGGTGAATAGATTTCTTTCAGAGGAATATCAATGAGAAGAATGTTCCTAGTTTGGGGTTATTTTCCCATATCATTAAACCATACTTATTTTTTTCCACTTACTTTAACAAATTGGATATTTTTGGTCAAACAAAAGTATCACTAACTGAAGTGACACTTTTATAAAAAAATGTGTTACAAATGGAAATACATGATTAAATATGAATTATTTTTAAATGTTGGACTCATCATATGCTCTGTTTAAGCATTATGATGACTAAACATGTAGTTTTGTAAAAATAAAAGACTTTTAAATATCAATTGCTATTGATTTTCCTGTATAAAATTTCAAACTTTTCAGAATTCTGTTCCTACAATGCAAGTCTCACAAAACAAACAAACCAATCAACCAAACCTCTTATTTTGTCCTATATTCCAGTCTCAATGCCACCTTCTTGAAGGGGTTTTCTATAGCTGGCTTCCCCCTATGATTTCTCATCTTCTCCACAAAAGGCTGATGTCACAGTTCTGTCCTCCCACTCCACAGGGTGTTACCTCTCCGGAATCACAGCAACTACTTTAGCTTTTTCCCAGTCTAAAAATTTTTAGTTCTAATTTTATGTGATCTCACAGAAACATCTGAACCTATGCATACCCTCTGATATATAGATTTCTACCTTTGATTTAAGATCATCATTCTCTTTTGGTTGCCCTCCTATGTCTATGACATCTCCCTGTCTTTTGATTTTTTTTTTTTAAACTATCCTTTAGATGTTCCTTAGGATTCTGTCTCCCCTCTTATCTTTTTCCTCTATTATCTCATTTACAGCCACAGTCTGAATCATTGTATGCTAATAGCTTTGTATCTTTATATATCTTCCTTGAGCTCATTCCTGAGTGCCACACACCCATTTCAAAACATATTCTGGATGTTTCCACGTGGGTATGCCAGAGATAACATAAATAAAACATGTTTAAAGGTGAAGCCACATTTCTTACCCTAAGAGGTCCTTCTCTTCCTACTTTTCCCAGCTCAAGAAATGGCAGATTAGCTATCTTGTTGCCTAGATCAGAAATTTGGAAACTGTTATTGATTTCTTTCTCCTGCTCTTCACTTGAATATCTCTTAAATCTATTCATACTGTGCATCATACCGTTAACCTAATCAACCCCTTACTATTTCAAGTGTGACATCTCCTAACCAGGCACCCATCCTCATTCCAATCCATCAATGTATCACTTAAACACTTACTTATCACTGGCATGATAGGGTGAACTCTTCAAGACCTAGTCCCTGCTCATCTCTCCCAACTTATTTCTACGTTTTTCACCACAGACTCTAGTTATATGAAATATTCTTCGATCACACAACTTCTGCTCTATTCTTGGAACATTCTCACTGGAATCAAGCATTTCAAATTGGCTAATGACTATCTGTCTTTCCAAATTTGGCTCTGCAATCACTTTTCACATTAAAATTTAGACACTCTGGCACCATAGTTAGGGAGGACTCTACGTTATTCAATAACACTTTGGTTATCTCTCACAGAACTTACCACATGGTATCTCAACTATCATTTACCCCTCTCCTTCACTAATATAGAATGTATCTAACAACCTGAGTTTGTATCGGGTCATGTCCATTGGATCATCAATGCCCAATACAATGTGCGGCATAAATTACATCTTTAAGGTCCATCTAGTCAAGGCTATGGTTTTTCCAGTGGTCATGTATGGATGTGAGAGTCAGACTGTGAAGAAAGCTGAGCTCTGAAGAATTGATACTTTTGAACCGTGGTGTTGGAGAAGACTCTTGAGAGTCCCTTGGACTGCAAGGAGATCCAACCAGTCCATTCTAAAGGAGATCAGTCCTGAGTGTTCTTTGGAAGGAATGATGCTAAAGCTGAAACTCCAGTACTTTGGCCACCTCATGCAAAAAGTTGACTCATTGGAAAAAACTCTGATGCTGGGAGGGATTGGGGGCAGGAGCAGAAGGGACAGAGGATGAGATGGCTGGATGGCATCACTGACTCAATAGACATGGATTTGGGTGGACTCCGGGAGCTGGTGATAGACAGGGAGGACTGGTGTGCTGCGGTTCATGGAGTCCCAAAGAGTTGGACACGACTGAGCAACTGAACTGAACTGAACTGAATGAAGGTTTGTGAATGAATGAATGATAGCTTATAAAATGCCATTCTAAATTTTAAAAAATGAGTCCAGGAAAAAAAAAAACTGTTATGCTTGCAGTTGTTTAATTAATTGTCACCATCAGATGACAAACCTGTAATTATTGTTCTAGAATTTTGTCCACAATTTATTTTCATGCACTTTTCCCTACAGAGCCATAACTCAATAAATATTTTGGAGATGGAGAAGAGCAATTCATTCACAGTACCATCTGTTCCTAATGTACACTTATTTCCCTTTAGGAGCAGAATTCCATATATTACTATCTCTTCAAATACCAATTTTCTAGCATATGTCTAAAAGTATAAGAATATGGTATCTTCTTATGCTTCCCTTTAAATAGCACTGTTATTTGAAGTCAAATACAATATGACTATATTGAGCTTAATCTGATTTCTTTTTTATTTTTATTTTTTTAAATTTGGCCAAACCATGAAGCTTATGGGATATTAGTTCCCCAACCAGGGATTGAACCTGCACCTATAGCAGTGAAAGTGCCAATTAATAATCACTGGACTACCAGGGAATTCTTTAACTTAATCTGATTTCTAACAGCCAAATTCCATTAGAGCCTTGATCAGAACAGGGATAAGTAACTTGGCTTCCTCTTCCTCATTTGCCTCTGTTTGCCTCTTACTTGCCTCTAAGACAATATTATATGACCTCACAAACTGACTTTATTATAGAAAGACTATACATGTAGGAAATAACAGGGAAATACAAAGCCAAGGAAAAGAGTTTCACTGATTTAAAGCTAAAACTTTTAAACATACAAAAAAAAAAAAACCCATACAAAAACTACCTTACTTTACTTCATTCATCTTCATGCCTTTTGCAATAGATATCATAATTCTGGATGCTCACGCAAAATGGGGCACTGAAACAGCCTTCTATTTTTTTTTCCAATACCTCCATCTTACAGTTACATTCCAAACTTTACTGCTCCAAAAATAGTGGCCACTAACATAGGCTTATGGAGCTCTATCCCTGCAGCTCATATACAGTGTGATATAACATGAAACCAGACAGAAAATAATTAAATAAAATGCTAGTGGTGCCTTGACTCCACCATGATTATGTGCTCACTTTAAAGATTTGTGTAATTTGTGTAATTACTTAATTAACACTAAAGAAAGAAGTTGATGAACGCAGGACTGAGAATTTTATGTGCATTCTCTCCAATTCTTATAGCCCTGTAAGGTAGGTATAACATGGGCGGTGAGACTGACTCAAATGACTTTCCCCAAATTGTACAAGTAGTAAGTGATGAAGATGAGGTCAAACCAGATGTCCCACCAATTTACTCTGGCATTAACTTTTTAAAAAAATTTATTTGTTTATGGCTGTGCTAGGTCTTTATTGCTGCACGTGAACTTTCTCCAGTTGTGCCAAGTGGGGGCTACTCTCTAGTTGGGGTGTGTGGGCTTCTCCTCACCATGCCCTCTTTTGTTACAGAGCATGGGATCCAGAGCACGGGCTCAGTAGCTATGGCACAGAGACTTAGTTGCTCTGTGGCACGTGGAATCTTCCTCGACAGGGATGGAACCCATGTCTCTTGCATTGGCAGGTAGCTTTTTATCTATTGTATCACCAGGGAAATCCTGCATTACCTCTTACTGACATAATATCTATCAAGGTCCAGGTCTAAACTCTAATTACATTTATTCACTAAAATGGATATTTCCCCACTTACTTTCGCCAGCTTCATGAACGTTTTTAGGGGGAAGAAATTATAATTACATGTCTTTAATCCATCCCCACAAACATTTTAAAAACTGATGGAACTGTAGAACATCCCCTATATGAATGATTCAGATACAAATATAAAAAGGAGATTAGACACATCTAACAGAGATTAGTATGACTACAAACAAAATGTTTCCAGAAATGCTAAGCAAGGACTGTACACTTTGTCAGCAACATAGCACAAACAGCTTTGTTATTGATGATATGATCATGCTAAGACTCTAGAGGACTTTGTTTTATCTGTCAAGCTCTCTCTATCATTTCCAAACAGCATTTCTTCCCTGGAACACTGAATGAATGAAAATAACTCACAGCAGCCAGATTCGTCTTCATTAAAGTAGCAGTCAGGCACTCCATCACAAAGCAGGAGGGACGGGATACACTCATGGGTGGAGCACTGGAATTCTGTTTGACCACAGAGTTGGGGAAGGGGGCTGATAGGACAGTCCATTTCATCAGATCCATCTGTGCAATCTTCCTGTCCATTACATTTCCTTGCAAGAGGGACACACTGGACAGTGTAGATACAAGAAAACTGATCAGCTTCACACAGTGATGGCTGTATTGTGACAAGACCTGGAAAAGAGAGCAAGTCATGTTCACATTAGGGGAGTTAGCTCTCTGTCCAGTGCTGAAACATTGTAAGATATTTTCAATGAAACATTTAGCTAATTTAAGTGCTAATTTTCTATTAGGAATAATAAGAACTCTAACGTAACAGGCCAACATGATTACAGAATATACCTTATCTTAACCTCAGAAACATTTTTATAAAGGGCATCATTACTGTTAAAAAATGACACTTTCCAATTAAAGAGGAAATTGTGATTCATATTCTTAAATTCAACAGTCAGATTTTCTTGGAGGAGTAAAAACACTTTTATATGGTAAGTTAGGCACTTTGAAGGGTTGCACTAATAATTTTAGCATTTAAGGAAATTGGCGTTATGTCATTATACGAGTATACAGTTTATTAACTGTTTCTTAGTGACTTCAGCTTGGGGAATTTGGCTCCTGAGAACTTGGGGAGGACTGATTCACAGAACTGAGGGCTGCCATGGTTTTGTTACACTATTCTTGCCCTTCAGTCTTGATCACATTTCAAAGGTCTAAAAAGTACAATATGTACAGTCGTATCTGAAGTAGAGATGAAACCACAGCTTAAGCCAAAATTCACACTAGTGAGACTCTTCAAGATAATGTGATTCATACTCAACAATCCCATTTTATAGATAAGGATACTGAGGCTCATAAAATTTTAGTGTCTAAAGACACAATGTAAATTTAATGAACCTTTATCACGTGAAACTATTCCACAGCAACGGTTTGAATCAATACTTAAAGCATGAGAGAAGAGTGCTGACTTGCTGCTGTTTCTAGAGGTCAGAGAGTATCTGTGAATATACAGGACTGCACTAATCTGCTGGAACATTATTCTTGGAGCAGTCCTTATACTTCTTATCATTTCTGGGACATAAGCTAATGGGCTAATCAGTATTTTAGGGAAAAAAATATAGCATGTAATGGGGATTGTGAATTCCCTGGAGGTCCAGTGGTTAAGACTTCACCTTCCAATATAAGGTGTGCGGATTTGATCCCTGATCAAGGAACTAAGATCCCACATGCTTTGTGGTCAAAAAACCAAAACATAAAACAGAAGCAATAAAGTAACATAGTCATAAAGACTTTAAAAATGGTGGAGGTCAAAAAAAAAATCTTAAAAAAAGGAAATAATGGGAAGCAGTTCAGGAATACCTTTTTTTATGTTTGTTACATTTTAAAACTATTATTTATGGATTTTGTAAGAATGATTTGTTTTAAACATAAGAATGGTGGTGTGAATTCATTTTAGAAAGGAAATCTAAAAGTTTCTCTCTCACTCAGTAGTGGTGATATACTCAGAACATATTTAAATTTGAACCCTGTGATGAAAGTCATGTATCTGAGGGAATTTTTGTTCATGGGAATAAGCATGTTTAAGTGGAAGGGAAATATGTATGACTCTGAGGTGTTTGTATCATGTTTTTATTTGACTACCTAAGACACAGCAACTGTGGTGTTCCAATGGAAACATTCTGAATGAAAACTTAGAAAGTAAATTGGATTTAAATTTTTACATATATATATATAGCATATGTATCTTTTTATGTTTAACCATGGTCAAATGAATAATTTCTCTTCATTGTTTTTATTAATTTCATATTGAAGGAATGGCAGACAGCCTAACTTTCTTTTTTTTCTCAAACATTTTATGGACTAAACTTTTATCTTTATAAACTTCCCTCAAGGTAGAACCTCAGCTCAAGGTTGAAAAGGCTGGATAAATTTTTTGCATGTGAAGAAAACATAGAACTAATTTTAGTAATTAACCTATTGCTTAGTTAAACTATCAATATTTTAGGAAAAAACACAAGGGAAGTAATTTTCTGTATTTCACAAGCTTCTTGCCTTATTCAAAATGAAGTGTGCATGCTTTCCTTTACATTTTTGCTTAGATAAGATACGCACAAATAAACTTCTTTCTTATTTGGAGGCAGCAATTCTGTTAAATTCTAGAATCATTTCTATCAAAAGATACTCAAACTCACTTGTTCTAAGTCCTTCTTTACAGGAAACTTGGTAGGCTTGTATTGTCTCCTGTGGATTCTGTCTTGTATTGTCCAGATTTTTCTCTCAAGGTCAAGGCCCTCATTCCCCCAACTGCTGAGAGGTTACCAGATGATAGCACACAGCTGTCTACCTCTAGCATCTTCCCTCTAAAGTCACACCCCCTTGCAGAGGCTGTTCCTGGCAGAATTTCCAGTTGTCACACTTGACCAATCGTGCTGGAAGGTTGATTATGGAGGAGACAGGTATACACAAACTCTCTATAATTTTCACCTAATTTTGCTGTAAACCGAAAACTGTTTTAAGAAATAAACTCTGTGTGTGTACATCTCAGCACCAGTATCTCTCAGAATCTGTATTCTAGCCTATAACACATGTTTGATATTTTTCTTATCAAATTTTCTGTGTTTTAGTTTCTCTAAGTTCCTTTTAAAATCCAGCATTTAAAATTCACAGTACTTAAGTAAGTGTACTGTCCACTGGTCAAGCCATGTGGTCCATTTCTTCCCATGCCCAGTGAGTTGCTTAATCAGTTGTTTAAAACCAATAGAACTGAGATGCAGGGCCAGTGAATGCACAAGAGAAATGGCACCATTTCAGTCCTAACCCAACTTTGCCTCCTTGAACATGGACATGATTGTTCATTACATGTGAGAGTTACTTTGAGGGAATGTAGCATGATCAGAAAAGGCAATGGATGACTTACAAGCTAGAATCAAGATTGCCAGAAAAATATCAACAACCTCAGATATACAGATCATACCACTCTCTAACGGCAAAAAAGTGAAGAGGAATTAAAGAGTCTCAGTTGGAAAAGATCCTGATCCTGGGAAAGATTGAGGGGAGGAGAAGGAGTCACTGAGGATGAGATGGCTAGACAGCATCACTAACTCAATGGACATGAATTTGAGCAAGCTCCAGGAGATGGCGGAGGACAGGGAAGCCTGGCATGCTGTAGTCCACAGGGTTGCAAAGAGTTGGGCAAGGATGAGCAACTGAACAACAAAAGCACAACCAGAGCAAAAGAAAACCGACATCCAGAAAGCCAACTGAAATATACCTCAAAGAGTAAAGTGAGAATAGGAAGGAAGAAAGGTAAGAAAGAGAGATTGATGGACATCAGAAACGGTGGTGGCTGTGACAGGGGCAGAGAGAGAAGGCGGAAAGAAAGAAAATGTGGATTCATTTTGACCATGTGATTCAGTCTTTAACTTACAGGTGTTCTTCTTATTGCTCTTCAGCCAACATTTCTCAAGCTGTATCTGATTAGGGGAATTGTGAAGACCTGATACTGTGAAGACAGTACAATTGTACACACATACACTCACACACACACTATATCATCTTAGCTTTAGGGGCATGTTTCTTAAATAGATCACAAGTCTAAAGTATGTTGGGTTCAAAAACCAAAGGTATCTCACATTGTGGTTTGCAACTGGTTCACAGTCCATGAGGTCGCAAAGAGTTGGATACAACTGAGCGAATTATACTCTCTTTGCAGGCTGGAGCTGATTGAAGGCATTGTTAACTAACTTTTGCAATCCCAGGAGTCACAGACATGCCTCTCATTATCACATTCCACTTCATATTGTGCTATGCAGACAGGTATAATTTCTAACATTGTGGATATTTCTTTGTTCTCCTAAAATGATGAGTGTCACTGTTCACTTAGTTTGGGTAGCAGCTGAAATACCTTTTTTTTTTTTAGAGCAATAAACATTATAAACAATATAAAGCAATAAACATTTCATACTGATGATTTACAGTGAAATACAATGTAGCATTCTCATGAATTTCAAATAAATTCAAGAAAAGTCTAAAAGTGCCCAAGGAAAATCTCATGGATTTTGATCTTTATGATTAATATGTTTAGTGAAAGCAAAATTGATTGCCTGTTTTGAAGGGAAAGAAACAAGATGCACAGGAAACTTTAGTTTTAAAGAGCAGGAATTAAGCTCTTTCCAAATCTTGTCATACTCAATGACATAAATGGTAACATGCTTATTGTAAAATATGATAGGCAGTTATAAATTGGTAATTGTTTGTTTTTGGCCAATACTTCATTAACAACATTCAAAAATGTTACAGGGAGCTACAGGAGGGGAAGCAGATGATAAATTTTTAACTTCAATTCTGCAGAACTCTTGGTTTCAAATTATTTTGAATTAAAATTTAATTTTTATATTTTTGCAAATCACTTCATAAAGTATAAAAATATTTCTTTTTCAATTAAAAATACTTATCTTTAGTGTAGAGTCATAAAAGAATCATTTTTATCTTTTTATATCATTTCAATATTTAACAGTTTAAATATTCCTAGAAGCTTCAGGTTGAACTAAAGAAGATAGAAGAGCCTGGCATAAACAGAGCCATATGGGGAGCACTGGAGTGGGTGATGAATCAGGAGAGCTTGGGTGGTTGGTTAGAAAGGCTATACAGGAATGTCAAAAGTCTAACACAGTAGACAAAAATAAAGGAAATTTAAAAGTTTGCAAAAGGTGAGTCCAAAGTGTTGGGTTGACCAAAAAGTCTGTTCAGGTTTTTCCATAACATCATATGAAATATCTGAAATTTTTTGGCCAACCCAATAGAAGTTGCTAAGTATTTGAAAAGAGATGCCATATGGAAAGTGATAATTATTTTCAGAGTGAATGGCAGAGCTAGTTAAAGCTAAGGCTAAAATAAAGATAGAAGAATACTACGAATTAAATTTGTTTTGCATTTGAGAAGAGACCATAGATCTACATGACACAGAAATCAAGAAAAAGAGTAACAATTATTGAAATTGAAAAAGTAAAGATAGAAGAGACAAGTTCAAAATTGATACAGACATACAGATATGCACAGACATACAGATGGCAACTGCAGCCATTAAATTAAAAGATGCTAGCTCCTTGGAAGAAAAGCTATGACAAACTTAGACAGCCTATTAAAAAGTAGGTACATAACTTTACCAACGAAGGTCCATCTAGTCCAAGCTATGTTTTTTCCAGTAGTCATATATGGATGTGAGAGTTGGATTATAAAGAAAACTGAGTGCTGAAGAATTGATGCTTTTGAACTGTGGTGTTGGAGAAGACTCTTGAGAGTCCCTTGGACTGCAAGGAGATCAAATCAGTCCATCCTAAAGGAAATCCTGAATTTTCATTGGAAGGGCTGATGCTGAAGCTGAAGCTCCAGTATTTTGACCACCTAATGTGAAGAACTAATTCATGGGAAAAGACGCTGATGCTGGGAAAGATTGAAGGCAGGAGGAAAAGGGGACGACAGAGGATGAGATGGTTGGATGGCATCACCGACGCACATGAGTTTGAGCAAGCTCCAGGTGTTGGTGGTGGACAGGGAGGCCTGGTGTGCTGCAGTCCATGGGGTTGCAAAGAGTCAGACATGACTGAGCAACTAAACTGAACAGATAAGCACTGATAAATGCATAAATGCACTTTTGTGTAACAACTGTATGTATGGATATATGTGCACATCCGCTACACACAGAGGCAGGTTATTTGAAACCATGAAGCTCTTTGCTAGTGACAGAAAGGCTGGAGGAGAGACACATGGCAGTGGATGTTGGGTTACCTACAACATGAAGTTGTGATGGAGCTGCTCTCTCCCCCAGCACACAGAGCCTGGGCGTGAGAGAAAATAAAAAACGCATTTTCCATACTGGGGAAAATCAAGAGCTGAAGGAGCAGAACATATTAAGAGGTCCTCTAAAGAGTTATCATTTTTACTCAACATCAGTATTTGCCACAATGATAGCCAATATCTTCCTAACTATAACTAGTGATTCCACTGCAAATGTCTGAAACTGCATAAATGGAGAATTTTCTGCCTACTTATACCCTTCAATAATCTAAAACATATGTGAATGTGGAAACATGCGTAAAATACGGAATGTTAGAACAGCTGTTGGTCATTCCTTTCTTTTCATGAAGCCTTGAACCCAGAGAAAGACCCCAGCGGATAAGAGATAAGTTCCTCTCTTATCATCTCCAGATGGTGCTATACTATACTTCTTGGTCTGCCATATCTATGCTGGTGCGGCCTCTTTTGTATGCACTGTTGGGCCAGGTAAAGTACTTGACTTAATTTAATGCTACTGTTCACTGATAGCTCTATTTCCATATTAACTAAATTTTATTTAATAGTCAAAGAATTCCCCAAATGTTAAACTCTTGACTTCTATATTAGTGCCAATATTATTAAGTACACTCTCCTTTTAATCCATGCTTTACATTGCTTCAAATATACATTTCCCAAAAGAAGAATCCTGCTCAAAAATGGTTCTCCAATGTCTGACACAATGAAGTCCACTGTCCTCAAAAGATAAAGGTCCACTGTCCTGTGGTTATTCAGTGACTTCACTTCTGGTTCAGCCTCACCAGTGCTCTCCCATTAAGCCTAAACTTGCAGAGGAAATAGTGACTCTCTTTCAGTTATGACTGTATTGTACTCTGTCAATTATGACTGTATTTTAGTCTTTGACTATTTCAGTTATGACTGTGTTGTGCTCTTTGGGCTCCCCTGGTGGCTCAGATGGTAAAGAATCCACCTGTGCCGTGGGAGACCTGGGTTCGATTCCTGGCCTGGGAAGATCACCTGGACGGAGGGAATGGCAACCTATCCCAGTATTCTTGCCTGGAGGATACCCATGGACAGAGGAGCCTGGTGGGCTACAGGCCATGGGGTCACAAAGAGTCAGACACTACTGAACGACTAAGCATAATACTTTCTGTCAGTTGAGGTGGGGCAGAGAAGGGAATGCTGTTGTCATTCCTGTAAGAGGGAAGGGTTTCACTTATAGAAATTATGAGAGGGTGTCTTGGCATCAATCAATTATTACACCTGTGTCTCAGTGTAGAAGAGTTGAGATGGAGAGTGGAAAGCTGTTTCTTTAACACACTCTACAAATACACACAATTGAAGGAAATCTAAGAGTCTCAGGCAATCTGTCTGTGAGGGAACATTGCTGAATTTCATATGTACTTTGGGGACTTTCTACATGTCTCGAGAAAGTCAAAGGAGAGAGGCAGATACCAAGATGAAGATACGGAGGTGGGCAGTAGAGACGACCAGTCAGGAGTTAAATACGGTGGTCTTTTAGAGCTCTCCCAGCTGTACTGCCGTGACTGCCTCTATGATCCAAGAGAACGTGGTGGGGATAGCCCATAACTTTCAGTTAACAGGGCCTTGGCTCTAAGCACAAAGACAAATACCTCCAGCTATGTTTAACTTACTATTAACTTTTGAGGAATAGGAATGAATAGCTTTCCCTAAAGTTTAGAGTGTTCTATATGATTGAATTACTATTAATTTTAAATTCACATAACTTGAAGACTAATTTCTGCCTAATAGACTCATTTAAAATGTACAGCTATATACCTGAAACTAATACAACATTGTAAAATAAAATTTTAAAAGTTAAAAATATACTTTAAGTCAAAAAGAACTAATAGAAATAGTACTTCATTCATTGCTTAATGATAAAAACTGATTTACTGGGAAGATTAAAAAATGATTATTTTAAAGTGTGTTGGGTTATTTTGCTCCATATGGAATTCTATAGGAGGCATGCCTATTTAACATACCTTAATTACATTTTAATCAGAAACTGCAGAAAAGGCAAAATGCAAGATCTGGATATTTTAGAACTTGAACTGACTTCTTATCAATTATCTCCATCCAACAGAGAAGACCAACTATGGGTCTATTATTTCTTCATAACTTTTTCTAATAAAAAACTGCTTATTTCTCTAACCTCATATTTTTTATTTTGAGGAAGTTCATATTAGTGAAAATGATAACTCATATATGTAAACCCATTTATTTACTCTTTGTTAAGACAAGAAAGTTGTTTTTTATTTTCTATTTTCCTACTTAAAAGAGTGGTCAGTCTTTGCTGAGTAAAATGTTCTCAGTAAGATGCTATCAGAAAAATGGTCATTCTGTTGAAGTCACTTGTTTTCAATGAAAAGAAATAAAGCTTTTCTTAAAATAGATTTCTTAGTTAATGAGTGTCACTTTCTTATTCTATTTCTTAGGCAACAGACAAACACCCGTGTTTTCATAGATCTGAATGTTTTCCAGATAACAACATATGTCTTCCAGGGAATTAGGAGACTTGTAATAGAAACAGACTTTAATAGCCCAAGAGAACTAAACAGGCCCAGACTGACCTTGGCTATTGAAAAACTCCCAGGATCCCTCAGATACACTTGGCTTGGTAAAACATTTGGCCTGCTGAGTATTTGCAAGCAAAAAGAAAAGAGTCAGCAAAGGTTATAATCATTTTCAAACTGACTGTGCAGTAGAGAAATAACAATCTCCATATTTTATTTTACTATGCACTTATTTATATACTATGGTACAAAATATACATGATTATGTGGTAAACATCATTTTTCACATAAGAGCATTCACCTTTAAGACAGAGTGTTGGGACAGTGAAGTGTGGTTTATTGTTATGTTCAATATGAGGCACATGTCAAATCCAGGCTAATGGAGTATGGTTCCTACTGGGACTGATTTTTCCATGGTTGTCATTTGGATTTCTTGCCCCTAATTCAACAAAATTCCTTCCAGTCTGAGAATCAGCAGGAAATCAAGTAAGAACCACCTCACAATACAACAGACAAGCTCCTCCAAATGTAGTTAAAAGGGAATCCAGATTTTACTCCTATAAGTTGGCTTGGTATTCGCTTTTAATGTCATTTTTCTGGTTCCTGTGTTTTTCTCTTCTGATCTAATGTCCTTTCCAGGAATAAAGAGGAATTATTCTATCATTTGACAGACTGTGAGGACTTCACAACCCACAGTAATAGATTTAAAACCTAATAATATTCTATAAACCAGTAAGTGAATCAGAATGGACAGACAATACTTTTCCTTCAGCTTTTTGTACATTCATTACTATTCCTTTAAAGATTAGGCCCATGAATGACTCACTGAATCAGTATTATAAAATGGACCCATGTATTAAAACTATGTTTTAAATTATTTATCTATAGTTGCTATGATACCACTTCTGATATAAAATGGATATCTACACTATATCATATTTTTTTTGAAATTTATATTTTTATCCATCAACCTAAAATTAAAGATCACTTACACACACCAAAATTTTCTTTACAAAATAAGATAATGGAAATTTTTCAATGTAAAGGAACTAAAAGTGACAGAAAATAAGCTACACATATCACAAAATACTACGTAAGATATATTACAGGAGAGCTGCAAACTTAAGTCTAAGAAAATCTGGAACAGAGTTTAGCTTCCTGCTGGGAATATCAAGGATAAATTCAAGGATAATAAGATGGTTTTGCTCTGCCCTAGAAAGTGAAAAAGGGTTTTAACAAGAGGAGATAAAGGACAGGGCATTCCCAGCCTGGGAAGTGGTAAGATTAAAGTCAATGAGATGAGAGGAGAGAATATAGGATAATATAGGACAAGACTAGAGAAAGGCAAGAAGTTCTGTTTTAAGGGATCATTTTAGAACCAGAATCACATAGCTAAGCCAAGAGCTGCAATAAAGGGTAAGGTGAAGTCGTTCAGTCGTGTCTGACTCTTTGCGGCCCTATGAACTGTAGCCTGCCAGGCTCCTCTGTCCATGGGATTTTCCAGGCAAGAATACTGGAGTGGGTTGCCATTTCCTTCTTCAGGGGATCCTCCCAACCCAGGGATCGAACCCAGGTCTTCCGCATTGGAGGCAGACACTTTAACCTCTGAGCCACCATGGAAGTAATAAAGGGTAAGCAGTGTATTTAGCAGGCAATTGAGAGTCTATAAGTATTTTGCTTTTTCTTTATAGCTGGTCTGAATTACTATATTTTGATTAGTCTCAGTTTTATTTCCTCTCTCACCACTGGCATATAGATAGATAATTTATTGTTTCTGGTCAACCATATAAATTGAACCATATGGTTACAGAATATTCAGGCTTGATTATGAATTTTTTTAAAGAAGTAGAGGAATGGTGATCATCCAGGTGATGGATGATGTGAAAATTAGAAATGAAAGAGTAACTTACAAGACTCTGAAGCATGGGCATTTGACTAGGGCTTGGTCAATAGTATGCTTCCAATAAGTTCTTCTAATTTGGAGGGAAAGATAAAGGCACAATTAGAGAATACTCATATGATGGCAGGGAAGTAGACAGGTCAGCTCTGAAGGAAGTATTCGTAGCCAGTGGAATCAGGCAGTTTTACCCACATTCAGAAAACTAAGATCATGGCATCCGGTCCCATCACTCCATGGGAAATAGATGGGGAAACAGTGCAAACAGTGTCAGACTTTATTTTGGGGGGCTCCAAAATCACTGCAGATGGTGATTGCAGCCATGAAATTAAAAGATCCTTACTCCTTGGAAGGAAAGTTATGACCAACCAAGATAGCATATTCAAAAGCAGAGACATTACTTTGCCAACAAAGGTCCATCTAGTCAAGGCTATGGTTTTTCCAGTGGTCATGTATGGATGTAAGAGTTGGACTGTGAAGAAGGCTGAGTGCTGAAGAATTGATGCTTTTGAACTGTGGTGTTGTAGAAGACTCTTGAGAGTCCCTTGGACTGCAAGGAGATCCAACCAGTCCATCCTAAAGGACATCAGCTCTGGGATTTCTTTGGAAGGACTGGTGCTAAAGCTGAAACTCCAGTACTTTGGCCACCTCATGCGAAGAGTTGACTCATTGGAAAAGACTCTGATGCTAGGAGGGATTGAGGGCAGGAGGAAAAGGGGACGACAGAGGATGAGATGGCTGGATGGCATCACTGACTCGATGGATGTGAGTTTGAGTGAACTCTGGGAGTTGGTGATGGACAGGGAGACCTGGCGTGCTGCAATACAGGGGGTCGCAAAGAGTCAGACACGATTGAGTGACTGAACTGAAGTGAACTGAACCCACTGGTGTAGTCAGTTTTACTCACTTTCTGCTTGTTTTTCTGCCTTAGACTTAGTTTTACATTTGATTTTTGGAGTAATCTAATATTCTTTCAATAGACTTATTTTCTGCCTTTTAAGTTAGCCTAAGTCAGATACTGTTGCTTGCAGTAAAACAAAAAAAATCTTTCTGTTACTATATGAGTTAGAAAAATGCAAGAAATACTTTTTTAGAACTTACACTATAGTAGGGACTAGAAGATAAAGTTGATAATTATGTGTGAGTAAATTAGACAAATTGGGTATGCAGCCATAAGAGAGATTCTGATGAGTCATAAGAAGCCCTGAACTAGAGTTTGAAGAACAAAAGGGAACTGGGGGTAGGGGGTTGCGGGAAGAAGGCAAAGTCTATAGAATATGCTGCCTGAGGTATGCTTGGAATAAGCAAATGGAGTGAGAAATACTGCTTTCAAAGTGAATATTTGAGAAAAAAAATAAAGGCACAAAACAATTGATAACACCCTTTATGGCTATTCATAATCAAGACGTTTTGGGGCTTTGAAAATATCAACTGATATAAATGCTATAAATATCCTTATAATAGGCTAAGTTTTCATTAGCAATATTCTGGATACATTATGTGAAATAAATATGCCCATCTTTGCCCTGACTTTGCACTCCCAGGATGTCTGGCTCTAGGTGAGCGATCACACCATCATGGTTATCTGGGTCGTTGAAATCTTTTTTGTATAGTTCTTCTGTCTATTCTTGCCACCTCTTCTTAATATCTTCTGCCTCTGATGAGTCCATACAATTTCTGTCCTTTATTGTGCCCATCTTTGCATGAAATGTTCCCTGGTATCTCTAATTTTCTTGAAGAGATCTCTAGTCTTCCCCATTCTACTGTTTTCTCTATTTCTTTGCATTGATCACTTAGGAAGGCTTTCTTAGCTCTTCTTGCTATTCTTTGGAACTCTGCATTCAAATGGGTATATCTTTCCTTTTCTCCTTTGCCTTTTGCTTCTCTTCTTTTCTCAGCTATTTGTAAGGCTTCCTCAGACAACCATTTTGCCTTTTTTCTGGAGTTCAAGGTCAAGTGGGACTTAGGAAGCAACACCATGAACAAAGCTTGGAGGTGATGGAATTCCAACTGAGTGATTTCAAATCCTAAAAGATGATGCTATTAAAGTGCTGCACTCAAAATGCCAGCAAATTTGGAAAACTCAGCAGTGGCCACAGGAAGAGAGAAGGTCAGTTTTCATTCCAATCCCAAAGAAAAGTAATGCCAAAGAATGTTCAAACTACCACACAACTGCATTCATCTCACATGCCAGCAAAGTAATGCTCAAAATTATCCAAGCTAGGATTCAATAGTACATGAACCATGAACTTCCAGATGTTCAAGCTAGATTTAGAAAAGGCAGAGGAACCAAAGATCAAATTGCCAACATCTGTTGTATCATCAAAAAAGCAAGAGAGTTTCAGAAAAACATCTACTTCTGCTTTCTTGACTATGCTAAAGCCTTTGATTGTGTAGATCACAACAAACTGTGGATAATTCTTAAAGAGATGGGAGTATCAGACCACCTTACCTGCCTCCTGAGAAATCTGTATGTAGGTCAAGAAGCAACAGTTAGAACTGGACATGGAACAATGGACTGGTTCCAAATTGGAAGGGAGTACATCGAGGCTGTATATTGTCACCCTGCTTATTTAACTACATGCAGAGCACATCATGTAAAATGTCAGGCTGGATGAAGCACAAACTAGAATCAAGACTGCAGGCAGAATATCAATAACTTCAGATATGTAGATGACACCAAAATTATGGCAGAAAGCAATGAGGAACTAAAGAGCCTCTTTTTTTAATTTTTTTAATTTTAAAATCTTTAATTCTTACATGCATTTCCAAACATGAAACCACCTCCAAGTGAAGAGGAGAGTGAAAAAGTTGGCCTAAAACTCAACATCCAAAAAACTAAGATCATGGCATCTGGTCCCATCACTTCATGACAAATAGATGGGAAAACAACGGAAACAGTGGGAGGCTTTATTTTCTTGGTCTCCAAAATCACTGAAGATGGTGACTGCAGCTACGAAATTAAAAGATGCTTGTTCCTTTGAATAAAAACTGTGACTAACACAGACAGCATATTAAGAAGCAGAGACATTACTTTGCCAACAAAGGTCTGTCTAGTCAAAGCCATTGTTTTTCCAGTAGTCATAGATGGATGTAAGAGTTGGACCATAAAGAAAGCTGAGCGCTGAAGAATTGATGCTTTCGAACTATGGTGTTGGAGAAGACTCTTGAGAGTCCCTTGGAGAGCAAGGAGATCAAACCGGTCAGTCCTAAAGGAAATGAGTCCTAAATATTCATTGGAAGGACTGATGCTGAAGCTGAAGTTTCAATAATTTTGGCCACATGATGCAAAGAACTGACTTCATTAGAAAAGACACTGATGCTTGGAAAGTATGAAGGCAGGAGGAGATGGGGATGACAGGACAAGATAGTTGGATGGCATCACCAACTCAATGGACATGAGTGTGAGTAAGCTCCAGGCTTTGGTGATGGACAGGGCAGCCTGGTGTGCTGCAGTTTATGGGTTCGCAAAGAGCCAGACACAACAGCAAGTGAACAGAACTGATTCTTTGCCCTGGACCACAGCTGTGGTCTTCACTCCTGCGTGGTGTTGGTAGAAAGCAAACACCATTAACAGTGAGGATCCTTCCTCTGACGTATGTGTAGAGCAGCCTATGTAAAGAAAATGATGGCATGCTTTTCCTCTTAAACCCACCAACCTGCAGTGACGTCATACTGGTAAATTAAAATTAACGATGCTGGAAAATCGACACCAAGGGAATAGGAAAATGTTACACACGGGGCGTTTTTTCCCTCTTGAGAACTAGCTTACCAGCACACCCTTGAATATTTCTCAGGAATATTCATTAATGGCTCAATAAACTACTTCTCTATGCCTGATGCTGCCTTCAAGTCAAATGAAATTGTCTTAGAACCATAGTTTAGAGCTAAGAGAGTTTCAATTACATTTACTACTATTTTAAGCTTCTAAGGATGCATTGTTTTCCCAATATGTCCTTAGATAGTAAACTTCTATAGAGCTGGCAATAATATTATAGGCACATATGTCTTTTCAATCTAAATTCAGGGCAGCACAGTCGATTCACAACAAACTTTAGTTACATGGGATTCCCTGGTAACTCAGCTCATAAAGAATCTGCCTGCAATGCAGGAGACCTCAGTTTGATTCCTGGGTCAGGAAGATCCACTGGAGAAGGGAGTGGCTACCCACTTCAGTATTCTGCCCAGGAAAATTCAATGGACTGTATAGTCCATGAGGTCACAAAGAGTTGGATGCAACAGAGCAACTTTCCCTTCACTTTTGGTTAAATGAAGGGCAGACTTACTCAAGTTTACAAATGCAGTAAGTAATGAGAAGTCTTCTATGTCTTCCCACAGTGACATTTCTGGTCTAACTCCTGGACCCTCTGAACTTCCTCATCATTCTCTCTGGATTTTCTTTTCTAGATCATTTTCTATCCCTTCCTTCTGCTTTTCTAATCCTCTTTTACAAAGCCTGTCCCATATGATCATAAGAGAGTAGAATTAAAAGAGAGAGAAGACATTGTTTATTTCATCTCCCTGATGATATAACATGATCTAAGGAGTTTAAATTTCACTTAAAATTATATAAGAGTTTGGTGATACAGTCATGATTTAGACTCATGTCTCCAAAGTTTTAGTAAAATTGTTATCTTTCTACCTCTCAATACAGTCACACAGAGTACACTGGACAATTCACACAGCTCTGTCTGTCGCTGTCTCTTTCCTTTTTCCAAAACAAGGGTCAGAGAATAAGACTGGAGGCAGAGTTCATTGGTGGTAGTGAAGAGGGGTATCATATAAATTCAGTTGATGACTTTTACTTATTCGTCTTTTCATTTGACATATTTATTGTTTATTCATAGGACATGTTTATTGAGTATTTCCTATATAACAGGACTCTTCTAGGCATATAGAATACATCACTGGAGATAATATAAATGATGAAGATGATGAAAACAGACAAATATTTCCGTTGTTAAATAATTTGCCTTCAAGAGAATATTCTCATTACCAGTCCTGGAAATGCTCCAGAGTAATACTCTCTGTTCACATCCAGAGATGGGAAAAAAGAAGAAAACTCTCTATTCAAGAATGAGGTGAGAGCTACTGTTATTTAGCAGTGATAATATAAACAAGGAGAACTTGTGGCTGCCTATTCCCCATGAATTCCGTATGAATTTCATTATTTTGTTTGGCACTTTGCTAGTTGCTGTCATTTTATATTTACCAAGTCAAGTTAAAAGGGATGCTCCGGGATAATATATTCTTTTTTTTTTTTTTGAATTGCATTCACTCCCCGAAGATCTATTTTCTTTCAATTTAATGACAACAACAACAACAACAAAAATGTAGCTGGAAAGATTGTTCAAAAAGAAGAATTAAAAAAGCCCAAAGTTAGTGGAAGGAAAGAAATACCAAAGATTAGAGCCAAAATAAATGAAATAGAGACTAAAAACACAACAGAAAAGATCAGTGAAATCAAGAGCTGGTTCTTTGAAATGATAAACAAAATGAAAAATCTTTAGCTAGGCTCACCAAGGAAAAGACAGAACTCAGATAAAATCATATATGAAAGAGGGGATGTTATAACTGATAACACAGAAGTACAAAAGATAGTAAGAGATTACTACATACAATTATACTCCAAATAATTTGGACAATCTAGAAGAAATGGATTGATTCTCAGTAACAGAGACGGTGATGGACAGGGAGGCCTGGCGTGCTGCAATTCATGGGGTCGCAAAGAGTCAGACACGACTGAACTGAACTGAACTGAACTGAACACAACCTTCCAAGACTGGTTCGGGAAGAAATAGAAAATCTGAGCTGATGGTTGCTAGTAAAGAGAATCAGTAATTAAAAACCTTCGAATAAACCAAAGTCCAGCATAAGAAGGCTTCACAGGTGAGTTCTACAAAACATTCAAATAAGAACTAATATCAGTACTTGTCAAACTCTTCCAAAAACAGAAGAGGAGAGAACACTTTCACGCTCATTCTATGAGGTCAGAATTATATACACAAACAAAATAAGGACACTGCAAAGAAAGAAAATTACAAGTCAATATTCCTGATGAAAATGAATGAAAAATCTTCAATGATATATTAGCAAACCAAATTAAACAACACATTAAAAAGATTGTATGTAATGGTCAACTGGGATATTGTCCAGGGATGGAAGGATGACTGAAGTCTGAAACTGAGTCATGGTGATACACCATATTAACAGAATAAAGGATAAAAATCATATGGTCCTCTCCATAAATGCACAAAAGGCATTTGGAAAAATCAACATCCATTTTTTGATAAGAATTTTCCCAAAGAAGATATAGAAGAAATGTATATCAACATAATAAAGTCCATAGAAGACAAACCCACAGCTGATGTTATAACAATGATGAAAAGATAAACACTTTACCTCCAAAAAGATCAGGAACAAGACAAGGATGCCCACTCTGTCTACTTTTATTCAATATAATATTGAAGTCCTGTTGCTGCTGCTGCTAAGCTGCTTCAGTCATGTCCGACTCTGTGCAACCCCTTAGACAGCAGCCCACCAGGCTCCCCCGTCCCCAGGATTCTCCAGGCAAGAACACTGGAGTGGGTTGCCATTTCCTTCTCCAATACATGAAAGTGAAAAGTGAAAGTGAAGTCGCTCAGTTGAGTCTGACTCTTCGCAACCCCATGGACTGCAGCCTACCAGGCTCCTCCATCCATGGGATTTTCCAGGCAAGAGTACTGGAGTGGGCTGCCATTGCCTTCTACGATTGAATTCCTAGCCACAGCAATCAGGGGGAAAAAACGTAAATGGCATCCACGTTGGAATGGAAGAAGTAAAACTGTTATTATTTGCAGGTAATGTGATAGTATATTTCATGTTAGTAGACTTCACCAAAAACATTCCCTGTTGGAAATAATAAATAAATGCAGCGAAGTTGCAGCATACAAAATTAATGGACAGTTTGAAAGGCAATGATCCTACTCTCTAATGTTGATAAAGTGAAGGATTTATATGAGAACAAATAGCCACTTAAGTGGAAGCATCTTGAACATCAGAAACTCAGATTTTTGTTAAAGGTATGATTTCTTAGAAAAAGAGTTAATGACAAGACTTTTTTTCCTTGATGCAATAGAATAAGAGTTCTAGATTGTAATACAGAAACAGAAGGGGAAAAATTAATCTGGATGGAAAAGACAGGTGAGCAGAAGAGTCTTTGGGCAGTTGCTGTGAACCTTTGGAAATTAAAAGAAAAAGTAGACAACAAAGCTATATTGAAAAAACGAAATTTTCTCTGGGTTTCTTTAGTCAAAGCTACTTTGTTGCCTAGAATGCATGGAAATTTCATGATAAAGTCTCATGGAGAGAAAAACTTTATCTTCAGCTGTGTATACTGCTCTTTCTACAGTGTATGAGTAAGACTGGACATGAAAAGAAATGCAATTCCTCAGAAATTCCCAATTCTTTGATATTTAGATATCGAAAACTATCTTTGTACCGCCCATTTTCAGAAGGAATTGCTTACCTCCAAATACACATTCTGGGGTAAAAGAGATGTCATCAAGGGCAATAAAGATGTTCTCTTTTCCACTCAAATCAGCTTCAAATGCCACTTTAAATGGACTGTTACTCGAGAGAGGAACATGTCCGTACATCCAACCAGTTCGTTTATTGCCAATCATGGACCACATGAGGATGTTTAGTCCAGATTCGTCAACAGTATACACCTAACAATAGGGAAGAAAACAAACAGAAAAAAATCAACTCTTCGTGGTTTAGGTATTAGAGGAACACAGACACCCAGGTTGTCAGTGAAAGAATGGAGTCTGGCAATGTGACAACCCAATAATACTTCTATATATATAAAAGCATGGTTGCCTATGGATGTTATATTTCTTCGGTGAATCAGACCTTTGTTTAGCTTTGTTACATTGATTTCTGTGTACCAACTTAGATATGGCCCCAAAGTGTAACTATTTCAAGTCTCTAAAAAGCTGGAGGTGGCGTGCTACCAGAATTTTTCACCATCTAAAAACAAAACAAAACTAAAAACCATGGAACAACAGACTGGTTCCAAACTGGGAAAGGAATACTCCAAGGTTGTATATTGTCACCCTGCTTATTTAACTCATGTGCAGAGTACATCATGAGAAATGCTGGACTGGATGAAGCACAAGCTGGAATCAAGATTGCTGGGAGAAATATCAATAACTACAGATATGCAGATGATACCATCCTTGTGGCAGAAACAAGGAAGAACTAAAGAGCCTCTTGATAAAAGTGAAAGAGGAGAGTGAAAAAGTTGGCTTAACACTCAACATTCAGAAAATTAAGATCATGGCATCTGGTCCTACCACTTCATGGCAAATAGATGGGGAAACAATGAAAAGAGTGTCAGACTTCATTTTTGGGGGCCCCAAAATCACTGCAGATGGTGACTGCAGCCATGGAATTAAAAGATGCTTGCCCCTTGGAAGAAAAGTTATGACCAACCTAGACAGCATATTAAAAAGCAGAGACATTACTTTGCCAACAAAGGTCCATCTAGTCAAAGCTATGGTTTTTCCAGTAGTCATATATGGATGTGAGAGTTGGACTATAAAGAAAGCTGAGCACTGAAGAATCGATGCTTTTGAACTGTGATATTGGAGAAGACTCTTGAGAGTCCCTTGGACTGCAAGGGGATCCAACCAGTCCATCCTAAAGGAAATCAGTCCTGAATATTCATTGGGTGGAGTGATGTTGAAGCTGAAACTACAATACTTTGGCCACCTGATGCGAAGAGTTGATTCATTGGAAAAAAACTCTGATGCTGGGAGGGATTGGGGGCAGGAGGACAAGGGGACGACAGAGGATGAGATGGCTGGATGGCATCACTGACTTGATAGACGTGAGTTTGAGTGAACTCTGGGAGTTGGCAATGGACAGGGAGGCCTGGCATGCTGTGATTCATGGGGTCACAAAGAGTTGGACATGACTAAGCAACTGAACTGAACTGAACTGACAACATTAACTTCACATGCTTTGAAAGAGACAGACTATTTAGGAGTAATCAGAATTAAAGTGCCCCTTAATAGCAGAATGACCTATGTAGTATTCAATGTTAGCCTGATACCTCTAAGTTTTTTTTTTTTAAATCCCAATTAGTAATATCACTGTACAGACTACCTTTAAAATGCCTTCAAAGGATCTTCCCTCAAAAGGAAGGAAGTTTTAGACTGTAAAACTACAAACAGGAAAAAAATGGAATTATTATTTGATTTACTTTTTTAGTGTATTCTGAAGAATTGTAAATATTTGTAAAAACGGTTTCTGGTTCTGATGGCTAACTGAAAACATACGTTTATTTATACAACTCAAAAATGTTTCCACCCACAGAAACACTGGACAATTAGGAGCATATCTACCAATGTACAAAAATGGTAAGTTCTTTCTGGAAGTTTTTTTTTTTTATTTTTATTTTTACTTTATTTTACTTTACAATACTGTATTGGTTTTGCCATACATTGACATGAATCCACCACGGGTGTACATGCGATCCCAAACATGAACCCCCCTCCCATCTCCCTCCCCACAACATCCCTCTGGGTCATCCCCGTGCACCAGCCCCAAGCATGCTGTATCCTGCATCGGACATAGAAGTTTTAAATTAAATGCAAACTGTTGGTTGAAATTACATAAACAAAACTGAGGAATTTGCAAATATCCACAGGTGAAAAAAAAAAACAAAACACAAAACTGACTGTTCCCAGCAGAATTCTGGAATAACTGTAAGAGATGGACAGCATAGAGAAGAATCTATGCCTGTGTCACCAGCTTATAATTAATCAAAGAATTCCATGAAAAGCCCGGTCAGTCATTATGTTAGGAGTTATTGATGCAGACTTGCATACCTAGAACACACAGGTTGGGTATGTACTGCTGGAGAAAGTAGTTTGCTATAGTGGCCATGAGCAGAGCAAACTAATGAACACATTAAACAAAAAGAATTAAATATAGTGGACTGCACAGGGATTAAGATTGAGGGTAGGAGGAGAAGGAGGCCACAGAGGGTAAGACGGTTGAGTGGATGATCAACTCAATGGACATGACTTTGAGCAAACTCTGAGAGATAGTGAAGGACAGGGAAACCTGGTATACTGCAGTCCATGGGGTCGCAAAGAGTCAGACATAACTGAGCGACTGAATAACAATAGAGATTAATAAAGCATACTGAGCAAAGATCATGCTTTTTGATAGTTGTCATTGATAATTATATACTGATGATGTCTAAGGAATTTTAAACAATAGAATTGCCGGGAAAGTAGATGACATTTACAACATGCACCTAACTGTAGTAAGTCATAGAGCTGTTTGAGAGGGTTAGTTTAAGTCAGTAAAATTTTGCCAAAGGTCTTTTTTTTTTTTTTTTTGGAGGGATAGGTAGTTTAAAGTATGCAATTAATTTTCATCAAAAATGGATAAATATTTTATAGAGATTTACTAAAAATTAAGTATCCACTTTACAGAAAAATATAGCAATTAGAATGTAGAAACACAGGGAATAAGAAGAAGTAAAGGAAGTACAATCAATCTAAATGAAGACAGAGCTAACAGGGTAAATAATGAAACACATAAACAAAAGGCAAATAGAAAATGTACACAAAAAATGGTTTGTGTAGATGTGAAAGAACTGCACTGATTTATAAAGTCTTAGATTATAGAAAAAAAAATCCAGCCATAAGCTGTTTATAACTGATGTTCAGTTCAATCCAGTCATTCAGTTGTGTCCAACTCTTTGTGACCCCATGGACTGCAGCACGCCAGGCTTCCCGCCCATCGCAAACTCCCAGAGCTTGCTCAAACTCATGTGTATTGAGTCAGTGATGCCATCCAACCATCTCATCCTCTGTCATCCCTTTCTCCTCCTGCCTTGTATCTTTCCCAGCATCAAGGTCTTTTCAAATGAGTCAGTTCTTCACATCGGTGACCAAAATATTGGAGTTTCAGCTTCAGCATCAGTCCTTCCAATGAATATTCAGGACTGATTTCCTTTAGGATGGACTGTTTGGATCTCCTTGAAGTCCAAGGGACTCTCAAGAGTCTTCTCCAACACCACAGTTCAAAAGCATCAATTCTTCAGCACTCAGCTTTCTTTACAGTCCAACTCTCACATCCATACATGACTACTGGAAAAACCATAGCTTTGATTAGACGAACCTTTGTTGGCAAAGTAATGTCTCTGCTTTTTAATATGTTGTCTAGGTTTGTCAAAGCTTTCTTCCAAGAAGCAATTGGCTGCAGTCACCATCTGCAGTGATTTTGGAGCCGCCAAAATAAAGTCTCTCACGGTTTCCATTGTTGGGATGAATAAGATGTTAAAGTATTTCTTTTTAAAGTGGTAAGGATGTCCGTATTATAAACAAACAAAATAAGATTTCAGGAAAGTATAAAGGGTTGATATTTAAAATTGATAAACATTGTAATTCCTCCAGCACATATAACTGTCTTGAATCTTCATGCATTCCACCACACGGCTTTGAAATATAGAAGCTGAGAGCAATAAAAACAGGAAACCAAACTGAGACTTTATACTGGAGGAAAAATGTCTTTTTCCTAAATTGTCAAATTAAGTCAATAACAGTGAGTAAGGCTGTAGAGGATCGTGATTTATCTCTGTGTTTCTATCATCTCTGTGTATCTATCTATCTTTGTTTCACCTAAGAAGCAGCCATTCTCTTACACATCTATAGAAAATTTATAAAGGTAAACATAAACTTAACAATGATAACGAAAGCATGTCTAATCAACAAAGAGATGGCATAGTATTGAATCAACAGTGTTGGAATAACCAGCTTCGTACCTGGAAAGAATATCATGAGTTTCTAACTTCTTACCACATATACACAAAATCAATTACAACTGTATTAATCAGTTAGATCTGAAAATCAAAATTATGTGATAACAAACTAGTGAGAATATTTTGCTACTTATGACAGGAAAAGGCTTCCTAAACAAAGTGTTAAAGCCAAAATCTATCAGGAAAATAGATCGATGGATTTCACAAAATAAAAATGGAAAAAAAAAGTTGCTTTAACTATGAATATATTAAGTGTTTTTCTCTTTTTAAGAAGTAATATTCAGCTTGGGAGCCAGACTTTAAAGCAGAGTTGACTTTTGGTTCTTTTTCAAGGTGACTTTGTACCTAGCTTGCTTTTAGGCAGGTGTAAGAAATATCTTCTTTTGCAAATTCCCATGTCTCTATCCTAAAACTGTGGCTTGATTTTAATTTTTAGCAGCATAACTCTTCAACTTGAGGTCACTTTTCTTTTCCTTCTTTTATTATATTCTAAAGGGAAAGTCTAATTTGAAGGTCATATTCGATTAGCTCCTTCTCCTGAGTGTCAACCTTTGCATTTCACAGAGTGCCTTCTCAGCCTGCTAATTTATACTTTAATAGAAACTAACAGCAAGGTTTTTCCCATCCTGAGATTTATTTTCCTATTATATACAATAAAAGATAACAGCACGTGTCAGCACTGTTTCCTCTGTCTGCACTATCGAAGTATCTCTGCCATCAAGGTCTGTGCACCCACCTTTGCTAAGCTGTTAACATAAGCCCATGATTCTCACTACACAACATGTTGGATGAAACATTCTGCTGGACACATTCTCCTATGGACACACTCCCCATCACAGCATCCTCAGTGTCACACGAACTGCTCAGCAAAATGCCTGGCACACCTGGGACAGCCTTACCTTTCTTGTCTTCTATTCAGTAAGACCTGTCAGAAGAAATATAGGACACTGATACAGGGAGAATCTTGAAGCTATGCTCAAAAAGGGAAGAAATCACTGAAAAATACTTGGGTTCATTTTAACTATTGTTCTTGCGTATTACCTGTGTCCCATTTTACAAATGACTGACCACCAGCATGTGTACACATTGAGAATTACTGCCTTAGTACATGACTATGTTTTTGCTAAAATAGTATGAAATGCTCAAATGAAGGGTATTATCTAGAGTTTGGTAAGTCTGTTTAGAGGGCAGTCATTTGCTAAGTCTGCTCATCTACACCGATTTCCTACTTTTTAATGCCTGGGGATATTTGCGTGTATCATTGTTTCCTCTATTCAACATTGTCTGAGGTTATTCTCAAAAGCTGCCATTGATAAGCAGTGTACCACCACTTATAAAGACTGAGGTTCAGCATGTAACAGGAATGAGAGCGAAATTGTTACCCTGGGACAGTTAAAATGTGTTTAATAAAATAATAAAATAATAAAATTATAGACCAAATAATGATAATGCCTCTCAGCAACTTTTATAATAACATAATATCATAAAAATGCATTTTAAAATTAAGCATTAATAATAAAGAAAAGGACTAAGCAGACAATCTGATGTGTAAATTGCCTTAAGCATGTGCCATACAAACTAGAACCTATTTAATTTTGAATGGACAGTTCTATAAATATAAGTATATATTAACCTTTTTGAATATATTTTGTCCTTCCTGAAACTTAACATTTTTATCATTTCTCCTTTTGCTCAATGTATCACTGGAAGAATTTCTATAGCACTAGTGATAATTAAGAAATGGGCCAGGTCCTTGCCTCTGTCGTAACATCACATGGTAAAAATCAGAGACTTGGGGCAAGTCAATACTTATCAATTTGTAAGTTATGACTTTATTGAACTAAGTGGTAATCTAGTGTCCTGATTTGTGTGAATATAATCTCAAATGGGCTTCCTTGGTGGCTCAGATGCGATAGTGTCTGCTTGCGATGCTGGAGACCCTGGTTCAATCCCTGGGTTGGGAAGATACCCTGGAGAAGGAAATGGCAGCCCACTCCAGTACTCTTGCCTGGAAAATCCCATGGACAGAGGAGCCTTGTTGGCTACCGTTCATGGGGGTTGCAAAGAGTCGGACACGGGTGAGTGACTTTACTTACTTACCTAACTTAAATCTAAAATGCATTTTCCTTTATTACTAGGAACTGTTTATAGACAATATTTTATTAATTCATAATTCAATTACTTCTGATCATATTATTATATATGGTGATAAGGGGAGTTGCCAATTGGTATATTAGATGTCCTTTCTAAATACCTCAAAATACCTGGCCCTCAAAATTCACTGTGCTCTGCATCACCCCTAGAGGGCCCAAGGTCATTTTGCATTTAAGAAACGGCTGAATTTAAGTGAGACTCTTTCCTCTTTTTTAGCCACATGGCTTGAAAGATCTTAGTTCCCTTACCAGGGATTGAACCCAGGCCCTTGACAGTGAGAGCACAAAGTCCTATCCACTGGACTTCCAGGAAATTCCCTAAATGTCTTATTCTGAAGTTTGGAAGTCTGGAAGCAACACAGGGAATATAAAGAATTTCCTCTTGCATTGTTTGAGAGATGGGGGCCTCTGAAAGGGCCAGTTCTTCTAATAGGACAGATATAGATCAGATAACAAACCCAAGAGGACTCTGAAACTGACCAGAAAGGGCTTTGAAAAGTTTGACAAAAAGGATGTAGTCTTGGTGGCTCTTGTCCTTGAACAGCTCATTCAAAAGTTAACCTTCCAAAGCAGCAGAACAAAAGGATTAAATGTTATGTCACAGGGGTAATTATAGAAAAAAGGAATCCTGATAGCATCCCCCGCCCCCAACACCAAACACACACTATACATTGAGGGTGCCATGTTTAGGAGAATGATTTAAATAACTGTTACACCAATTTTTTTTTTTTTTTGGTTTGTTTTTTTTCTGTTACACTGGTTTTTGTTGTTCAGTCGTTAAGTCATGTCCAACACTTTGTGACCCCATGAACTGTGGTACACCAGGCTTCCTTGACCTTCACTATTTCCTGGAGTTTGCTTACACTCGTGTCCACTGAGTCAGTGATGCCATCCAATGGTCTCATCCTCTGTCTCTCCCTTCTCCTCAATCTTTCCCAGCATCAGGGTCTTTTCCAATGAGTTGGCTAGCTCTTCACATCAGGTGGCCAAAGTACTGAAGCTTCAGTTTCTGCATCAGTCCTTCTAATGAATATTCAGGGTTGATTTCCTTTAGTATAGACTGGTTTGATCTCTTTGCTATCCAAGGAACTCTCAGGAGTCTTCTCCAACACCATAGTTCGAAAGCATCAATTCTTTGGTCCTCAGCCTTCTTCATGGTTCAACACTCACATTTGTACATGACTACTGGAAAAACCACAGCTTTAACTATACAGACCTTTTATGGCAAAATGACGTCTTCACTTTTTAACATACTGTCTAGGTTGGTCATAGCTTTTCTTCGAAGGAGCAAGTATCTTTTGATTTCATGGCTGCAGTCACCATCTGCAGTGATTTTGGAGGCCAAGAAAATAAAATTTATCACTGTTTCACTTTTTCCCCATCTATTTGCTATGAAGTGATGGGATCAGATGCCATGATTTTCATCTTTAGAATGTTGAGTTTTAAGCCAGCTTTTTCACACTCCTCTTTTACCTTTGTCAAATTATATTAGTAATTCAAATCAAATTTATATTGAAAACCACAATACGCAGAATATAAAACAGGCAAAGTATCTTTTAAAGACCAGATTTCAATAATTATTGGAAAGAATGAAAGATGATTTTGAGCAATAAAGTATGGAAAATAAAATATGTTATAAAAACCCATCTAGTTCTGGGAGGCAGTAAACCATATTAACTAAAAGCATAGGCTGGAGCCAGTGGGTATGGGAACATCATGGCCTGCCATCTCTTAAATAGTACTGTGACCTTGAACAAATTCCTGAAGCTTTTTCTATCTCATTTTACTCAACTGTTAAAGTGTAGATAATGTCATTATATTCCTCACTGGATGGTTGAGGATTCAGTTCAGTTCAGTTCAGTCGCTCAGTCGTGTCCGACTCTTTGTGACCCAGTGAATCGCAGCACGCCAGGCCTCCCTGTCCATCACCAACTCCCGGAGTTCACTTAGACTCACGTCCATCAAGTCAGTGATGCCATCCAGCCATCTCATCCTCGGTCGTCCCCTTCTCCTCCTGCCCTCAATCCCTCCCAACATCAGGGTCTTTTCCAATGAATCAGTTCTTTACATCAGGTGGACAAAGTATTGGAGTTTTAGCTTCAACATCAGTCCTTCCAAAGAACACCCAAGACTGATCTCCTTTAGGATGGACTGGTTGGATCTCCTTGTAGTCTAAGGGACTCTCAAGAGTCTTCTCCAACACCACAGTTCAAAAGCATCAATTCTTCGGCTCTCAGCTTTCTTCACAGTTCAGCTCTCACATCCATACATGACCACTGGAAAAACCATAGCCTTAACTAGAGGGACCTTTGTTGGCAAAGTAATGTCTCTGCTTTTGAATATACTATCTAGGTTGGTCATAACTTTTCTTCCAAGGAGTAAGCGTCTTTTAATTTCATGACTGCAATCACCATCTGCAGTGATTTGGGAGCCCCCCAAAACAAAGTCTGACACTGCTTCTGCTGTTTCCCCGTCTATTTCCCATGAAGTGATGGGACCAGATGCCATGATATTCGTTTTCTGAATGTTGAGCTTTAAGCCAACTTTTTCACTCTCCTCTTTCACTTTCATCAAGAGGCTGTTTAGTTCTTCACTTTCTGCCATAAGGGTGGTGTCATCTGCATATCTGAGGCTATTGATATTTCTCCTGGCAATCTTGATTCCAGCTTGTGCTTCTTCCAGCCCAGCGTTTCTCATGATGTACTCTGCATATAAGTTAAATAAGCAGGGTGACAATATACAGCCTTGACCTACTCCTTTTCCTATTTGGAACCAGTCTGTTATTCCATGTCCAGTTCTAACTGTTGCTTCCTGACCTGCATATAGGTTTCTCAAGAGGCAGGTCAGGTGGTCTGGTAGATTAGATCAATGTAAAGGACTTCAGTGTATAGCATATAGTAACCATCTTACAGTATTCTCATTTTTTTCCCACTGCTCTTACTATTTTTCTAAATATCACATTAAAAGAAAACACAGCAAAATTTACAACCATAAGGACATGGCAATAATGGCTTCCTGAACAGAAGATTTACATGTTGAATTCCATACATTTTGCAGAAATCATTTAGCTCTAAAACTCAACTTTATTATGTTTAAGATTTGTTTTTTGATGTGGACAATTTTTAAAGTATTTATCAAATTCAGTACAATATTGCTTCTGTTGGTTCTGCTTTTTGGTTACTTGGTGATGAGGGATGTGAAATCTTAGCTCCTCAACCAGGGATTGAACCCATACCCTGTGCTAGAAGGCAAAGTTTCACCTTATCCACTGGGCTGCCTAAAACTCAACTTTAAAATAAAACTCACCTCAACCTCATAGGCTAACTGTTCTGATATATGAACAATAAGCTTCTGGGAAGCCCCTTTAGATATATTGACTCATCTGTTATCACTGAAAGAAGTTTTAGGAAATAGTTCATTTTTCTCCCTTGAACAAAGAAATGCTTCTATAAATTACAAAGAGCATTTTGAATAGTATTAATTACAAAAGTTCACTTCCTCTTTGTGTCTTTAAAAAATGAGTCTAGAGGAATAAAGGGCTATTAGGTATTTGTAGGGAAATTCTCTTGTCCTGTGCCAAACTTTACCTCTTTTCATAGATATTAAATAATTCACCTGAGCTAGCATTAAAAATCAGGACAAGTCAGAAGCTAGGAGCTGGACTACTGAAACTAAATAATCTCATGGGAAATTAATTTGGTTTCACTTAGGACTTTTTTGGCAATATGTATCAGAAAATGACCAGCACCATTTTAAAGAGTGCTTTTAATTTTATATGTAGGTAGGTAATTGAAAGAAAGAAACTGACCTAGAAAATAAAGTATGTATTAGCATTGCTCCATAAATCATGAGCCTGTGAATCAGAGGATACTGAAGCCTGAAGAGACATCTTATTATTCTGAATATTATTCATTCACTATCCTGAATATTATACATTTAGTATCAGGCTTTCTAGTCTCTATAAAACATTGCTTTCATCATGCAGCTTTCTACTTTGTAGGATGGATAGATGTGAATTATTTGGCTTTTTATCCTAAAAAAGTAATAGGGACATATAATTGAATTTCACCTTGATCTCATCAATGGTATAACATTTTGATTAAACTAACTTTACATGATGCCCTCACTAATATACTAATAAAATTAAAGTGTGTTTTATTTAGAAGATAATCTTAATATGCCAATGAAGATCTCAGGCTTGTTCATTATTTGTAGCAATTGTTTTCCAGTTTATTCATACTCCCAACTTTAAATCAGCTGGGGACCCCTGGAAATCATCTAACTTGCCTTCCTGTTTCACATCCACTTCTGATTTCCTCCTCTTACCCCCAGGTCCTGTCCCTTTTCCACACAGCATATCTTCTAAATTTTCAAAGAAGATGTTATTATCCCTCAGTTTAATACTCTCGGCTATGGGCTGAATATATCCCCTCAGATTCATAAGTTGAAGCCCCAATTCTCAATGTTTTGATTTGGGGAGGTTGGGGTCTTTGGAAGGTAATTAGCTCATGAGAGTGGGGTCCTGTGGATTAGATTAGTGTCCTTTTAAGAACAGACCCAAAAAAGATGATTTCTATCCATCGGTTGAGCACACAGTGAGAGCCAGTTATCTACAAACCAGGAAGCAGGTCCACAAGAGGAACCAAATTGGCCCATACCTTGAAAGGCTATGGTTTCCCCAGCGGTCATGTACGGATGTGAGAGTTGGACTGTGAAGAAGGCTGAGCGCCAAAGAATTGATGCTTTTGAACTGTGGTGTTGGAGAAGACTTTTGAGAGTCCCTTGGGCTGCAAGGAGATCCAACCAGTCCATTCTGAAGGAGATCAGCCCTGGGATTTCTTTGGAAGGAATGACGTTAAAGCTGAAACTCCAGTACTTTGGCCACCTCATGCGAAGAGTTGACTCATTGAAAAAGACTCTGATGCTGGGAGGGACTGGGGGCAGGAGAAGAAGGGGACGACCGAGGATGAGATGGCTGGATGGCGTCAGTGACTCGATGGACGTGAGTTTAAGTGAACTTCAGGAGTTGGTGATGGACAGGGAGGCCTGGTGTGCTGTGATTCATGGAGTCGCAGAGTCGGACACAACTGAGTGACTGAACTGAACTGAACTTGATCCTGAACTTCTGAGCTTCCAGAGCTGTGAGAAGGAAACTTCTCTTGTTTGATCCACCCACTTCAGGTAATTTGTTACAGTAGTTCAAGCTGACTAAGACTCTCCAATGACTTTCCATGATTCTTAGATGAAATCTAATCTCCTTATCATCCCTGCAAGGCCTTGAAAGAGCTGGTTCCTACCCATCTCTGGTCATTTCTCTCTTTGTCTTGGTTATTTTGTTCCACTACAGTGGCCTTCAAATACCTTCTACTTTTGAGCTTTTCCCTTTAGCTTATTTCTTCTACCTAGAACATTCTTACTACAGTTATTGACAAAAATGGATCTTTCTAGTTTTTCAAGTCCAAATTCAAAGCTCATATTTCTCAGAGAGACTGTCTTACTATTCAATATAAAATAACTTTCTCAGCAGACTGTGAGTAATTATGTATTATAGGAAACAGTTTAATTTGGTCCATAGTATTATATCACAAACAGAAGTTTTCATATTAGTGGTTTTTTTTTTTCAATTTGTTTTCTGTCTTCCTCTACTAGACAGTAAGTTTTTAAGAAGTTAATGTAAGGATGACAAATTTAAATTGGTTCTCATTCACAGTTTTTCACTGTTTTATCAGTTAATGTCTTTGAAAGATTTGTGTTTTCTTTGAGGTAGGTACCGAGACAGGGCGGAGTTAGGAAACAGAAACTAATATATTTCAAATAGAGGAACTTTAATATAGGTAATAGGTACTAAGTTTATGGAAGAGATGAGAAGTCACCAGGGAAATTATGAGGCAACCTATAGATTAGCATGTGCAGGAAGAAGTTTCTCCTCTGAAACCTAAAGTCAAAGGGAGGGAGTAGCAAGGCTGAGTTGCTCGAAGAAGATCGCATTTGTCAATATCCTTGGTGGGAGTTGAATCAGGGAGGCAAGGCCTTCTGGGGGAACTGAGTCACAGATGAGATGCAGAAAAAACTCAGCTAGAGAAATATAGATATAAATATACAGAAAAAGAGAAGAGAGAAAGAGGAGGAAGGCTTGTCTCCTCCTCCTGCCCTGATTTTTGGCCAGTACCTTCCTTTGGTCAAACTTATTCAGGAATGCAGCAGCAAAGGAGTCTGGGAAATGTTGTTCTCTGAGATACAGAACAGAGCACAGAAAGGCAAGAGATACATAACATTCAATACAATTTCAGATTTGTGCTGACAAGAAACCATTCTAGCACAATCTGCTATTTGATCTCTTTTAGGAATGCCAGGTTATTTTTAGGGTTTCATAGACACTTCAGTGTAGAACTTCACTTTAGATATTTTCTTTGACATATCCTTTTGAAAGAATTTATGTTATCAATCTAAGAGATGGTTTATAATCTACCAAGTGCTCCAGAGTCACATTTTCTCTTTATTAACTCAAGAAGTGACCTGTTTATGGATATCCTTGGGCTGTGTCTTTCAACATTTGCAAAGGTGAAGATCCTTTAGAAAGACCCTTGTATATATTTTTCTTACTAGAAAGGCATCATATGCTTAATATAGAAAAATTATAAAATAAATAAGAGTAAAAGTAATGAAAACAATCTTTTCATCTCACTGTCTAAAGATAATTACTCTTTTCATTTTAGTGTATATCCTTCCATATATTTTTTCACATATATATACACACACATATACACTTATTTATATAGATTAAGGAATAGATAGTCCCATGCTAAAATATGTGAAATTAGATATATTTTTATATTACATTCTAGAATACATATTTGTTAATTTGGTTACTTTGGTTATTAATGAATCACAAATGCTTCTCTTTATTATCAATTATTCATTTACAGAATTAACTTCTCCACAGTATTTCACTATAAGAGTGAATGTACTATATTTTACCAATTCCTAATATTTGACATTCAGGTGGTTTCAAATATTCCTTTTTAATAAACAACAGTGAGATGAAGACACTTATAAATAAAACATCATACATATCTATCTTTATTTCCTTATATTTATAGATGTGGAATATTTTGGTAAATAATGTAAAAATTATAAAGCTTTTAATTTCCAAAATGCTCTTTATAATTGCATGCTGATACCACTGAGTATCTATTTATGCACATCATGGCTCAGTACATATTATCATTTATTATAGTCTTAACTTTTTTTAATATTAAAGAGAAGAAGTTCTTCCTCACCATAAATCTAGATAATATTATTTTGGTTACTTTAGACAATATATTCACAAAGGTGGGTTTTCAGACCCTTTGTAAGAAGCTAGCTGTCCATCAGTCTTGTCAATACTGTAAGTACAGATGATTCTTTCTAAGGCAACACACCAGCTGAAATATCCTGGCCAAGGAAATTTTACAAACTGTGACACTGTTATACTCAAATTAGAGATTACAAAAAAGAAAAACAGTTGCCCGTGAAAGAATAGCATGCAGCTGACAAGTCTCACTTTAAAAGAGTGGAAAGAATAGGTTTCCACTTCACTGATATGTTCACATAATATAAAAATATGGTATACTCAGGGAGTTTTTCAGACTGGGAATAACTCAAGATTAAAAGCAACAGTTGAGAAACAGACTTGCCACTGTTACTGTGATCCATCAGAGACATGAGGATATATTACAAAAAACAGTTTTTCCCTGGGTTTCTGTAACATGAATTTTCCAATAGCAAGTAACAAAGAGAACTTTACTGACTCAGGTAAAGCAGGCTCCGGGATTTAAACAGAAACAGTTCTGTCTTCCTTCTTTTGGTCCTGAATTCCTCTGTGTGCTAGCTTCTTTCTCAGACAACCTCTCTCTCCATGTCGGGAAAGATGGTCTCCAAGAGCCCCAAATTTAGTCTACTTCTAGCCAGTGACTTGCAACACACAAGACAGAGAAAGCCTCTTGTAAACATCGCATCAAATCCTGGAAGTGACTATAATTGGTTCCGCTTGGGTCCCCTGTGGAGGCGGTAAAAAGCCATGGGGACCGTCAAACCTACCAAGACAATCTGGTGTTGAGGAGGGCACTTTCTCTACAAAACCTGCATGTCAGCCTTATTGCAATTCCCCTCCACTCTTCTTTCCAGTATACCTCTCTGAAGACAGCTGAGAGTATAAAAACAATAGTACACTTAATGGCTGCCTTCCAGTTAGAAAAAACTGTAATCACTATTTTAAGCAAGCTATCAGAAATCATGACTTGAGACCAACATTTTCATTTCAAAGACTGTTTGCAGAAGCATGGCTAAAAACAGCGGGCTGTTTAACTAGGTAACTCAACTAGCTGACTGTCATAGTCAGGATCTAACACCTGAATTTGGGGAGACAAAAACATTCAGCCTGTAGCACTGACTGATCAGCTGGTGAATAGTGAAAGGATTACAAATGTTAGTTTTGAATCGAGAAAGCAACATTTTGTTAGAAAGTGACTGAAATCTCTGTGCATTCTGTTGAAAGGTTTCCATTTCATATTTGCTTCTGTGTGAAACAAATAACCACTGACTACTGTCCTCTTCAATTGCAGTATCTATGTTTTAAAATATCAGTGAAAACAACATATTATAGTCTTTTTAAGATCAGTGCTAAGGATGAAATTTAGCATAAGCAAAAGGCTAATCTGCTGAATATTTACATACTACATGTAAAAACAAAAAAAAATATATCCAAAATTTTTTCATGATGTACAAAATAGTCACATGCATCTAAACTGTTAAAAATGAATATCTTTCTTTGTTGTTTTTACTGGTTTCTCTTGAGGAAAACAGATTTTCCACTTTCTTGCATGCTTTCATTTTTACTTGATAAGAGCTTGCTTTCCCAGCAATGGCTAGAATTGATAAGGCTTTTTATTATTTCTATCTTTCCTTCATATTTCTCCTTAGATGTCTCTGAGTAATGCAGGAAATATGAGCAACAACGCTGTCAGATTTTTGAAATCTGACAAGGATGTCAGATTTTTGAAATCAGATTTCTGGTCAATTGTGTAATCATGGAAAAGTTATTAAGCCACTTTGAGTTCAGTTCCTCTACTGAAAATTTTGGGAAAGCTAAACACTACCTCTTTAGGTCAATGTGAGAATTAAAACTACTAACACGTATAAAGTTAAAATAAATAGCCAGAAAGATAGGAATCACTTAATAATAGCTGTTATTATTTACAAGGGACAATGTTTGAGATAATGACAAAAAATTCCAAATTGTGTATTTATCCCAACAACAAATGACTGCATAATTTCAAGGCAATATCACTACATGTTGTATTCTGATACACAATCTTTTCATTAGAAATTAAGACTTCAAAATTGGCTCTTAACAAGTGAAAATTTCATTTACTGATCTTTCCTATAAGAAGTATAGATGCAGCAGCTTGTTTATTTAAAGACATTAGCATTTGGTGTAGATTCTTATATTCAACTAGTTAAAAATAAAGCAGGCACATTGTTTTCAGTGTGAGCTGATAATATACTTATAATCTTAAGTGTGCTTTGCTTTTACTTTGGGGAAGAGAATCCTCTCCATTACTATCCCTCTTGTCACATTTCTTTATTGTTCCTATCTAAGTTGTTATTAGAAGATACCTGTAGAATCTGCCCATAACCTTTCATCTGTAGATAATCTTTTAAATAGCATGCACCATAATTGAGTTCAGGTGGCAGCCATGAATGAGATAATCTTGAATGAGATTAAGATGAATGATGGAACTGCTTGCCAAAGTCCCATTGCCCCAGAAAGAAATGAGAAATTAACAGATCAGGATTGGTGTTGTCTGGCTATCAAAAAAAGAGGGAAATGTTTAAACACACGTTCTGAGTATGTCAGTGAAAGACAAATCTCTGTCTTCTCTTTGTACCTTTAAGACTCCTGTGCTCCTGGGATCAACCATATAGAACCAGAACCGAACAGCACACATTCCGAGGCTTGCTGGGAAGTATTGGGACGTGGTGATTCTTGCAGTGTATCCTTCTTTGGGGCCAGATGAGTTGACAAACAGGAAGTGCTGACCACTACCTTGAAACATAAACAATTTTTATTTAGTGAAATGATTTATTTTGTAGCATGATGTAGAATAGATTGAAATCGTGTGTGAATCTCAGGTTTCCCCAAACACACACAGGTATGTAGAGAGAAAATTAAACGCAACTCACTTTCTGTCAATTATATATCAACAATATTGACTTCTTTAAACCAACATTAAAAACAGTGTCACCATGATTATGTAATTCACAAAATTCACCTTGGTATGTGACTTTCGCATAAAGATGATCAAATATTTCATTGACTCTGAAAGTATATTCCTTTTCTTCTACATTGCTCAAACTTGTCTGTCAGTTTCAAGCAAATAAAAATATTTCGTATGCTGCATGTAGAACAGGTGTGGAGGGTGTTGGGACTGATTGATACTGTATGTTATTTTTGGTTGTTCCAATTCTCACACTGACCAAAGTAGCAGTGAATGGCAGGCAAGAACTGCAAAGTGAAATGTAAGTCTGAAATTTACCTTGTTATTTTTCTGAACAATAGATAACTTCTCAACTACATTGGTATGTGAACGATCTCTCAATTTAAACACAATTGGATTTTCTTTTCCTGCAGACATCATCAAAATGCATCACAGTTACTACTCCCTCTATGGCTTTTACTAGGGAAGAATGAAATGCATATATATATATATATATAAATACTTCCTCAGGTTAATTATTTCTTTATAGTTCTAAATGAAGTCTATTAAAATATTCTTTAGTTACAAGTATTTTTTCTTGTGGATTTCTCAGTATTTTTACTGAGAAATACGTGTGTAAATAATAAATTGTGAGTTAACAGTATGCCTTTTCCAGAATGTGATATAGTTGGAGTCATACAGTACATAGTCTTTTTAGATTAGCTTCTTTCAGTTAGCAATATGTACCATTTAAGGTTTTTCTGTTTCCATTTGTGACTTGCTAGCTCATTTGTTATCATCACTGGATAACATTTCCTTATATGCATGCACCACAGTTTCTGTATCTATTCACCTATGAAGGACATCCTGGTTTCTTCTCAGCTTTAGCAAATGTGAATAAAGTTTTTATAAGCATTAGTGTGTAAGTGTTGTGTGGACAGAAGTTCTCATTTGTAAGTACACCAAGGTACACAACAGCTGGATCTTACAGTAAGACTAGGTTTAGTTTTGTATGAAACGGACAATCTATTTTCCAAAGTTGGCAGTCCCACCAGCAATGAATGAGAGTTCCCATTTCTTCTCATTCTTATCTGCATTTGGGGTCATCAGTGACTTGGATTTTAGCTACTGTAATAGGTAATACTGATTCGTGTTCTCTACTGAGGGCAAGTCTTGTTAGAGAGAACAGACTGTTCTGGATAAATGGCGACTCTTCTCCTCCACCAGCTCAAAGCAGAGAGGAGTTTTCTCTGATCTTTACTGTGAGAAATGGTAGGGCTCCTGAAGTTAAAACGTAAACAAGTGTGAGGCCCTCTAACACTGAATCTCCCCCAGGATTTTTTCATCTCTCAAATGGGTGCACATTGTTGTTGTTTAGTTGCCAAGTCATCTGCAACTCTTTTGCAACTCTGCGGACTGTAGCCCGCGAGGCTCCTCTGTCCATGGGATTTCCTAGGCAAGGATACTGGAGTGGGTTGCTATCTCCTGCTCCAAGGGATTTTCCTGGCCCAGAAATTGAAACTGCGTCTCCTACATTAGTAGGCAGATTCTTTTCCACTGAACACCTGCACATGGAGCCTAGAGCACTTCGTCAGTTAGGAATTGGAACTTTCTCCCCCAGTTCTGACTCCTGCAGAGGTTTCTGCTCTTGAGCTTCTGCTCCAGGAAGCTATGATTCTGTTTCTCCTATTTGTCCCCAATTTGGAGGCAGTGGTTTGCCTTTGACATCAATTCTCTAACAGATCTAAAAGTGCTGTTGATTTTTAGTTTATTCAGCTTTTTATCTTGTTAGGAGGATAGTAATAATGACTTCCAAATGACTTACATGTCAGATGAGAAACTGAAAGTGACTTGTATATATTAAAAAAACCTATTCCTTTCTGAAAGTATTTCTCTTCATTAAGGACCCTTTAATGTCTGGCAAAATAAAGAAAAAAATCTTATCCAAGAAAAATAACCAAGAAACATGAAGTATGAGTTATTGCAGCAAGATTCTCCTCAATACAAAAGAGTGGTGGGAATTCCCTGATGGTCCAGTGGTTAAGAAATGGGCTTCCCAGCCAGGGGACTGGGTTTGACCCCTCGTCAGGGAACTAAGATTCTGCATGCCATGACTAAGACCTGATGCAGCCAAAGAAGTAAATGAAGTGTTTGTTTAGAAAAGAGTGGTACTGGAAATAATTTGAAATGTTTCCCTATTACATCTGTGAATGGTCTTCTATCTTCAATGTTCTATGAAATTTATTTTATGTGCTAGCAAGTACTGGATTAGGAAAATTGTACACAAGATTTTAATCCAAAAATGAAACAGTTTTCTTTCACATTTCATTGCACGGATGTCACTTGCTTGTATTCTTATTTGGAAAATGAAGACATATATGTGGCATGCACAACCAAGGTATACCTACGCTTCATCTGTCAAACCTACTAAGAACTGTGACTTATTCATTAAGAACATGCATCTTTAACTCTATGCTATTTTGATTAAATAAGAACATCGAAGCTTTCCCTCATCTTATTACATTTTACACCCTTGATGACTTATAATTAGCTTAAATAATTACTCTTTTATATAGTTAAGACTTTACTGAAAACATAGTGGATGTAAAGAAATAGACTTGATCGAGTTCCAAAGAAGGTAAATTAATGCTAACTGTCTGGGCTGCCATTGTTAGCTCATGCATGAGGTGGTGTAGTTCTGTCATAGGAGCCGCACTGTAGGCATGCTCTCAGCAGGGAGCAACTCTGGTTGCAGACTTTGTGAGTGAGCACATGGTGTGGCTGTGGCTGGTATGTAAGCCCAGTATCAGTGTTCCCACCATGGGGGTGGGTCCAGCAGCAGCCACTTTGTTGGTGAACACACTGGGTGGTGGGCTGTATCACAGAATCCCATGTACTCTGCAGACAGCCCCTAGGGTGAAGCATGCTGGGATCCCTTTCCAAATGGAGTATTCCAGTCCCGCCTACCTCACACCACAGCTTGGAGCTGGATCTGAGCAGATAGGTCCTGGGAAAGTCCTGCCATATAGGCAGCCCAGTTTCTAAGAGGCAGCACAACCACCTCAATCCCTATAGCCACACCTCAGGCTCTAGCACCAGCCTGGCATTACATCTTGTATAAACAAAATGGAGAAAGGGATGCAGCATTTGGGCTGTTTCTGGGTAGAACCGAGGACCCCTGCATGATCACTCAGTGCACAGGCTCTCTGTGAGCACACAGGCCTCACTTGCATTCGTGCTCACCTTCCTGGGGACAGAACACACACACGAGCAACAGGCCCTTATCAAACCTGACCCTCAGGGCCTCTACTCAAACAACTGGGAAGCAGACCCCACCCCTGACAGGTCTGTGACAGCCACACATCAAAGAGGTCCGACACAACTTCCAGACAAGGCTATTGTCACCACAACACCAGCCACACCCCCTATCAAAAGGGTGACAGCCAGCATACCCTTTGGATGTATGCCTGTCATGACTTGTAAACAGTGCTTGCACCCAAAATATTGGACTCACACAGTCTGCACAGGGATGGTCGCACATAAAAACAGCCCTTCAGGACCACAGTAGTTAACTGTTTCTCCTGAATTCACAGAGACAGAGAAATTTGAGAAAAGTAAAAGTGAAGGAACTATTTCCAACTAAATAGGCAAGGCTATGATTTTTCCAGTGGTCATGGATGGATGTGAGAGTTGGACTGTGAAGAAGGCTGAGCGCTGAAGAACTGATGCTTTTGAACTGTGGTGTTGAAGAAGACTCTTGAGAGTCCCTTGGACTGCAAGGAGACCCAACCAGTCCATTCTAAAGGAGATCAACCCTGGGATTTCTTTGGAAGGAATGATGCTAAAGCTGAAACTCCAGTACTTTGGCTACCTCATGTGAAGAGCTGACTCATTGGAAAAGACCCTGATGCTGGGAGGGATTGAGGGCAGGAGGAGAAGGGGATGACAGAGGATGAGATGGCTGGATGACATCACCGACTCGATGGACATGAGTTTGAGTGAACTCCGGGAGTTGGTGATAGACAGGGAGGCCTGGCGTGCTGTGATTCATGAGGTTGCAAGGGGTCGGACATGACTGAGCGACTGAACTGAACTGAACAGGAAAAATCCCCTGAAAGAAGAAACAATGAAACAGGCCTTTCTAGTCTGCTAGGCACCAAGTTCAAAAAGGAGGTGATAAAAATGATAAAGGAATTAAAGATTATCAATAGCTGAAAACTTCCCTAACACCCAAAACAATTAAGAAAATGGTGATAGAAACATACATATCAATATTTACCTTAAATGTAAACAGGTTAAATGTTTAAATGCTTTAAGCAAAGGGCATACACTGGATAATGGATAAAAAAGCAAGGCCTGTATGTATGCTATCTATAAGAGACCTCCCACTCCAGATCTAGGGATACAAACAGACTGAAAGTGAGAGGATGGAAAAACATATTTCATGCATATGGAATTCAGAAGAAAGCTGCAGTAGGAATACTAAGACAAAATAGACTTTAAAGACTGGTATAAGAGACAAAAAAGGACACTACATAATGATCAAGGGATCAGTCTAAGAAGGTATAACTATTGTAAATATTTATGCCCCCAACATAGGAGAACCTCAATATACAAGGCACATGTTAATATGCATTAAAGGAGAAACTCAGTAACACAGGAACAGTGGGGGACCTTAAATCCCAATTTCATCAATGGTCAGATCATCTGGACAGAAAATCAAGCGGAAACACAGGCCTTAACACACCCATTATAAGCAGAGACACTTGATATTTATAGAACATTTCATCTGACAGCAGGAGAATACACATTTTCAAGATACATGGAACATTTCCCAGGACTGATCACACACTGGGTCACAAAGTGAGCAAATTTAAAATTTAAATATTCTTAAATTCAGGAGAATTGAAATCGTATCAAGCATATTTTCTCACAACACTATGAGATTAAAACTCAACGGGGAAAAAAAAGCTGTTAAAAAAAAAACAACCAAACATGTGGAGGCTAAACAATGTGCTACTAAACAACCAGTGGATCGTTGAGAAAAATAAAGAGGAAATAAAATACCTGGAGACAAATGAAAACAGAAGCACGATGATCCAAAACTTGTGGGATGCAGCAGGAGCAGTTCTAACAGGGAGTTTCATAGTAATAGTCTAACCTCAGGAGAAAGAATGATCTCAAACAACCCAACCTTACACCTAAAGCAACCGGAGAAAAGAGAGCAAAATCCACAGCTAGTAGAAGGAAAGAAATCTTAAAGATCCGAGCAGAAATAAATGAAAAACAGATGAAGAAAGCAATAGAAAAGATGAATGAAACTAAAAGCTGGTTCTCTGAAAAAAATAAAATTGATAAAGCTTTTTCAATAAAACATGGGAGAGAGCTCAAGTCAGTAAAATTAGAAATGAAAAAGGACAAATTACAAATTACAGTGGACACTGCTAAAATAAACACCCATAAAACACTACTATTAAGCACCTGCTGCTGCTGCTGCTGCTAAGTTGCTTCAGTCATGTCTGACTCTGTGCAACCCCATAGACGGCAGCCAACCAGGCTCCCCCATCCCTGGGATTCTCCAGGCAAGGACACTGGAGTGGGTTGCCATTTCCTTCTCCAATGCATGAAAGTGAAAAGTGAAAGCGAAGTTGCTCAGTCTACATAACGATAAAATGGACAAATTATTTGAAAGGTACAATCTCCTAAGACTGAACCAGGAAGAAACAGAAGATATGAAAAGGTCAATTGCAAGTACTGAAATAGAAACTGATTTTAAAACTCCCAACAAATGAAATTCCAGGACCAGATGGCTTCACAGGCAAATTTGATCAAACATTTAGAGAAGTGTTAACACGGGTCCTTCTGAAACTATTAAAAAAAAAAAAATTGCAGAGGAAGGAACATTCCCAATCTCATTCTATGAGGCCACCATAATCCTGGTACCAAAGCCAGGCAAAGACAGCACAAAAAAAGAAAATTATAGGCCAAGATCACCAATGAACATAGATGCAAACATCCTCAACAAAATATCAGCAAACCTGATTTAACAATATGGGCTTCCCTGGTGGCTCAGATGGTAAAGAATCCACCTTCAATGCAGGAGACCTACATTCAATCCCTGCGTTGGGAAGATCCCCTGGAGGAAAGCATGGCAACCCACTCCAGTATTCTTGCCTGAAGAAGCCCCGTGGACAGAGATGCTTGGCGGCTACAATCCATGGGGTCACACAGAGTCAGACACAACTGAGCAACTGAGCACAAGCACGCAATCTTTTTATAAAATGATTCCACATTTCATACTTTAGCTCTTAAATAGTACGACATACATAATGAGATTGATGAACTTTGATCTCACGAAAGCAAATTATGTTTAACTCAGACATCAAATATATTTCTTTCCATGTTTAATGCTAACATGATGCTGAAGATTAAATATTTAGGGCAGTGGGGAAAAAAGTATTTGTGTTCATTGACATGAATTTAATCTGTTTTACAAAGCTGGGAACTCTCATTTTAAACTGGTATTATAGTAAATTATTCTTCTAACTACAAAAATACACTGAAACTTCACTAATTCAGATGTTTCTCTTGAATAGTTTTAATCATATAGTATGTAGTTTAAAATGTAAGTTTTAAGCTTGCCCAGAAACCTGAGTTCATTCTAACCAAGTTCTCCATTCTTGGTCTTTGCCTACTTGCTTCCAGAGTGACTTAGACTACAGCTTCCTTAGTGTCTCAATATCTCTTCTCATGGCACCTCAAGTGGGAAGTTACATCTCAATTTTGTTTATTAAGTACTTCAGTGCAAATAACTTAGTATTTATTGGTATCTAACAATATTACAGGCATTTGAAAACTAAAGCATACAACTGAAAAAGTTCATTTCATTCTTAAATAGCCACAATTAACATTCTATCCGAGTGTGCTTCCACTGGGCACTGCACACGTTCTCAAACCTTGAAATCAGATTGAACAAAATCACCTTCACGCCTCATTCCACATTTATTTCCCCAGGACTTAACTTTTTTTTACAGCAACTACTGAAAAGCAGTTTATCAAAGATACAATATGACTGAAAAGAATGTAGGACAATCTGCTGTTTGTATTTTAGGGTTATATCATGGAACTTAGTGTAAAAAAAAACAAAAACAAAAAACGAATTCACTGGGAATGATGATAATCCAGCATTCCACTGAAGTATATATTATTTCAGTACAAGATAAACAATGTCACATAAGGCTCGACATCAAAGGTAGCAATTCCAATTATTAGTTAGGGGACTCTGGGTGAGCTTTCAGAGCACACCCCACCTAGCCTCTTCTGATTTGCATATTCAATTTTGGTCTTACCAAATCAGAAAGTCAATTCCTGTGTGATGTATTTGTGCCTATACATGTAAAATTTTATCCATTTAAAAATTTAAGATTGCAAAACTGTGCATAGCAATTTAGAAGCCACCATTGCAAATTTGGTCTTTGGGGATTTTAAATTCTGGAACTCAAGCATATCTAAGTTTGACTTTGCAAGTGAAATAGACTTGTTGCAATGCTATATTCCCCCCCCTCCCCCCACCCCACCGGAGAATCATAAAGGTGAAAAGTTGCTAAGCCTCTTAAAATTATTAATAGAAATGTATAAATTCTCTGAAAACTAGGTACTCTATCACAAAATTATAAAATGTTACATTGAATTATACTTTCAGAAATGGACTTGTTCTTTATCTAGCAAGCTCAGACTAGACATGCTTTCCTACATTTATAAACTTTCAGTTGCTTCATTGAGAGCTACCTATTTATATCTGGAAAAATCCTTGGGGAGGTCAATCCAGCCTCCTTCACAAAGTTCAGAACTTGTTAAAGCAGAAAATAAAGCTGAAAAGTTCCAATTACCACAACATAGTTAGAATTTAACAGTAAATCATTAAACCAGCATTATTTAAATGTAACTGTGTGGCATGATCAAGCATTCATTCATGGGACAGATTTCCACAGAAGGGGACTGTTTTGTTCATTAATTTGATTTTGAACTATTTCATAACTTTCTACTGGGCATTTAACAAGCTACTTAACTCTGATATAATAGATCAGAATGGATCCAATTAAGCTTGTAAAATCTAAAACATTACTACATGTAATACTGTAGAACATGGGCATTCATTAAATATTATCTGAATTTTTCCTCTCCTCAGATGCTATGCCTCCTGATATTTTCTGTACCTTTTCAGTTTAACATTTCGATTCTGCTTGTACCAGACTAATGATTACAAATTCTTAAAATTCTAAGGGTATAGCTTTTATATTTCACATCTTAACTAGCTAAAATAAAAACTGGACAGAAATTTCTCATTAATGTTAAATTCTTTACCTTAAAAACTTTAAAGAGTCACACATGGTTTCAAAAACTGCCTTAGTGTCAAATAGGGCAAATTCATCATCAAAGTATATTTTGTTCAAATCATTACTGTTTCTTGACATTAGAGGCCAAAATACACTAGCCATATTCAGAATCCATCACCATGCTTCATGAACATTCGTTTTAAACTTTGATGTCTGCAGAAAGTAAAGATTCTAATTTGTCTTGTAGATGTTATTAGCTACAATTTTGAGTTTTTGAAAATGTTTCATTGAGTTATTATGCCATAAGGCAATATATTTGACATGTCTCTTTAAAATAGACAGCTAATACTTTTAAAAGAAAGCTGCATTTTTAAAGCTCCAGTGCCCTCAGCAGAATGATACTCATTTGCACTAGGGTCAAATCATAAAAGACAATTTCTCACTTCAAGTGTTCTGAATTCACTCCCTGCTTTAAATTGTAGGCAATTTTCATCTTTTTTTTCTTGTTCATAAAATAGGCTAATGGTTTTTTTTTTTTCTTTCTTTCTTTTTTAAATGCAATATGTCTCTCTTTAAAGATAGCAAATTCTCCCTTCCTCAAAGTCAGACTTACTTTGTTTGGCTCCATATCCTCTATAATTTCTACCTGTCTCTCACTCTAAAATAGAAGGGTGCATAGGACTAACAGTTGAAATGCCCTTAATCTCTTTATGTACTTTCATTCCCTCCCCACACCAGATGTTCAAGGTGCTAGCTATTTGCATCTGCAAGTTTTGAAGACTGTGAAATAGAAACATACTCAGAGAGAGAACAAAAGTTTCCTCAAAGGTGTCAAAATGGGAACCACAGATATGGCGCCTCTCAAGTCAAGTGAAATCTGCTCATAGTATTTAATAGACACTGTCACTGCATCACTTCCTGAAGAGCTATGCACTGAATATTTTTGACATTTCTTCGTTTTCACCTTTTCCAACAGTTTATTCTTTAGGCATTATTCTCTTGAGAGTCATTATTACCTATTTTTTAAAACTCCACTTTCCAGCAGAATGTCTCATTTCAGCACTACTCTCTATTACCAAATTGAGTGCTATAAACTTTCCCCCTCAGGATCTGGTGCTCTGATATAAAAATGAAGCTTCTAGTTGTGACATGCTGACATAGGGTAGATTCGACTTCTTTTGAAGTTTCTAATATGCTCAGCAGCAAAAATGTCTCAAGCACATGAAGATGATATACGAATGGAACCGGCTGGTACTTCCTATAAGTCTAGGAATTTCAAAGGACTCAGAGTTTCTTAATCCTCAAAGAAGAACCCTGAATTATGTCTTTAGTGCTTTTTCCTATCAAAATGCCTTTGGAAACATGTATTGGTTTAATAGTATTTCTGTGACATGGTTTCATTTGCCAAATTAAGATTACAAAGGAAGCTAATTAAATTATAAACCCTTTTCTTTAGGTAAGTGATATATAGTAAGAAATGATTTGATCTATTGCCTGAAAGGGTACAGGAAGCAAATAAGAACAGATGAATATTTATCTTTATAAAAATTTATCTTTATATTTATCTTTATAATCTTTATAATATTATTATATTATTTTAATAAATAAGGAGCAGAACCTGGGCTGGACTGTATACTAGTTAAGCCTGCAGGTGCTAGACGTCTTGATTCAAATTCTGACTTTTCCACTTATAAAGTATGTGACCTTGAGCAGCCTATTAAAATTCTTCAGGATGGAAAAGCAATAAGAGATAATTACAGTAGGTACTTTAGCCTCAAGAAGTTGTGGTAAAGACTGAATGAGACCCTACACATGAGCATATAATATCAAATATTAATATAGATGGTAACTGCTATGTAGTTCAACAGATAACAGATGTCTTAAAATTGGTGGATACAGAAAGAGACCATAAAAGATGATTCATTATGTTGTTATCCAGTCGCTCAGTCATGTCCAACTCTTTGTGACCCCTTAGATTGCAGCATGCCAGGCTTCCCTAGCCTTCACTGTCTTCCAGAGTCTAGTCAAACTCAGGTCCATTAAATTGGTGATGCCATCTGATCATCTCATCATCTCGTCCCCTTTTCCTCCTGCCTTCAATCTTTCCTAGTATCAGGGTCTTTTCCCATGATTCATTATATTAGAATATTAGAGAATGTTTATGAGTGCGTCCCTTGTAGCTCAGTCAATAAAGAATTTGCCTGCAATAGAGGAGACCAGGGTTCGATTCCTGGGTTTGGAAGATCCCCTGGAGAAGGAAATGGAAACCCACTCCAGTCTTCTTCCCTGGAGAATCCCATGGACAGAGGAGCCTGGCAGGCTACAGTCCATGGGGTCACAAGAGTCAGACATGGCTTAGTGACTAAACTACCACCACCACCACCAAAGTATACAGCAGAGATGTCATAGGCAAAGGAGGTTGTACAGGGGTGGGAAAAGATCATCAAAAAAAGAAAAAAAAAAAAGAAGAAGGAAAGAAAACAAATGTGGGGGAAGATTTCTGGTTTCCAGTCCAGCATGTAAAGAGCTTGGAAAGCATTGGTTTCATTTTCCCAACAGCCAAAAATCAAAAACTCTTCTTAGATCCTTCAAGAAGAGAAAACACAGGGAAAACTGCTTCCCCCAAATTGATGGGCATATAGAGAGAGCAAAACTTAGCGAAGCAAAACCTGGGAAAAGGAACTATGACTGGAGTCAGCATTTGGCTTTCCAGGTGGCTCAATGAAGGAGACTTGGGCTCAGCCTCTGGGTGGGGAAGACACTCGAATGAAATGGCAACCCACTCTAGTATTCCCTGGGAAATCCCATGGACAGTAGAGTCTGGTGGGCTACAGTTCATGGGGTCATAAAAGAGTCAGTCAGATATGACTGAGCAAGTAAACAACAGCCGTACTAGGTAAGGACAAAGTAAGTTGTCATGAACAAACTGCTGGAGGCTCAGTATGGAAAAACTTGAGGGATATGAAATCCAAGGGACCAGTCTTTGGGAGCACCCCTATAACGTTACTTGGTAGGAGCCCTACCACGTTCTCATGATGAAGATTAGGAAAAAAATCCCTTCTACTTCTTACAAGGAGAGAGGAAAAAGTAGCCATCTGAGAGTGTGCCTATTTTTCTTAATGATTTCCTATCTCACCTAAGGCTTCTGGGGCGGGGTAGGGTCAGAAGTGGAAAGTACTTACGAAAGTTACAGTGAAAGGACGCAGACACACTAGAAGACTGAGATCAAATCACAAGATTGGAGGATGATTCCATTCCCCTGACCTGACACTTGGCACCTTTCCATCCCATCATCTCATCACTAGGGCTCCTACATAATAACAGGGAACTGTAGCAAAAGAGTGTCATCTCTCAGACCTTATTTAAGAAGTTTGGACCTTCGAAACACAGCAAGGGAGACAAAACCAGGATGCCAGAGGAAAACTGTACCTTCTGACACCCACAGCTCTTATCAGCAGTAAACACAACCTAGCCAGATAAACAAAAACCTGACATTAACTGGCTGTTTACCTTGATTCTTTCAAAGCAATTCATTATGTTCACCATCGACACAAATTTACAAGTCATACTAAAACAATGATATAGCCAAATGCTGACATTTGTTAACACCCAAAGCATATTCTAGGAACAAGTACACAGACTTTGTAGAAGAATAAGAGATGAAATCAAAGCTTTTCTTTGGGGAAGAACATAGGAAGCCCTTAAAACCAAATTAAAAGGTAGTGAAGAGCCTCTGATTTGGTGTCATCGTTTAGAAATATTAACCCTGCATCCATGTGAAGAGTGGCCTGGTTTAGGAGAATACTTGCACAAAAATGAGTTGGCTGGACATGTGCAACAGTCCAGGAGTTACTAAGATGGCAGAGATGGAGATGCAAGGAAAGAAAAGCATATAAGTTGGGAATGAAGAAGTAACAGATTGAAATTCAGAGAGAATTAGTTAATAATGTTAATAACGATAATAGTGTTAATAATGATAATAGTGTTAATAATGATAATTTTAATAACAGGAACAGTAAGATCAGGATTAGGAAATTCTTTCCTAAAGGAAGGTAAGTATGAGTTTGAATACAGAGTTGAAGATACTGGCAACTAAAAATATGGGATGAGGATGTGGAAATAAGGGTTACATACATGGGGGGATGAGCAAATTTTGAGTGCTAAGAAAAGAACTTGAAAAAGGATACATGTATGTGTATAACTGAGTCACTTTGCTGTATGCTTGAAACTAACACAACATTGTTAATCAATTATACTTCAATGTAAATTGAAAATTTAAAGAAAAAATAAATAGAGAAAATAATGCCCCCCCCAAAAAGAAAATAAAAATTCAAGCAAAATGTGTAGGAAAAGATATAAAAAGGTAAAAGTCAGAATATTGGTTGAGATGCACAAATAGGTCCTAAAAGGAGAAAGAAAAAGCATAAAATACAAATATAGCACTAGGGGGAAAAATCACATACACTATACTGAAAACATGGATGGATACTTTAAGAAGGTGTGGATTGATCATGAGTGTGTGCTAAGTCACTTCAGTTGTGTCCACCTCTTTGCAACCCCATGGACTGTAGCCCACCAGGCTCTTCTGTCCATGAGATTCTCCAAGGAAGAAGACTGGAGTGGGTGGCCATGCCCTTCTCCAGGAGATCTTCCTGACCCAGGCATCAAACCCATGTCTCTTGAGTCTCCTGCATTGGCAGGTGGGTTCTTTCCCACTAGCACCATCTGGGAAGAACAGGTGGATTGATCAGTAGTGTCAAATGCAGCAGTGTAAGAATCATTATGATTATGAAATTAATGAAGTCCTCAAAGACAGCTAGAATACATGCTTCATGAGGGTCAGGAATGTATTTGATGAACAATATCTCTACAGTTTTAGATCAGTGACCAAGAGTCAGTGATCAATAATTATACATTGAAGAAATATATATACATATATATATATATATACATACATACATACATACATACATTTTCACACTGCACAGTGCTACATGTGGACTCTTAGTTACCCAACCAGGGATCAAACCTGCACCCCCTGCATTGGAAGGGCAGAGTCTTAAACACTGGACAACTAGGAAGTCCCAGGAAAAAATATTTTGGGGAGACTGTAGAAAACAGATTGCAGGAAACCAAAGATGATGTGTGTATTGAAGTAGAGGATACAAACAATGTGTTGCTGTTCAGTTTCTCAATTGTGTCCAACTCTTTGTGACCCCATGTCTGCAGCACACCAGGCTTCCCTGTCCTTCACCAGGCTTCTCCTGGAGCTTGCTCAAACTCATATCCAATTAGTTGGTGATGCCATCCAACCATCTTGTCCTTTGTCGTCCCCTTCTTCTCCTTCTCTCTATATTGCCCAGCATCAGGGTCTTTTCCAATGAGTCACCTCTTCTTATCAAGTGTCCGAAGTATTGGAGTTTCAGCTTCAGCGTTAGTCCTTCCAATGAATATTCAACATTGATTTCTTTTAGGATTGACTAACTTGATCTTCTTGCAGGCCAAGGGATTCTCAAGAGTCTTCTCCAACACCACAGTTCAAAAGCATCAGTTCTTCACAGCTCAGCCTTCATGGTCCAACTCTTATATCCATACATGTCCCACAATGTGTGGAAAATGTTAATTTGAGATAAAATATAATTAAAAACAATAATATTTAGACGAGAAACAAAGTTAAGGTTTTGTAGTTAGGTAATTCATTGTTTTTTAAGGTAAGAAAGAATTGTGATGCCTAAAGTCAAAAAGTGGTGATAAAGGGGCAATTTAAGGACACACATAAAACAAACTAAATACAAAGAGGCAAGGTTCTGAAAAGACAGAAACGGATAAGTTGAATGGTTCCATTATTTCACTGAGAGCTAGAGTCATAAATAAATAAACATTTAGTAAATTCCTTTTAGAGAAACTCTTGATTCTTGGATACTTGGAAAATGATAAATAACCTGAAAGATTTTCAGAATATTTATTTAGGCTTTAATCTTGCCCTACAGGATTCTAAAAGTACTGCTTCCTTCACAGGCCTTTCACTTTACACCATCTCTCACAGATACCTCCTGGCATTTCAAAAAGAGAAAGTATATCCTGAGTCCTACTTGAAACAATTATTAAGTATCCTTGGAAGTATTTTAAGTGAACACAGACAAAACAAAAAAAAGAAAAACAGAAATAAAGATTTTGTTTCTCCCGGGAGGCAGGAAAATGTGATATAAATTGGGTGGGGTATTGATTCAAATGGTACATGTGAATGATTGGAAAGGGTTCAAGTTAGATACCAGCATTACTTTTTGCTAACAAAATAGAAATCGCCCTGGGATCATGAGAATTTTTGAAGAAACACAGAGGAGCTGTAGAGGATCTGGGCTTGTTTCTGCTATCTAAACATCACCAAGTTTACCTTCTGTCTCAGAGTAAATTAAGGAGAACAGAAACAACCCTGGCCTAAGCACTCATGTCATGAAGGAAACTGTCCTTGTTTTCTCACTTCATGAAGATAAGTCATGAAGAAAAGTGCCTTTATTCTAATTCTGCTTAACAAACAAATGAAGGGTGTCATCCATTGCTTTTGCAATGAGAAAATGAAATCTACAAGACATATCCCAAGATTTATCAGCCAAACAGCCTCTTTTTTCCCCCCTTAACATAGTTATATATTTGGAATGGAATGTTTCTCCAACAAGTAACTGGAGAAAAACAGAAAGTAGAAATGATACTGAACTGTGATAAGAAAATGGCAACTAAAGTGAACAGGAAATATAGAAATAAAATACTTGTTTGTTTTGAGCTCTTTGACATAGATAAAAATGCCATCTCCCAACATTTTTGTGTTTTAGAAGAGAAACTACTAAGTATTCTCATATGATCATCACATTTTATATTTGCAAGCTTTGAGAGGGTCATGTTAGGCTGAAGAGATCGAGGGTTACACATGCAGGCTTCTGCTTTAGAGAGATATGAGTTTCAATGCTGGATTCAACAAGTGTCTTCTGTGTGGCTGGGGGCAAGTTATTCTCTCTGTGCATCCATTTTCTCTTCAGTAAAACCCTCAAGGTATTATGAGGATTAGAAAAGAAAGCCAGGGACCTGGTGATTGGCATTCAGTGACTACCAGTTACACAGTCACAATTTTTGATAACCAGGCTTGTTCTATTTAGTTACATTGATGAAAGTGAAAGAGGAGAGTGCAAAAGTTGGCTTAAAGCTCAACATTCAGAAAACGAAGATCATGGCATCTGGTCCCATCACTTCATGGGAAATAGATGGGGAAACAGTGGAAACAGGGTCAGACTTTATTTTTGGGGGCTTGAAAATCACTGCAGATGGTGACTGCAGCCATGAAATTAAAAGACATTTACTCCTTGGAAGGAAAGTTATGACCAACCTAGATAGCATATTCAAAAGCAGAGACATTACTTTGCTGACTAAGGTCTGTCTAGTCAAGGCTATGGTTTTTCCTGTGGTCATGTATGGATGCAAGAGTTGGACTGTGATGAAAGCTGAGCACTGAAGAATTGATGCTTTTGAACTGTGGTGTTGGAGAAGACTCTTGAGAGTCCCTTGGACTGCAAGGAGATCCAACCAGTCCATTCTGAAGGAGATCAATCCTGGGATTTCTTTGGAAGGGATGATGCTGAAGCTGAAACTCCAGTACTTTGGCCACCTCTTCATGCGAAGAGTTGACTCATTGGAAAAGACTCTGATGCTGGGAGGGATTGGGGGCAGGAGGAGAAGGGGACAACAGAGGATGGCATCCCTGACTCGATGGACGTGAGTCTGAGTGAACTCAGGGAGATGGTGATGGACAGGGAGGCCTGGTGTGCTACGATTCATGGGGTTGCAGAGTCGGACACGACTGAGCGACTGAACTGAATTGAAGTAAGTAAGTGTTAGTCACTCAGTTGTGCCCGACTCTTTGCAACCCCGTGGACTGCAGCTGACCAGGCTCCTCTGTTCATGAGATTTTCCAGGCAAGGATACTAGAGTGGGTTGCTACTTGCTTCTCCAGGGTATCTTCCCAACCCAGGGGTCGAACCCAGGTCTCCTGCACTACAGGCAGATTCTTTACCAACTGAGCTACAAGAGAAGCCCTTAGTTACATACAACAGTGCTCAAGTTTTAGTAGTAAAAAGAAATAAATGATAATAATAAAACCCCTCTCTTCATCTGTACTATACAAAACCTCTCTCCATCTGTACATATACTCTATGTATATGTAGATCATGTAGTACATATACTCCAGGCATATGTAGATCATTTAGTATTCTTTCATTCTGAAGTATTTACTTAGTCACTGAATTAATGCATTACTTATTAAATATTAGAGCCAAATTATTTTATGAGATGACATTAAAGGTTACCAAAAGATATATAGAAAATCAGAAAAATATGTTATGTTATTTAATATTACTCATTTTGTCCTAATAATCTATATCATTATTCTTGATAAAATCTCCTTTTACCTGATGCTATGTGTTTGACGACATCATAGAAGAGAAGTGAAGGGGACAGAGGAGGTACAAATAGAAGAAAATGAGAAAAAACACTGACGCACAACCTGTCATCATACAGATGTTATACAGTAATAACTATTGTCTAATTGGTATTTTCCAAATCTGTACTTTCATAAAATCAATAACATATCAACTTTGAGCTTTAACTACATATTAGAGAAAGAAAAATATATAAAAGACGAATGAAAGAAAATATGGAAATAAAGACTGATTCTTCTCTTTGAAAATTATTGAAAGAAGTCACAATAGTTGGGCAATAATTCAGAAAGCAGTATTTTTAGACACAGAAATTACTGATACCATAAGAAAACAGCATGCTAAGGTTTAAGTATTAGGATATAACACATACAATACAATATTATAAAGACAACATATCAGATAAGATTATAATCACCCCACTTTACTTTTTATATGTTTTTTTTTCAAAGTACCTTTTGCATAAAGTAGACGAAGTTGTGCTGTGCTATACTTAGTCACTCAGTTGTGTCCACCTCTTTGAGATCTCATGGGCTATAGTCTGAAGTTTCCTCTGTTCCTGGGGATTCTCCAGCCAAGAAAACTGGAGTGGGTTGCCATGCCCTCCTCCAGAGGATCTTACCAACCCAGGGATCAAACTTCTTTCTTTACCATCTGAGCCACCAGGGTTAACTAGGTCATTTTTGCATTTTCTAGTGGCAAGTATGTGAATTCAAAAACAAGAAGCTCAAAAATATACAAGCAACTCCTACAGCTCAATTCTAGAAAAATAAACAACCCAATCAAAAAATGGGCCAAAGAACTAAATAGACCTTTCTCCAAAGAAGACATACAGATGGCTAACAAACACATGAAAAGATGCTCAACATCACTCATTATCAGAGAAATGCAAATCAAAACCACAATGAGGTACCATATCATGCCAGTCAGAATGGCTGTGATCCAAAAGTCTACAAGCAATAAATGCTGGAGAGGGTGTGGGGAAAAGGGAACCCTCTTACACTGTTGGTGGGAATGCAAACTAGTATAGCCACTATGGAGAACAGTGTGGAGATTCCTTAAAAAACTGGAAATAGAACTGCCTTATAACCCAGCAATCTCACTGCTGGGCATACACACCGAGGAAACCAGAACTGAAAGAGATACATGTACCCCAGTGTTCATCGAAGCACTGTTTATAATAGCCAGCACATGGAAGCAACCTAGATGTCCATCAGCAGATGAATGGATAAGAAAGCAGTGGTACATATACACAATGGAGTATTACTCAGCCATTAAAAAGAATACGTTTGAGTCAGTTCTAATGAGGTGGATGAAACTGGAGCCTATTATACAGAGTGAAGTAAGCCAGAAAGAAAAATACCAATACAGTATACTAACACATACATATATGGAATTTAGAAAGATGGTAATGATAACCCTGTATGTGAGACAGCAAAAGAGACAGATGTATAGAACAGTCTTTTGGACTCTGTGGGAGAGGGAGAGGGTGGATGATTTGGGAGAATGGCATTGAAACATGTATAATATCATATATGAAACAAATTGCCAGTCCAGGTTCGATGCATGATACTGGATGCTTGGGGCTGGTGCACTGAGACGACCCAGAGGGATGGTACGGGGAGGGAGGAGGGAGGGGGGTTCAGGATGGGGAACACGTGTATACCTGTGGCAGATACATGTTGATGTATGGCAAAACCAATACAATATTGTAAAGTAATTAACCTCCAATTAAAATAAATAAATTTATATTAAAAAAAGAGGCTGCTCATCTTCAAAGAGATGGATGTTTTTCAGTATTTCTTTAGTTAGTTCAAGTGTTTTTTTTTTTTTTTTTCACTTGAGAGATGAGAAAGCCTTCTCTAGGTGTCCAGGGTATTATAGAACAGAGCCGTTCAACAGAAACAGTGAATCCCATATGTAGGTTTAGAATTTTTAGCAACACATTTTAAAAAGTGAAAGGAAATAGGTTAATCTTTAGTAATACAACTTATTTAACTGAATGTTCCCAAATGCTATCATTGCAACATATAATCAATAAATTCTTAATTCTTAATGAGATTTTCCTAAACTCTATTTTCTTTTGTATGCCATATTTGAAACAGTGTGTATTTAACATTTGGACCAGCTGCATTTCAAGGGTTCAACAGTTCCATGTGGCTAGTGGCTACCACATTTGGACAGTGTAGGCTGTAAAAGAAAGCGTTTTAGTCAGAGAGTTCAATATTCCAGTCTCCCCTGTGACTTAGTCAAGTTTTTTCAACCTTTTAAAGAATTAAGTATCTTCTACATCTCACTGTATTAAAAGGATGAAATGAGATAACAGAAGCAATTCTCTTACTGTTTCTGATTCTCAGGAAACATTTAACAGATGTTAGTTTTCTTCTTCTAAATCCCTCTGAAATTTATCCTTATTTTGTTTGTAAAAAAATTCCTTTTGTTTGGATTTTCGTGAATAGATAAGAACAAAACTATTCAACCTCCATTCACAACCCTTTATAGAAACAGTAATGCAGGTCGACTCATTCTAGTGGCTACAGACAAAAATGTCTTTAACCTGTAGTACCTCCTCACCTTTGTAACACCTACGCTACTCCCCACTGGCTCCTGGGTGATATTTTTTTGAAGGCTCCACTTTTCCTTTCTTTCTCCTAGCAGTTAACTTTGCACACACCATACAAGGTTTTTACTTAAAATGCTTGATATTTATTTTTTGTTCTCCTCTGCTACAGTGTCAGCCACATGACAGCAGAGATCCTTTCTTGACATATTCAACATATATTCCAAATAACTAGAAGAGCAGCTAACAACAACAACAAAAAAGAGGGGAGCTCAACAACAATATACTGTATGAATAACTGAAAAAAATTTTTTTTCACCATGTCAGTGTATGATTTGACTCAGATGGTAAAGAATCTATCCCCAGTGTGGGAGACCTGGGATCAATCCCTGGGTCAGGAAGATCCCCTGGAGAAGGGCAGGGCAACCCACTCCAGTATTCTTGCCTGGAGAATCCCATGGACAGAGGAGCCTGGCATGCTATAGTCCATGGGGTCACAAAAAGTCGGACATGACTGAATGACTCACACACACACACAATGTATATAATTTCATTTATCTGTCACACATGTGTAGAAACTCTTCCATTTAGTCACAAGCATTTCTTTTAAGGTTTTTTGATGTGGACCATTTTTAAAGTCGTTATTGAATTTGTGACTATACTGCTTCTGTTTTATGTTTTGTTTTTTGGCCCCAAGGCATGTGGGATCCTAGCTCCCTAACCAGGGATCGAACCTGCACCCCCTGCGTTGGAAGGCGAAGCCCTAACCACTGGATCACCAGAGAAGTCCCCGGTTACATGTGTTTTTTAAGCAGTGGCTGAAGAATTACACAAATTACAGATGTTTTCCTTTAACACTCTTCTCAGACTTCAATGTGATGATGATGATAAAGAATACTAGTAGAAGTGTGTTAGTAATTCACTCCCCTTGGAGTATCCCCCCAAATTCCCATAACATATAAGATGTATTATGCAATAGTATTATTTAATAATACATAATACAAAACTTATGCATTATTATGTATAAAAACACATAATAAATTCCAATGTATTGTTTAAGGATCAGCTAAAATATGTACATATTTAAAAATCATATACTCTCGGAGCAGGAACTGGCAACCCACTCCAGTATTCTTGCCTGGAGAATTTCATGAACAGAGGAGCCTGGTGGGTTACAGTCCACTGGGTCATAAAGAGTTGGACATGACTGAGTGACTAACACACACACCTTTGTTCTATAGCATTGTCTCTACCCTTGAGTAGCATGTGTCTTTATGAGAAATATGAAGGCTTGACTTATGATACACTTTCATATTTAAGGAGAAAAAGACATATGTGGGAACAAGCCCATTTTACTGAATTGACTGATATTTTTGAAACGTAATGTGTCATGTGTCTTTAACCAGCCAACACTCATATTTAATCTATTTCTTTGTTTGTCTGTGGGGTGAGGAGCACGGAGTAACAGTGCCACCTTTCCAGGTGAATCCCAGCTCTTCCCTCTGATTCCTCCTTAGAGAGGCTTCAGCAACACTTTAGTCATTTTCTAGAGGTTGAATTGCAGCCACAATAAAACGAAACACACAGCTAAATCAAGCTAAATGATAACAATACAGTCAGAGAAGGAACCTCATTTCTAATCTTACAAAAGATCGTGTGAAGATTTACTGTCAAGTAGACTGACTAGAATTGTAATGGTTAAAACGAGCATGTGTTGGTACAGGTAGAGGTGAATTTCGCAAGTGTCACCATTGGCTTAGTCCCAGTATATGGATTAATGACTTATATCGTTTGTCAGGGTATTTTGAGATTCCTTCCTTTAATTTTTTAAAGCAACATGTGATAGTATTACCTCACGTTAAGAAATATACTGTATAGAAAGATATAAAAATAATCATGTATTCACTCTGAACCCATCTCAAGGCCTTTCAAATGACTATGTGTCTAGTTTTGTATGGCCGTTTTGGTCTGTTACTGAGTTCTTTATGTTATCCTACTGATCTCAGTATTTATACCTCTGCTAATACCACATTATCTTGGATACCGTAGCTATCATTCAATCTTAAAACTGGATAAAGTAAAAAAAAAATTATATACCTTGAGTATCATTTGAAAATCTAATGAAGAGATTATTTCAATTATTGCATTCATGTCTTCATTTCTACCTTGTGTATAACTCCTTTGGTGCTTTCTGAATATCAAATTCTTATTTCACACTAGATATCATATTACCAGGGTTTTTTTTCACTTAAGTTGCATTCATATTTTGTGGGAAATATTTTTTAAACATCTTTGAGAAATTTCAAATTTATACTGAATTATAAAAAAGTAGCATAATGAAATCCCATCTATGCAAAATTCAACTTCAACAGTTTCAACCCATGGTCATTCTCGTTTCTTCTAAATTAACACTCATATCCTCACTACCACTAGACTACTTGAAAGTAACCCTGAATATCAAATTACATGTTTATATGTTAAATACAGGTCAGTATATATTTCTACCATATTAAGTCTATCATATTTCATAAACATATTACACAAAGATGAGTTTTAGTTCATTATAATTAAATATTAGACAGTAGGAATATATTTTATATTCATGTTAATATGGGTAAAAGTATATTTATTAGAGCATAAATATATATATGTATACATATATGTATAAGTGGGAGTATCTATATTCCCAGCTTTTTCAGGAAATGATTATATTCCATTAAAAATGGAGGAGGAGAACTGTTGTCTGCTTTCAAATCAAACTCATGTGCATCTGATTCGCAGCTGTCATCATAAGCACAGGACAAGTTGGGTGAGAAGGAACTCTTAAGGCTCAGTAGTAAATAAACATCTTTCTAAAGAACAACAAGAATATGACAAATGTCTACTGCACTAAGTTATCTCCTTCCTCCAGGGTAATTGTTCCCTTTTTACATCCTTATCTTTCATGATATTGGTTGTTTTTAAATGCTTGGTGATGCTTGGCTATCTATTTCAACTTTGAATGAGGATAGCTATATATTATATAGGTATCAGGAAAGATATATAGATATATCTTGGTATACAGCTGTCAGGAAAGAATATTCACTGCTGTTAACCAGAACTGTTTTTCCCACAGAGTTGCCCTCTGATTGGAAGAATAAGGAGCAGGTGCTGGGCAGGCGGGCTGGGCACAAAGATGCACAGACATTCCTAAGATGGGACAGTATGTCTCAACCTGGGATACACATTAGACTCAAGGAGGGTTCTTAAAAATCTTGCTGCCCAGGTCACAGCACTGATTGATTTTGTCAGAATCTTTGTGGGTGGATCCAGGTATTAATATTTTGTTTAAACTCTCCAGGTGGTTCTAATATTTAACTAAGTTTGAGAAACATCATCCTTGGTTGTGAGGTGAAGGGTTGGCAGACAGGCAGATTGCCTCTTTGATTTTCTTTTATTCCTAGACAGAGTTATCTTTCTTTATTTCCCCCTGAAAACCTAGGGTATGGATCCTGTATAATCCTCAATATAACCCTGCTTCTTTTTTAGGATGTAATTAAATTATGATAATCATTTTGCAGGCAGATGCCTGGCTTTCCTTAGATGACATTTCACTGATTTTATTCTGTGAGAAAAAGCTACTCTTGTGAGCAGTTGTGCTTAGAAACCATGGTCCTGGGAAGGAAATACAAAAGGTGGTGCCAAGTTCCAATTCAACCAGGTGTTCTGCGTGCTGCTTCTCAGGGACTTTGAAGAATTCCTCACAACCTTTCCTGGTATTTGTATTAGTCAGCTCAGGCTGTGAAAACAAATACCACAGACTATGCGCTTCAATCAAAGAAAGTTATCTCCTCACTGTTCTAGAGTCTCAAAGTCCAAAATCCAGGTGCTGGCAGGGTTGGTTTCTCCTGAGGCCTCTCTCCTTGGCCTGAAGACAGCCTCCTCCACTGCGAATTCTTGCAGGGCTTTTCCCCTGGGTAAGTGCCTCCTGGTGTGTCTTCCTCTTCTTATAAGGACGTAAGTTCTTTGGATACTGCTGCTGCTAAGTCACTTCAGTCATGTCCAACTCTGTGCGACCCCATAGATGGCAGCCCCCCAGGCTCCCCTGTCCCTGGGTGCAGGGAGCCAGTGTGAGGAATCCCGCCCATGGCAAAGGTCATGAGGAAGGAAGCTCAACAAAACACAAAGGCGTGATCTGGCTTCAGGGGTTCCCCCTGAGTTTTCCTGAACATCTACCCCCCAAAACCAGAGTCTGCCCTGCTTTATTACTGTGCTTTTCACTCTTCTGACATTCTCTGGAAAAAAGTTAATTCAGGGCTTCAGTCTCCTGCATCAGCTCAAACCCCTTCGATGGCTCTCTAACCTGCCTGACAGGTTCCCTCGGACATTTTACAATTTGTGACTTGTTTACAGCCCTTCAACCGAGAGAGGCACAAAGCTTAAAGCATCTTAAAGATACAGAGCCTTTTCTAAAGAGCTAAAAATCATATTGGTGATGGGTTTTCACTGTTGAGTCAATGACTCTTGCCAGGCTTCCATATTCTTTATCTTTTAACACCTGAAGGATATTAATCAATGTAATTGGGATATAGAAAAAGGAATATAGTAGTTTTGATGTTAGCAACACTAGACTTTTGAGTTAATTACTTTTCTTTTGTTATAAATCACTGTACTCCTTTTACTTGTTGTAAATTGTTGTGCCTTTGCTATGTAAGAATGTAACTTTATTTAGTGCTTTCTGAGAGTGGCACCAGACTTTGGGAAGAACAACATTTTCAACACAAATAAGTCTTCTGGTTGACAAACCCTTATCAGAAAAGGGCCGTAAAATGTTAACTGGCCCTCTGGCCAGAAGATGATGTAAATCACCTAAGACTTGTGTATACAACTAGGTATGCAGAAAGAAAGCCTGGTTTTGATAAGAGTCAGGGCTGCTGATGCTGCATAATTTTATATTATCCATTGATGTCTATGTACAAAAAAAGGTATAAAAAGCCTTTACAACAATAGAGGTTGGGCCAGTCACTGGACTGGTTTCCTCTGTGTCTCTTGACTCTATTTTCTGGCTGAATTCCCATCTGGGGCATGGAAGCTCGCCATGTGTACTTACTTGCCCCAGCTTTTAAGTTCCGTGAGAGAGAGAGCCCATGGCAGGACACTCTCCGATATTCAAACGGGCACTGGTGGCCAAACGTAGATGGTGCAAACTTCTTGTCCTGAAGTTTTATTAGTGCTCCATGTAAATCAAGTTATTCAGCCTCTTTTCTTCACTAAATTTTCCTACTACACTATTTCTTCCTAATCTAATCTTATATTTCTAAATAAATAAGCTTTTCTCGCCTACACCATTCACCTTTCGAATTTCCTTGGATCCACCGGGGCTGGACCCCGGCACCTAGGATTCTCCAGGCAAGAACACTGGAGTGGGTTGCCATTTCCTTCTCCAATGCGTGAAAGTGAAACGTGAAAATGAGGTCGCTCAGTCGTGTCTGACTCTTAGCAACCCTGTGGAGTGCAGCCTACCAGGCTCCTCTGTCCATGGGATTTTCCAGGCAAGAGTACTGAAGTGGGATGCCATTGCGTTCTCCAGTTCTTTGGATGAAGGTCCCCCAATTCATGACATCACTTAACCTTACAACCTCTTTAAAGGCCCTGTCTCCAATGCAGTCACATTGGGAGTTAAGGGTTCAACATCTAAATTTTGAGGGAGGGACACCATTCTGTCCAGGACAGTACTTTTGACTTTAATCTGAGAATATCTGTGTAGTTTCCTTGGGAAGATCTAGAGGGAACCATGTTCCCCTGGGCTGAGATTTATACTGTTTTCACTTCACTTATTCTGATCCCATCGGGTTTTTTATTCCCTTCTGTCAGATGGTGACTGCAGCCATGAAATTAAAAGACGCTTACTCCTTGGAAGAAAAGTTAAGACCAATCTAGATAGTATATTCAAAAGCAGAGACATTACTTTGCCGACTAAGGTCCGTCTAGTCAAGGCTATGGTTTTTCCTGTGGTCATGTATGGATGTGAGAGTTGGACTGTGAAGAAGGCTGACCGCCAAAGAATTGATGCTTTTGAACTGTGGTGTTGGAGAAGACTCTTGAGAGTCCCTTGGACTGCAAGGAGATCCAACCAGTCCATTCTGAAGGAGATCAGCCCTGGGATTTCTTTGGAAGGAATGATGCTAAAACTGAAGCTCCAGTACTTTGACCACCTCATGCGAAGAGTTGACTCATTGGAAAAGACTCTGATGCTGGGAGGGATTGGGGGCAGGAGGAGAAGGGGACGACAGAGGATAAGATGGCTGGATGGCATCACGGATTTGATGGACGTGAGTTTGAGTGAACTCCAGGGGATGGTGATGGACAGGGAGGCCTGGCGTGCTGCGATTCATGGGGTCACAAAGAGTCGGACACGACTGAGTGACTGAACTGAACTGAACTGGAATACCTCAAACATTTCTGGTCCAAAGATGGGAATTTTCTAAAATGTGTGAAAAGTACAGTTGTTATCTCTTTCTACATGTGTGTGTAGGTGTGCATGAGTGTGTGTGGATAAGATCAAAGTGAGTGGTCTGATGAACATGTGAGTGAGGGCTGGCTTTTGTATATAACACACCATTTCCCTGACGGAGCCTCAACTCTCCCTGCTCTATCAGAGACCATGGTGAGATGGCGACATAACTCATAAGAAAGAAAAGGTTAAGTGGCCCCAAATGAGGCCATTAAGAAGATTCAGGCAAAGCTGTACCTAAGGATAAAGCAAGACAGTGAAGGAAACAGCTTGGATGAAGTTCCAAACACTAGGGGTTCTGTTCTGACATGGGTGCTCAGTACACAGACTCAGAGAAGACCTTCAGCTTCTCTTGTTCTTCATCTCTGATGCAGGAATAATAATAGTATCTGTCCTGTCTGCCCAACAGGAAATACAGCTATCACCATCAAGCCTGCAGGGCTCTATCAACTAAGTACCAAGTTAAGTTCTGTTTGTTGAACACTTAAAGCTTTAAACTACTAACATACGCATTAGAGTGTTAGTATCACTAAGATTGTTTGCAGCTTTACTTTTTGACCTTGAGCTGTGAGTAGAGAACTGCACACCAGTGAGCATGTGGCTCATATAAGGAAATATACTCCATTTCAGTTACCTTCCAAACATTCACTTAATGTGGTTTCCAACACATTGTGTGTGGTATTTAGAAGGCACTCAGGAAAACCACACTGCATTCTTTAATCCAAAAAATTTGTAAAATACAGACAAACATACATCTAGGTCACGTGAGGCCTACATAAATACTCAGTAAGGTCTATTCAATTATAAATTCTGGAAAGAATATAAAAATAGCAAAAGATGTGACTTTGGTATACCCTATCAGAGTTCATAGTCTAATTGTAGAGAGAGTTAATTTATTATAACATTAAAAAGAAAATAAAGTTATGAGGGAAGGGAAAAAAGAGACAGCAGCCTGCTGCATTTTGCCCCTGTTAATTTATGTCACGCAAATGTCATTCTTGCCATTAAAACTCATATACACTCAGTCCGAACACTATTCATGTGCAGACTGAAGAGTCAATTAATGCTTGCAGTTTCTCTCTACAACTTTGGTGATGGCCCCAAAAAGACTCATAAATAGGCCTGTGATGGACATTGAGAATGCCCTCCTTATGTATCTAATTCTTCATCTTGGTAACAACAAGTGAAGAGATCCATAAATGCAGCTTTAATTAACAGCAAGGTTGTGATGCTTAGAAAAAGACCGTGGGTTCTTTGAATCTGTTGGCCTTCTCACAAAGAATTTTGTTTTTCCCAGAGGGTCAACATTAATTAATGTCCTTACAATCTATTTAGCAGCCCATTGTCTCAGTGATGCCTAAACAAGTTGAGTGAGCTGCAGTGGTGTAGCCTGGGTGATATAATCAGGCCGCTTTGAAAAGAGCACTCAGTAAAAATAAACTGTCTCGCACAGTGATTAACAGGGAAGATAATAAAGTATTCTGTCCACATGATTACTTTTCCTTATCTGTGAATAACATGACATATACCATATTGCATAAAGAACCAGACGGAAGACTTTTCATGTGGTCTTTAATGAACTCACACTAGCTATAAAAGTTAAATAAAAATAATCATTAATATTCTTTAAATGTTACATTAGAAATGATCAATAGATCACTCATGTTTGTCTTTTGGGACAATGCATGGAAGTTTTCTCATGTCCATTGATTATACTTCTTTTTCTCTAAACTATTATATTGTATTATATTTCCTAGAGGAAATCAGTCCTGAATATTCATTGGAAGGACTTATGCTGAAACCGAAACTCCAATACTTTAGCCACCTGATGCAAAGAACTGACTCCTTGGAAAAGACCCTGATGCTGGGAAAGATTGAAGGCAGGAGGAAAAGGGGATGACAGAGGATAAGATGGTTGAATGGCATCACTGACTTGATGGACATGAATTTCAGCAAGCTGTGGGAGTCGATGATGGACAGGGAAGCCTGGCATCCTGCAGTCCATGGAGTTGCAAAGAGTTGAACACAACTGAGCAACTGAACTGAACTGATTATATTATATTGTATTATATATTATTATATTATATGTTAACTAGTGTCTGACTCTTTGCAACGCAATGAACTGTAGTCTATCAGGCTCCTCCATCCATGGGATTTTCCAGGAAAGAGTACTGGAATGGGTTGCCATTTCCTTCTCCAGGGGATCTTCCCAACTCAGGGATCGAACCCAGGTCTCCCGCATTGTAGGCAGACACTTTACCGTCTGAGCCACCAGGGAAGTCCCCTCTGGATCTTAGTAGCAAATAAATATCGGTTTATTTCTCTTAATTTCTCAAGGAAGAGAAACTAATATTTATCCTCAGAGACTATCAGAAAAGGCTAAAAGAAAAAAGTTCCATCTAAATGCGTATTGACTGTTGTGATGTTTGTTATACTGAAAATGTTAGGAAATAATTTAAGAATTTACCATTAGATAATTTTATAAATCATGATATATCCACAAGTAGAATACTATGATATAATTACAATTATGTTACTAAATGTACTGCATAAGATAAACTTGTTCACACTATGGTTTTTTTTTAATTATTGGATCAAGTAGAAACTTTATTTTTATTGGCCAATGTGTACATTAAGAAAGAATGACAGGACACACAGATATGAAGCTTAAAAGTATAAGCACTCTACTGGAATGACTAGAGTTTTCTTTTTTCTGCTTATTTAAAATGTTTTAGAAAAAATGTATTTTCAGTAATGTAAAATTCAAGAAAAGAATTCTTGAAGAAAAAATTTTAAATACTAAGGGTGAAATGCAATAGTTCAGGTTTGTTTAAGGAGTAAAACTTAAAAATATCCACCACATTTTCCACAAACACATTTAATTGTGCTGCTATCATGTATGCTAGCGTTTCTTTCAAGGTGTCATTCTTGGTTTCAATTATTCTTTTTGTTTTTGGATTTCTTTCTCCTCTCCTCTGCTCCAACTCTATCACCCGTCTACATAATTCATGTTAATAAACAGATGTATATCCTTTCTCATCTTCTTTTCACATTGTTATTCTATAAATATTTACATTCGGAGTTAAATGCATGCACAGATAAGAGGGTGTCAGTCATTGTTGTTTAGAAATATTAGATTACATCATATAATCATTTTGCATGTTATCTCACTCCTTTAAGAATATCTTTTGGAAATCCTTATAAGCCAACTGTATGGCACTGCACTCTTTTCAGTGGCCGCGTGATATTGTGCACTGTGGATTGAATCAATTACCTTGGCTATTCCTCTAGATTCTTGACAAGGGGCCATTTTGGCTCCTTGGTGGTAGTTGTCAATTTCTAAAGATATTTTGAGCTTTCAACACTGGAGAGAGGAGTGGTGCTGATATTAGCTGGGTAGAGGCCAGGGACACTGCCAAACATCACAGAGTGTACAGGGAAGCTCCACAGCAATTAATTAGATTGCCAAAACTCTCACCAGGCATACTCTGACTTCAGCGTGTTTGGCACTGGCTATTCCTCAGGCTAGTACACCCTCTCCTTAGGTCCCTACCTGTATCACTCTCTCTCACTTCTGTCAAGTCATTTTTCAAATGGCATTTTCTCAGTGCAGCCTATTTTGACCAGCATATTTAAATTACAACCCTCTCCCAATCCATCCACTAGCCTTCGGGAACCTACTTCCTCTATTCTTTCTTTCTCTAACTGACCATATGACTTTTTTACTTATATGTTTATTTACCATTGTTTCCCCCTTCTAGAATGCAAAGTCCACTGTGGTGATGATTTTTGTCTGTTTCATCCTCTTAATGTTTCCCCAGGCCCTAGAATGGTGCTTGGCATTTAATAAATGGATAAATAAATGAACAAGTGAATGATTAAATGATTCTATGAATGATGCATACTCATGTTGAAAGTGAAAGTCACTCAGTTGTATTTGACTCTTTGTGATCCCATGGACTGTAGTCCGCCAGGCTCCTCAATCCATGGAATTCTCCAGGCAAGAACACTGGAGTGAGTAGCCATTCCATTCTCCAGAGGATCTTCCCGACCCAAGGATGGAACACTGGTCTCTTGCATTGCATGAAGAATTTTTACCATCTGAACCACCAGGGAAGCCCCATGTTTATGTTACTTCCCATTTTTTCAACCTCAAACAATGTTGAAATAAATATCCTTACATACATATGCTTATGGTCTTTATATTTCTTTATAATGGTCTTTATATTTCTATATGGACAGAATACTTCCCAAAATGGAAAACTTCCCACAACCATGAATGAGTGTCTTTCCCCTCTTTCCCCAATTCCATCACTCAGCCATCTGTGAGTGGCTTCTGAAAAATCCCTTCCCATCTTATTAATTTGCATTTTTCTGATGAGTTGCAAACTTGAGCATCATTTAATATATTTGCTGATTATTTGAATTTGTTCATCTGTGAATTGGTTATGCAAATCTTCCCTGGTTGGTAAAACTGCCATTTCTAAGAAGTCTATAAGAGTTACCTACCTATGTACTTGCAATATATAAAGAAAAGAATTTTCAAATCTATTATATGCCTGTTGATTTTATTTATGAAATTTTTAGATCATAGTTATAATTTTATATCTTTAAATACGTGTGGTTTATTTATTTATTTATTTATTGTACCTTTTGGAAGGTAGATACTTCTTTAAATTGCACATAGCTTACCCTATGTTTTCTTGAAAGAATTTTATTATTTTGATTTATTACATTATATCATTAATCCATTTAGAATATATGGTTATATATGAAATATTCAGAAGAAAAACTAGAATTTCATTTAATTTCCTTCCAGGTGGATAACTAGCAATGCCAGCATCACACTAAATAATACATCTTTTTCCCAGTGAATTAACCTTTGTTATACACTAAACTCTTCTAATTATTTACCCAAGTGCCTTAATTCTCTATCCTGTTCCATTACCCTATCAGCTGATATATACTAATCTCATCTGTTTTTTAAGGAAATAAAAACTTGATGAAAGGCAGAGGAAATACAACTTGACAGGTCAAAAGGAATAGAAACATTCAACCTGAAACTGAATTAGGAAACAGCTTTAAACAAAAATGCACATCCAAGCTGTAATTGAAATCATGATATTTTCAATCTGTCTGGAATATATAAATAATAAAAGTAATGTTCTCATTTATTGGACATAAAATGGATGAGCCAATCTTAAATACCCTTTCTATGAAAAATTATTTTAATTCCATGCAATCTTGTTCTTTTTCATTGAGCCTATGCTTCAATTATTTTGGGGAATGCTGTATTAATTAGAGTTCTTCAGAGAAACATAGCCAATAGGGTATGTGTAAACATAGCAAGGCATTTATTAAGGGAACTGGCTCATGTAATTATGGAGGCTGGCAAGCCCCATATTTGCAGAAAGAAAGCCAACAGGGCAGTGAAAGTCCAAAGGCAATCTGTTGGTGAGTTATCTTTTGCTCAGAGAGGCTGGTCTTTTTTGTTCTATTCAGGTGTTCAACTGATTGGGTGAGGCCCACCCACTATATGGCATGTAATCTGCTCCAAGTTTACCAATTTAAATGTTAACCTCATCCCAAAACACACCCCAAGATGATACATAAAATTAATCATCACAATATTTAAGATGATTTTTTTTATCTCAAAGAAAAGTTAGATTTTATCCCTAAGAATAGTTTTGTCCCTAAGAAAATTTATCACTGAAAAAAGTTATTTTTAATTCCTAAGAAAGTTTGACTCCTAAGAAGAGAAAAGTGTTAAGCATCAGGTAAAATTTCAGGTTAAAAGCAAACAAGAATACAAGTTTACTTCTGCTCTGACTCTATTACTTGTAAAACCATTTCAGATCACCTTACTCTCAAACCACCAGCAGGAAGCAAAGCTTGTTCAGGGTTCACTGATGCTCATTCCGTCTATCATCGCTTCACTTCAGAGGGCCTGGAATGAAACTGATGGCCAGCTAGCTATCACTGTGGTAGCATGCCAACTATATTCTTTTGTCTACTTCATGCATTAATCCAAACATCCCCTACTTGTCCCTGCCCCAATTAAGAAATTTTAAGGTCATCTTTATTGTTGCTATTTAGTTGCTAATTCGTGTCTGACTCTTTTTGCAATCCCATGGATTGTAGCCTACCAGGCTCCACTCTCCATGGGATTTCCCAGGCAAGAATACTGAAGTGGGTTGTCATTTCCTTCTCTAGGGGATCTTCAAAACCCAGGGACTGAACTCACATCTTCAGCATTGGTAGGTGGATTCTTTACCATTGAGCCACCAGAGAAGCCCTGGGCCTTTAGGGTACCATAAAAAAAATCTGAGTTTCTTAAAATATGAGTCATGGATCACTTTGTTGTAGCAATATCAATTCTAGGTCTGTTAAATAATTCAGGGGATAACCAAAAGGAACTAACTCTCTTTTCATAAAGGATACTGAGTTCTATCTCCACAAAGACACAAGGAAGGCACGCTGATGTTCACTCAAATAGTTAAAGCAGATTACCACCCAGTGGACTCTTTGGCCTGGCTCTCTCTCCTAGATTTACCTGGTGTGTGATCAGGGTCTGGACTCAATGCTTCTGTAGGAATTCTACTGCCAATGGCCCAATCCAAGTCATCTTGAGACTCTTGAGTAAGATGGCAAGCTGTGGTCCAGTTTTCTGAAGTTGTTTCAAAATTGCAGCTTCCTGCTGTGCCTGTATATTGGCCTAAGGAAACAAAAATATTAATGGCGTGTTCTAGAAATGTATGTCACACTTGATATTATACTTCATTTGGGATGGTTTAAAACTATTATGTGCATATTCTATTTAAAAATTTAAAGAATCATGGCATTTGTATTCATTGGAAATATCAGTTGTACACTGAAGCTTTTTTTATCACAGAATCTAGAAGTGCATGAATACTGTCATTTAGCCATTAAGGATTTACACGAATTGACTAGTAACATTTTAGATGATAGATAAAACTGTATCTATACATGAAGAATGAATATAACATTACGATAATGCTGATAATTCAGGTCAAATAATTAAATATTTCCAGTTGTCTGGATGATTAATTTAGTCCCTCTGTGCACTGTAGTGCTTGAACAGCAAGGGTCATTATAGAGGAAAAGTCAATAATTAATGAAAAGGTGCCTTTGGGAGAAGTAGTAAACAGTACATGACGCAAACCCTCTCTGCTACCATACCCATCATCCACATAAACATTTCAGAGCCAGTCATTAAATAATGAAAGAAGTTCTCTTCTAAAAGTGTTGATTGATAACTCATTAAAATATTAAGTTGTTCACAATGAGAAAAATTACTAGATAATAACTGATTGTCTACTAGTTAGTCATCTGTGAAAAGTGCCATCATAACACGCTGATATCTGCTTTCATTTTTCTTTAATTTTCTTTTTGCATAGCAGTTATTATTTTTGAGCATTCACTGTAAAAACTGTGTTACAGAGACAGAATGAATTATTGGATGGTTTAATCAGTATGAATCAACTGAGATTGTCATTGACTTTTTTTTTCTTTTTTGAAAGATGAAGTTTGTATTATTTTAACACTTCTTCTCCAGGTGGTTTCTCGTTCCAAACTTTTTCTTAACATAAAACTATTATGAGCATGTATAGACACATTGTCACAGGACAACTTGCTGTTAAAATGGATGCCAAACATTAGGTATTCAAAGCTTTACTATTTTTATAGAAAACTTTCTGAATCTCTGACAGTATTTTCATAAAATATTGGCCTTTTACTTCTCTGGCATGATTGCATCTTATTTCTATAAACTAGAATCATTTTTAATTATGTACATTTCTTTCATTCATTCTCCATGACTTATGATCCATTGATTTTTACATGTTTATTTATGGGCTCTGTATATCCTTTTTATGTTTACATGCCAGGATTATGTGATATAGATAGATATATATCATACTTATGCAATATGGATAAAAGTGAGGAACAGTTTCTCCAAGTGTTTAGCTAACCAACTGCAAACATCCAGAATCGTCCAAGGTTACAGAAAAGACAGCCATTGTGTGTTTATTAAAATGAAGTCACATACAAGTTCTACTGTATTTCTGTAACATAATTATTCTACATCCTTTTTTTATTCTCTGTGATCACCTTTGCCCTAATTCTTGTACTCTATTTAATATTAAACTTCATATTTGACACTCAAGATATCTACCCGATCAGGATTCATTCTGTTACATTTCAGCCTCTCTAACTCAAATTATGTCACTTTTGTTTTCCCCTTTTCTGGGGCTAATCTTGCTAATCAATTGCTTATCAAGCACTGCTATTAGCATTCCAAGGCTTCATTTATTTCAAAGTTACACAAAGTTTCCACATCTTTCAAACACACATTCTCTACTAATTCCTTTCTCACCTTGCAGAGGTAGCTAGGGTGCCCCTCATGTTAAAAAAAAAAAAAAACTACATAAAATTTAAAAGTCTCATTCTGTATACCTTCATTCATTCTTTCTCATGGCTTTCATACTCTTGTGCAAATGATCTACGAATCCACAGACACAATAAAATGCAGCTGTTTTTCTACAAATGTTTGTTGAATATTCTACTTGGAATATGCAATTGTCATCTCAAAGCCAACAATCCTAAAATGAACTCATCATCGATCCCAACAAATGGGTTCTTCTCTGAGATTGATTTATATCATAGCATGAATATTCTCTTTCTAAAGATTCAAACTTTGAAGTTATCTTTTGATTTTGCATTCTTATTTACGTATCTAATCTACCAACATCTGTATAATCTCCCTTCAAGAATTTGTTTAATTCACTCCTTTTTTGCAGCCCCATAGTCCCTGTTCTAGTTCCATTGGTTTAAGCTGCTGAGTTAAGAAGCCTCTTGCCTTACTGTAACCTTCATGCTATCAACCTTATAAACTCAAACTCCATCAATCATCTTTCAGACTTCCCTTCTGTTATTTCCCTTGCTCAAAATATTCAGGTGTTCACATTATTTGAAAATGCCCTCAAGACTTCTAGTCCTGAGTACAATAACCTTTCTGTTGATGTAATTTTTTTAAGGCTGAAATCTGTCTTGTCTTCAAACTGTCTCTACAAAATTTTTCAGTAAATTATCTCTTAAATAAAATTGACATTTTTTTCAACTTTCATGTTAAACTACTCTTGTTTTTTGCATACTCTCTCTAGCAATTGGATGCTACTTGTCAGTCCTTCCTTTTCTCTCTGGTCCAGGACATAACTGCAGTTTTATTAACAGGGAAGAACTGAAGTTTTATGAAGAGTGTCTGAAGAGTCAAACAGCTGCTATCATAGCTCCAGCGGTGCCTCACAGTTTATCTAAGCAATCATGATGTAATGTTCAAATTTCCCTTGTCTTCACTGGTTTAAGGCAGTCTTGAGATATATTTCTGACAATGAGACTTACTAGGAAAAAGACAACTAGGAAAATATTTCTTTATTCTTAAAAACAAGTCAAAAGGAAGAAAATCTATCTGTTCTTTCTCAGGATATCATTGCAAAGATGTGTAAGGGGAGCTGACTTTATAAGACCGTTCATTATCTGAAGGAGGCAGAACTTAAAGAGTTATGGAGGGCAAACAGTTCTATACTTTTGACGACAGAAGTTACTAAATTAACCAACTCTAAATTGCTTTCGACTTCTTGTCATTTTAGAAAATACGTTTTTCTTATTGTCTGTATCAGAGATGCATTTAGTTTCAGGTACTGAAAGCCCAAATAATAGCGTAAATAGACAAGAATTCATTTATCTCAATTAACAATAGGTCAGGAAGGTGTCAGTATAAGGTTGGCATCCTGTTGTTGTTGTTCAGTCACTAAGTCACGTCTGACTCTTTGTGACCCCATGAACAGCAACACACTAGGCTGTCCTGCCCTTCACTTATCTCCCAGTGTTTGCTTAAACTCATGTCCATTGAATCAGTGATGCTATGTACCCATCTTATCCTCTGCTGCCCCCTTATCCTTTTGCCGTCTGTCTTTCCCAGGATCAAGGCCTTTTCCAATGAGTCAGCTCCTTGCATCAGGTGGCCGAAGAATTGGAGCACTGTGGTTGCAGTTCCAGTGAGCAGCGTGAAGCACACATCTTCCATCCTTCCTTACTGTCATCTTATCCTCATGTTCCTTCACGGTTGCAAGATGATGCTGTACTTCCCAGAGCCACAAATATTCATGGCATTGAAAGCAATGGGAAGAAGAAAGAAGAGAAAAGCTTTTTGCCCACTCTGTCACTTTTTTCTTTTTGAAAGTGATACTTGCCCCCAGTTGCCATGTATATCTCATGGGCCTCTAGTGGCTACAAAGAAGCTGCAGAAGATAGTATCTGTGGCTGGTTATAATGCTGCCCCAAGTAAAACTGGAATTCTGTTTTTTTAACAAAAACATGGATAAGCAAGCAGCAAAGATTGCTCTGCAGCCTAAACTTGACAAGTTTCAAATTTCTCTACAAGTGTATTAATTTACCTTCTTTGCTCCATTCCATCTAGCAAATGATAATTTTCCTTCAAAGTCCAACCTAGGTCTTATCTTTCTCTTTCCAGATCATGTCCGTTCTCAGGGGTGAGGGGTGTGTGGTGGTGGTGGGGGTGTTTTACAACAGTAATTTTAATTGCTACTATTTATTTAGCAACTTATTACTTCTTGGTTTTGCATCGTCACCCTAATTGTTATTTACCACTGCAGCCTGGTGTGCTACAGTCCATGGGGTTGCAGAGCCGAACACAGTGACTGAACAACAACCACCACTGAATTACTATAAACATTTCCATGTGATCAGGTATTATTATTAACTGCATTACATAAGCTATAATGATTCTACACTAATTATTGAATGATAGATGATATGAACAATTTGTAATATTTCTTGATGATTAATATGTATCAATATTTTTGACATGGCTACGGCTTTAGAAAAAATAATTTCCAAATTGTGAACTTTATCATGATTCCTTGAATTGATTCAAAGCATTACGAACACTCTTACACAACTGGCATTTTTCCATTGGTACAATATTCAGCCATATGGTTGCATGGTCAGTACAAACATTAATCAACTCACTTATATTAAACAGATGGCTCCATCATTAATTATTTTTAATTCTCACATCCACGTAGCCACCTTATTTTGCAACACCATAATATATAACATGGGCTTCCCTGGTGGTTCACTTGGTAAAGAGTCTGCTTGCAAGGTGGGAGAACCAGGTTCTATCCCTGGATCGGGAAGATCCCCTGAAGAAGGGTATGGCAACTCACTCAAGTATTCTTGCCTGGAGAAATTCATGGACAGAGGAGCCTGGTTGGCTACAGTCCTTGGGGTCACAAAGAGTCGGACACGACTAGAGTGACTAACACAACAATATACAACATAGGGCTATTAAATAATTTCTTCTCATTGTGACATGACTTCTTGGAAAGTTGCATTCAAAAGAATTTTGGAGAATCTGGGTACAGTGGGAAAGACTGTTGATAATGATGTTCATCACTGTAAAAGACAGGAGAGAAAGTAGCTGCCTCATTCTCTGCTTCCCTAGCCTAGAATATGAAGCACTCTTAATACCTGTTTCAAGTAATACCTTCCTTCCATGAAAAAAAAAAAAGGACATCTTTTCTAATGTAACTGTTTCTTTTAAAAAGAATTGCTCTCCTTTCCTATCAACTATGCATTTTTGCAGCAAGAGGTAGAGATGCAAAAGAAAGATTTATCTTTGCTCATAACCTACAGTCAACATTTAGTCATAAGGAATAGCTGCATTTATTGTCTGATGAGTATAAAGGACATGTAAATAAGGCATTCACAATGACTGACACATTGCAAGGGAATATAAAAACAATATTATGAAAGAAGCTAACATTAATCCTCAAAGACTGAACAAATATATCCTTTACATTATTTCATTTAATTCTCAAAGCACTCTGTATATTATATCTACTGCATAGATAAGAAAAGTGAGTCTCTAAGAATTTAAATAATTGCCCAAGAAATGATGTTCAAAGTAAAAATGAAGACTCCAGTTTAATAATTTCAAAGGTCAATTCTTTCCTTATTTCTTCAAAGGTCACTTTGAAAGTGTTCCATTATCCACAGTAGATTCTCTGCCTGCAGGAATCCAATGCTGATGTCTCTACTACATCCAAAAGATCAGCAATATAAAATATTGAGGGAGTCAATCTGAAGCATCAGTGTTAGTTGCTCAGTCATATCCGACTCTTTATGACCCCATGGACTGTAGCCTGCCAGGCTCCTCTGTCCAAGGAATTCTCCAGGCAAGAATACTGGAGTGAGTTGTCATACCCTTCTTAAGGGGATCTTCCCAACCTAGGGATTGAGCTCCTGTCTCCTGCACTGCAGGCAGATTCTTTACCATGTGAGCCACAGGGAAGCCTTTGCAGAATCAAAAAAGTCACCTGAATATCCCTGTGTGCTTCGCAATGTTCCTTTTGGATACGAACAAAATCTATCAAGATGTTTTAAGAAAAGTGACTATTCACTTCTCAATATATTGGTTTTAGCTTAATGAATTCAAATATTTCCCAGTGTTGTTCATCAAAGTCATGAGCAACACTAACAGATATGGGTATATAACGGACTTCAGTTTTTGAAAGTCAAAAATGCCTTTGTGTGTTTTACATCAGTACCTCAAATAGCTGTGGGAAAAATAAAAATCATGTAAGGTTCTCTGAGAAGAAAAATAAATAAAAAAAAAAAGAGAGAGAGAGAGCAGAGGCAGCATTCACACCTGAAAAACCAAAGGACTTGAAATTCTTTCTAATGTTTTAAAGTCTATTTTTATAGTTCGTCTAAAGATGTACACACACATACACATTATTCTTCATATATACTCCCCAAATAACTGGTGGTAACTTTATTCCTGAAAGTACCTGTTACATTTAAAGAAAATAACCAGGGATCCTTTTATTTACAAACTTTTTAAAAAGCAAATAACTTCATATTTTAATATATTTTCACCTCTAATTGTTTTTCCACAGTAGAAAGTCAATTTCTGATACCTAATACAATGTCTTATTCATTTTCATATACCCAATATGTGAACCATGAACTTCCAGATGTTCAAGCTAGTTTTAGAAAAGGCAGAGGAACCAGAAATCAAATTACCAACATCCGCTGGATCATTGGAAAAGCAGGAGAGTTCCAGAAAAACAACTATTTCTGCTTTATTGACTATGCTAAAGCCTTTGATTTTGGCATCATAGTAAACTGTGGATCACAGTAAACTATGGACAATTCTGAAAGAGATGGTAATACCAGACCACCTGACCTGCCTCTTGAGAAATCTGTATGCAGCTCAGGAAGCAACAATTAGAACTGGTTCCAAATAGGAAAAGGAGTATGTCAAGGCTGTATATTGTCACCCTGCTTATTTAACTTCAATGCAGAGTACATCATGAGAAATGCTGGGCTGGAAGAAGCACAAGCTGGAATCAAGATTGCTGGGAGAAATATCAATAACCTCAGATATGAAGATCATATCACCCTTTTGATAGAAAGCAAAGAAGAACTAAAGAGCCTCTTGATAAAAGTGAAAGAGGAGAGTGAGAAGGTTGGCTTAAAGCTCAACATTCAGAAAATTAAGGTCATGGCATCCGGTCCCATCACTTCATAGGAAACAGATTGGGAAACAGTGGAAACAGTGACTAACTTTATTTTTTTGGGCTCCAAAATCACTGCAGATGGTGACTGCAACCATGAAATTAAAAGACAATTGCTCCTTGGAAGAAAAGTTATGACCAACCTAGACAGCATATTAAAAAGCAGAGATATTACTTTGCCAACAAAGTAGCTGTCTAGTCAAGGCTATGGTTTTTCCAGCGGTCATGTATGGATGTGAGAGTTGGACTTTAAAGAAAGCTGAGTGCTGAATAATTGATGCTTTTGAACTGTGGTGTTGGAGAAGACTCTCGAGAGTCCCTTGGACTGCAAGGAGATCCAACCAGTCCATCCTAAAGAAGATCAGTCCTGAGTGTTCATTGGAAGGACTGATGTTGAAGCTGAAACTCCAATACTTTGGCCATCTGAAGTGAAGAACTGACTCATTGGAAAAGACCCTGATGCTGGAAAAGACTGAAAGCAGGAGGAAAAGGGAATGACAGAGGATGAGATGGTTGGATGGCATCACCAACTCAATGGACATGAGTTTGAGTAAAACTCCGGGAGTTGGTGACGGACAGGGAGGCCTGGCGTGCTGCAGTCCATGGGGTCACAAAGAGTCGGACACGACTGAAAAACTGAACTGAACTGAAGTGTTTAGAAGGCCAGTCCTAGTCCAATTTAGGAATAGGAATAAATGGAAGAGTTTAATTTTTATATAAACATTTTCAATATATGTATATGTTTACATGAGAGAAAGATAATTTACTATCTGTAATAAATTTTCTATATGCATGTAACAGCTGTCCCTCTTGTCACATTGGATTATGTATATCACTATCACCATATTTTTATTATTTTTCCTTTAGAACCTGCTTAAACTTTGGCAAGTTTTTAGTGTTTTTACTGGTGATTTACTCTACTTGTCATATCTTGTGGGGAAAATGGCAACTTCAGAATGTTTCAGAGCACTGTTTAAGAACTCCATTGAAATAAATTCCTTACAGTCAATGTAAAATATACATATGTGTATATATATTATATATATATTTGATTCACGTAAAAGAAGTTAAAAATAATGCTAGGAACTATTAGTTAATATATTATAAATTTCACTGGAGAAAAATATACATTATAGAGGAAACAATATTGTATAAAATTAAGATTATATATTGTAGTATTAGCAGTACAGTTCTAAAAAGTACCAACTATTTACACTTTTTTGAAGCAGATGGGGAAACAGTGGAAACAGTGGCAGACTTTATTTTTTTGGGCTCCAAAATCACTGCAGATGGTGACTGCAGCCATGAAATTAAAAGACACTTACTCCTTGGAAGAAAAGTTATGACCAACCTAGTTAGCATATTCAAAAGCAGAGACATTACTTTGCCAACAAAGGTCCGTCTAGTCAAGGCTATGGTTTTTCCAGAGGTCATGTATGGACGTGAGAGTTGGACTATGAAGAAGGCTGAGCACCAAGGAATTGATGCTTTTGAGCTGTGGTGTTGGAGAAGACTCTTGAGAGTCCCTTGGACTGCAAGGAGATCCAACCAGTCCATTCTGAAGGAAATCAGCCCTGGGATTTCTTTGGAAGGAATGATGCTAAAGCTGAAACTCCAGTACTTTGGCCACCTCATGCGAAGAGTTGACTCATTGGAAAAGACTCTGATGCTTGGAGGGATTGGGGGCAGGAGGAGAAGGGGATGACCTAGGATGAGATGGCTGGATGGCATCACGGACTCGATGGACGTGAGTCTGAGTGAACTCCAGGAGATGGTGATGGACAGGGAGGCCTGGCGTGCTGCAATTCATGGGGTAGCAAAGAGTCGGACATGACTGAGCAACTGAACTGAACTGAACTGAATCCTTACTTTAAAATGAAAAGATGGGGTGAATGTTAACAATAATATGCTAACTAAAATAAGCCAGTCACAAAAGGACAATCCTGTGATTCCACTTATATGAGGTACCTAGAGTCATCAAATGAATAGAAAAAATTAGACGGGTGGTGGTTGGGGGCTGAAAGTTAGGGAAAAGGAAGGGCTATTGCTTAATTCACATAGAGTTTTAGTTTTTCAAGATAAAAAAGTTCTGATTATAGGTGGTGATGTTGGCTGCACAACAATGCAAATATACTTACTGTCCCTGAACCGTAACATCAAAAGGCAAGAATAGTACATTTCATTGCACATATATTTTTACCACAATTAAAAAAAAATGATGGATGTAAAAAGGAGAAATGAACACTGCAGAAGCATTGTCACTCTACCATCCTGAAAACAATACTGAGCTAAAAATAAAAAACACTTAACCACGGCTTGAGTATTACTCCTTCCAGGTGCATGTGTGATGTTTTCCCACTGAGAAGTGGAGTCTATGCTCTTCCTCCCTTTGAATCTAGTCTTTGTTATCTGCATGACCATTAGGAAGAGTCAGGAGGGACATTCTGAAACTTCTAAGGTGAAATCATAAATACACTTGCTATTTTCCCACAGACTCTTGGAATGCTTGCTCTTGGAACATTCACATGTGTGAATGAAAAATGTTGCCTGCCATGTCAGTAAACAAAGGATGTTGTAATATCAGCCACTACCCCCTCCCGCATAGTGAGCCCTGAGGGAACTCAGGGTAGAAACAGCAGGATGCCTGCCATCAAGCCTTCAGGCACTGCAGCCACCGTAACAGTGTAGCCTGCGGGGACTCAGGATGGGAAAAACGATGGAAAAATCCATCTAGATAGCTGAGATGGATACCAAAAGAATGATTTCAGTGAGCCCATCTTGCATCTTCCCATACACAGAGAAGCACTAAGTTCCTTAAGATATCTGGTTTTCTTTAATTAACAGCAATCTTTTGATGTCTGGGCTACCTGGTCTTTGTTGCAAAATTTCTATATAATCTGGCTCTTTCTGGACCTCTTGGGAACACTCCCTCAGAGCTGTCTGAGAGGCTGTCTTGTAGGCTTGAGTCCTCCAAGCAGTAGTAGCAGTAGTAGCATTTAGTAGTAATAGTAGTAGTGGTGGTGTTAGTCACCCAGTTGTGTTCAACTCTGTGTGGCCCTATGGACTGTAGCCCGCCAGGCTCCTCCGTCCATGGGATTCTCCAATCAAGAATACCAGAGAGGGTTGCCATTTCCTTCTCCAGGGGATCTTTCTGACCCAGGGATAGAACCCTGGTCTCTCGCATTGCAGGCAGATTCTTTACCATCTGAGTCACCAGAGTTCTCCAAAGAAAACATAATTCTCAACTTTCATGTTAAGCATTCATTTTTTTCAGTCAATATATGGTAAAGGCCAACCCCATGAAAGATGTCTGACTAACCTGTGATAGTCCAAGCCATACCAATTGCCCTAGAGGTTGATTACATGCTGATCCATACAGAGAAGCCAAAGAGCACACACGTGCCAAATAAATAAGAGATACCACCATCTTGGAAGTGCTCCTCCAGGTCCAGATGTCCCAGTTCGAGCCATGTGGATCTGAGACAAACTGCCTCACTGATTCCTTCCTAAGTTACAGACCCACAAAACTGCAAACCAAATGAAAGTTGTTTGGACCACTAACTCTTAGGGTACTTTGTTACACAGCAAATGCTAATTGTAACAGGCAGCCTGTGTGCCATATGAATTCTAATCAGTAAGATATATGAAAAAAATTCTTTGGATTTAAGTATGTGCTCATGTTTTAAAATTACCTACTTGGCTTTATACATGACTTTAAAAATCATTTGAATTAAAGTTTGAATTTTAAAAAATGTGGCTCATGTATTCTTTTTCCACTGCAATGTAATTAATAAAATTAATCATTAAACTAGTATTTATTCAAGGTGCTCATTTTTTGCCTCATGTATAAAATCAGCCATTGGGTGGAGGGAGGAGTGAAAACAGTAATGAGAATTGATGAAGAAATGTAGACTGCTAGTTCAATTTCTGACAATTTGAATTCTGACTCTGCACACAGTTCTGTACAATGACATAATGGGAAATTTTTGTCACACGATTTGCTATAGATTTGCTGCAGTTTTTAGTATGGGGATGAAAAGGATGGTAGGGCTTCTACTTAAACATCTTCAGAGAGAAGTTGGAAAAATCGTTTGGCTATTCTAAGTCTACTCTAGTGCATGAAAAGAACATTTCTTTTCACTCACCAACGTCAATAAGTTACTCTACTAATAAAGTGAAACTCTGTGCTGAACTGGCAGCATTAGAACAGGCAAACACACTTACCACAGTGAGCTTCATCAGACCCATCAGAGCAGTCTGGTTTATAGTCACAGACAAGGTGGGATGCAATACACTTCTTGTTGTGGCACAAAAAATCAGTGGCCTCTGGGCAAATCTCAGAAGTCTCTCCCACTGGAGAAAAACAAAATAACAGTCACAAACATCATTTGGTAATAGTTTCATTATACTTCAATGCTCCCTTTAGTTGTTTTATAGATCCCACAGTATTAGATAAGTTCAAGATTTGAATCATTGCCCAAGATAGACTTTAGATGACTCCCCATCTCTCAGTCACATCTGGAACTGTTCAGCAAGTAACAGAAACTGCACTTTGAAAATACATTTTAAGCAATCAAGATCTGACCACTGTTTATTACATAAACCCAAACTCCCAGTCAAGGCATTAAAATCTTTTGATTTTTGGTTCCAGCTTAGTTTTCCAGGGGCAACTCTTCTCTGAAACACCTGCAGCTAAACTCTATCCTAGGACTGAGGGCTTCACTGAGATGACACTTGCTCTTTGTTTTGCCATGTCCTCATAAATATTTCTTCCTTTGCCTGTACTGGTCATTCCCTCTTTTGGTCCTGGTGGTCTGTTCAATCTTAAGACCCAAGGAAACAACTTTTTTCTCTACTCTGGTCTTACCTTCCCTTTGCCATCCGTGCCTCAGGTTGGACACTCCCTATTTCATGCTGCCTAAGAGCACTTTTATTTCTATATTAAATGCTTACCACCTTGTATAAGAGCTGTTTACACATCTCTTTGTCCTTACAGACTCCAAGCTCTTTTGACACAGGATTTTTGGGGCCTAATACAGCACTCAATATACAATTTGTGCTTTATAAATGTTAGTTATAATAATTGAAGGCATAATAGTATCATCTAAAGGTGACTTAGAAAAGCAGATTGATGGACTTCCCTGGTGGTCCAATGATTAAAAATTTGCTGGAAAATGCAAGGGACATGGGTTTGATCCCTGGTCTGGGGAAGATCCCACATAACATGGAACAACTAAGTCTGTGTGCCACAGATACTGAGTCCATACTCTATAGAGCCTGTGCTTGGAAACAAGAGAGGCCAACACAGTGAGAAGCTGGCTCTCTGCAACAAGAGAAAGCTCAGGCAGCCACAAAGACCCAGCTCAGCCAAAAACATATGAAAAATAAAATTTAAAAAGCAAATCGACAGAATTTTCCAAGCAATTCACATGTTTGCATACAATTTCAACTGACACAAAGTCTAATGATAATACTTTATAGCTTCAAAATTATATACATTAAAGGCCTAAAACTATTGTTATCAAATTCAGCAAATTAAATAAACCTCAACAATTCCTTTGTTACAGAGATTACTATGGGTTTGAACCAGTGTGACCGTGGTGGCAGTAAGTCACTCAAAAATAGGCAGTATTTTCATGAAGAAAAATAGTAAATCTCTGCAGATTTCATAAAAGTGCATTTCCATAGTCTTTGAGTCATTTCCATAATACAACAGTTAAAACCTGAATAATTTCCAGAAACAATTTACCAGCAAAATGGAGTCTAAATATAAGATTGAAGAGAGGAAATCTAAAAGAATAGCCAATATTTAGATGTGGATATCAGTAAAATGAAGAATTAAAGGTTATGTTCTTTGAGTGATTTAGAATCTTTGCCACATAATTTTAATTAACATTGGTGAGAACTTACTATTAACCCAGAGAGGTATGCAGACACTGTTCAGTATGCAAGTCTATGCACTAGAGATTATTTTATTTTTCTATGCCATAGCCTGTGGAGTTGTATAATTACTCCACAGAGGAAATGTGTTTTAATTTATAATCTAAATAATTGGTTCTTTAGTTTTAAAAAAATGATCAAGAGAGACTCCATCTCTAAATGAGGCTTATTTCCTTAACAATATAGAATAGAAAAAAAAAAAGAGAGAAAAATCATAGCATAGTGAATTATAGTATAATTATAGTAAATTTGGCATAGACCAGAGAACCTATGGTATAGTTCAGTCACTAAGTCATGTCTGCCTCTTTGCGACTCCATGGACTGCAGGATGACAGGGTTCCTTGTCCATGACCAGCTCCCGGAGCCTACTCAAACTCATGTCCATAGAGTCCATCCAGCCATCTCATCCCCTGTTGTCCCCTTCTCCTCCCATCTTCAGTCTTTCTCAGCATCAGGGTCTTTTCCAATGAGTCAGTTCTTTGAATCAGGTGGCCAAAATACTGGAGTTTCAGCTTCAGCATGAGTCCTTCCAATGAATATTCAGGACTGATTTCCTTTAGGATTGAATGATTGGATCTCCTTCCAGTTCAAGAAACTCTCAAGAGTCTTCTCCAACATCACAGTTCAAAAGCATCAATTCTTCAACACTCAGCTTTCTTTATGGTCCAACTCTCACATCCACATCTGACTGCTGGAAAAACCATAGCCTTGACTAGACAGATCTTTGTTGGCAAAGGAATGTCTCTGCTTTTTAATATGCTGTCTAGGTTGATCTTAGCTTTTCTTTCAAGGAGCAAGCATCTTTTAATTCCATAGCTGCATTCACCATCTGCAGTGATTTTGCAGTCCAGGAAATAAAGTCTCTCAGTTTCCATCGTTTCCTCGTCTATTTGCCATGAAGTGATGGGACCAAATGCCATGATCTTGGCTTTCTGAATGTTGAGTTGTAAGCCAACTTTTTCACTCTCCTCTTTTGCTTTCATCAAGACACTCTTTAGTTCTTCTTCACTTTCTGCCATAAGGGTGGTGTCATCTGCATATCTGAGGTTATTGATATTTCTCCTGGCAATCTCGATTCCAATTTGTGCTTCCTCCAGCCCAGCATTTCTCATGATGTACTCTTCATATAAGTTAAATAAGCAGGGTGACAATATACAGCCTTAAAATCCTCCTTTCCAGGTTTATGACCAGCCTGTTGTTCCATGTACAGTTCTAACTGTTGCTTCTTGACCTGCATACAGATTTCTCAGGAGGCAGGTGAGGTGGTCTGGTATTCCCAACTCTTGAAGACTTTTCCACAGTTTGTTGTGATCCACACAGTCAAAGGCTTTGACATAGTCAATAAAGCAGAACTAGAGGTATTTCTGCAACTCTCTTGCTTTTTCGATGATCCAATGGATGTTTGCAATTTGATATCTGGTTCCTCTGTCTTTTCTAAATCCAGCTTGAACACCTGGAATTTCATGGTTCATGTACTGTTGAAGCCTGGCTTGGATAATTTTGAGCATTACTTTGCTAGTGTGTGAGATGAGTGCAATTGTGTGGTAGTTTGAACATTCTTTGGCATTGCTTTTCTTTGGTATTGGAATGAAAACTGACCTTTTCCAGTCCTGTCAGCACAGCTGAGTTTTCCAAATTTGCTGGCATATTGAGTGTAGCACTTTCACAGCATCATCTTTCAGGATTTGAAATAGCTCAACTGGAATTCCATCACCTCCACTAGCTTTGTTCGTAGTGATGCTTCCTAAGGCCCACTTGACTTCGCATTCCAGGATATCTGGCTCTAGGTGAGTGATCATACTCTCGTGGTTATCTGGGTCATGAAGATCTTTTTTGTATAGTTCTTCTGTGTATTCTTGCCACCTCTTCTTAATATCTTCTGCTTCTGTTAGGTCCATTCCATTTCTGTCCTTTATTGTGCCCATCTTTGCATGAAATATTCCCTTCGTATTTCTAATTTTCTTGAAGAGATCTCTCATCTTTCCGATTCACTTCCCTCTATTTCTTTGCACTGATCACTGAGGAAGGCTTTCTTATCTCTCCTTGCTATTCTTTGGAACTCTGCACTCAAATGGGTATATATTTCCTTTTCTCCTTTGCCTTTAGCTTCTCTTCTTTTCTCAGTTATTTGTAAGGCCTCCTCAGATAACCATTTTGCCTTTTTGCATTTCTTTTTCTTGGGGATGGTCTTGATCACTGCTTCTTGTACAGTGTCACAAACCTCTGTCCATAGTTCTTCAGGCACTCTGTCAGATCTAATCCCTTGAATCTATTTCTCACTTCTACTGAATAATCGTAAGGGATTTGATTTAGGTCATACCTGAATGGTCTAGTGGTTTTCCCTACTTTCTTAAGTCTGATTTTGGCAATAGGAGTTCATGATCTGAGCCACAGTCAGCTCCTGGTTTTGTTTTTGCTGACTGTATAGAGCTTCTCCATCTTTGGCTGCAAAGAATATAATCAGTCTGATATTGGTGTTGACCATCTGGTTATGTTCATGTGTAGAGTCTTCTCTTGTGTTGTTGGAAAAGGGTATTTGCTATGATCAATGTGTTCTCTTGGCAAAATTCTGTTAGCCTTTGACCTGCTTCATTTTGTACTCCAGGGAAAAATTTACCTGTTATTCCAGGTATCACTTGACTTCCTACTTTTGCATTCCAGTCCCCTGTAATCAAAGGGCTTCCCTCACAGTTCAGTAAGTAAAGAATCTACCTGCAATGCCAGAGACCTGGGTTCAATTCCTGTGTCAGGATGATCCCCTGGAGAAGGAAATGGCAACCTACTCCAGTATTCCTGCCTGGAGAATCTCATGGACAGAGGAGCCTGGCAGGCTACGGTCCCTGGGGTCGCAAGAGTCAGACACGACTGAGCGACTAAATCACACCACACCACATAATGAAAAGGACACCTTTTTTGGGTTTTAGTTCTAGGAGGTCTTGTAGGTCTTCATAGAACTGTTCAACTTCAGCTTCTTCAGCATTACTGGTCAGGGCATAGACTTGGATTACTGTGATGTTGAATGATTTATGTTGGAAATGAATAGAGATCATTCTCTCATTTTTGAGATTGCATCCAAGTACTACATTTCAGATTGTTTTGTTGGCTATGATGGTTACTCCATTTCTTCTAAGGGAGTCTTGCCCACAGTAGTAGATATAATGGTCATCTGAGTTAAATTCACCCATTCTAGTCCATTTTAGGTCACTGATTCCTAAAATGTTGATGTTCACTCTTGCCATCTCATGTTTGACCACTTCCAGTTTGCCTTGATTCATGGACCTAACATTCCTGGTTCCTATGCAATATTGTTCTTTACAGCATTGGACTTGACTTCCATCACCAGTCACATCCACAACTGGGTGTTGTTTTTGAGTTGCTCCAACTCTTCATTCTTTCTGGAGTTATTTCTCTGCTGATCTCCAGTAGCATATCGGGCACCTACTGACCTAGAGAGTTCATCTTTCAGTGTCTTATCTTTTTGCCTTTCCATACTGTTCATGGGGTTCTCAGGGCAAGAATCTGAAGTGGTTTGCCATTCCCTTCTCCAGTGGACCACATTTTTTCAGAATTCTCCACCATTACCCGTCCATCTTGTGTGGCCCTACACAGCATGGCTCATAGTTTCATTGAGTTAGACAAGGCTGTGGTCCATGGGATCAGTTTGGTTAGTTTTCTGTGATTGTGGTTTTCATTCTGTCTGCCCTCTGATGGATTAGGATAAGAGGCTTTGGAAGCTTCCTAACAGGCTGACTGAGGGGGAAACTGGATCTTGTTCTGATGGGCGGGGCCATGCTCAGTAAATCTTTAATCCGATTTTCTGTTGATGGGCAGGGCTGTGTTCTCTCCCTGTTGTTTGACCTGAGGCCACAACAGGAGGTAATGAAAATAATGGGCACCTCAGTGCCCCCTACCATGCAGCAGGCCACCGTCGACCCACGCCTCCACCAGAGACTGCTGGACACTCACGGACAAGTTGTGGGGTCACTGCTACTTTCTCCTGGGTCCTGGTGCACACCAGGTTCTGTTTGTGCCCTTTAAGAGTCTGTTTTACCCTGTCCTGTGTAAGTTCTGACAGCTCTACGGTGGGGTTAATCTATGGTATATGGGTTGCACAAATTAAAAATAAAAAGAGACTGCAATTCTAAGAAATGTAGATCCTCTTTAAGAGTATGGTCAGTCAGACTGGTGTTAGGAAAGTCACCATGGTAAATAGAAGAGGTGCATTATTTTCTTGAGCATGTCTTGTCTATCTTTAACCATTCAGTTTCTTCATTTAGTCAAAATGACAAATGCAGTACCTATTCACCCGGTCAACAGATAATGAAATGAGAGATAATCTCACATATGCTGTAGTGAATGAGAATGAGAATGGAAAGAGCATTGGTGCTCATGGGAGCAAGTTGAAGATACCCTGGCTGGCAGAAAACAATATATGAAACAGATGAAATATTTATTTTAGTTTAAAAAAGTAAAGACTGACTGACAGGGCCCTAAAGACCTAAAAGTAAACCATGATAAATGGAAAAGTCCTACAAAGAAGAAAAGATCTGCAAAATGATGTAGCCATAAGAAGTGAATATTTAATCCAACAAAAAACATGGGAAATATATAGGACTAATCCACTGTGGATCTGAATACACTGTCCCCACTTAAAGTGACATCACTTGAAAAGTGGCATCATTCTTTTTTGTAAGAGAATTGACAGTAAAGAAATCCTTGCCCATATAAATTTGTATTTGGAGTAAAATAGCTTTGCACACAGGATTCATTACACAGAACTTGACATAATCATTCTACAGGTTCTATTTGTGGGCACACACTCATTTTATCATCTCTTTCAAGTGATGATATTCAGCATGCTCTGGGATTTCAGACAGTAAAATTTACACGGGCAGATATTTTTAAACACCTTTTTTTCTTCATGCAGAATATTACCACATCAAGTACATAAAAATGTGTTGATAATGGCCAGACCCATTATTGAAAACCATATTATTCAGTTGGTAAGGTCATGTCTCCTTAGGCTCCTCTTCACTGGGACAGTTTCTCAGATTCTCCTTGTTTCTGATAACTTTTACAATTTAGACATTACTGGTCAAGTATTTTGTAGGGTTTCTATTGGACTCTGATTCCTGACCCCTGCCCTTATAATTTAGATGGGATTAAGGATCCAACCAGTCCATTCTGAAGGAGATCAACCCTGGGATTTCTTTGGAAGGAATGATGCTAAAGCTGAAACTCAAGTACTTTGGCCACCTCATGCAAAGAGTTGGCTCATTGGAAAAGACTCTGATGCTGGGAGGGATTGGGGGCACGAGGAGAAGGGGACGACAGAGGATGAGATGGCTGGATGGCATCACTGACTCGAAGGACATGAATCTGAGTGAACTCCAGGAGATGGTGATGGACAGGGAGGCCTGGAGTGCTTCGATTCATGAGGTTTCAAAAGAGTTGGACACGACTGAGCGACTGAACTGAACTGAACTGAAGGATGTAAAGGAGGAATAATATAGAAGTGTTATCTTCATCACATCATGACCAAGGTACATACTGTTACTTGACTTGTCACTGGTCATGCTGACCTTGTCTACCTGGCTAATGTAGTTCTTGTCATGTTTCTCCACTTTAATTTTTTTCCTACCCCTTTCCATATAATATTTTTTGGAAGGAAGTCACTATGTGTAGACCACATAGTGAAGATCTATATGTCCCTCCTTGCGGGCAGAGAATCTACATAAATTTAGAGTTCTTACATATAGAAGATTGTTCGTTTCTCTCCCATTTAAATATTATTTAGTAAATTATATCAACATAGACTCAAGGACATTTATTTTACAATTTGTATTATTTACCATAATACAATGATAGTTTGGGCTTCCCTCATAGCCCAGTTGGTAAAGAATCTGCCTGCAATGCGGGAGACCCGGTTTCGATTCCTGGGTTGGGAAGATCTCCTGGAGAAGGAAATGGCAAGCCACTCCAGTATTCTTGCCTGGAAAACCCCATGGACAGAGGAGCCTGGCGGGCTACAGTCCATGGAGTCGCAAGAGTCGGACACGACTTAGTGACTAAACTACCACCAATGCTAGTTCATTTTATTGCTCAAATTAGTCCAGCTTTGTCCAAGGAGAGCTCTTTCGTTTGGCTCCTGTGTCCCTTTGACATATTCCTATTCATGTAGACTTAAATTTTTTTTTTTTTTGCACACTGCCGTCTGTTCTAACACCATAAGTTGCTTCAGGCTTATCTTGTATACTTCTTGACTCAGTCCTAGAATCAGCTGTCAGTCATTTCTGTAAGCAGCCCTGGTTCCTTTTATTGGAGAATGCTGTTGGAAACCAAAATCTGGGTGCTGGGTCACCCTCTGCTATTAGGGTGTGATTGTTTCTATGCTATGATAGCTTGAGGATCATGATATTTTTCAATTACAGAAAATGATCAATTTTATCTCTTCAAGTGGTCTCTGTTTCTATTTCTGGAATTGCCATTAGAAGTGTTGAATTCGTGTACTCTATCCTCAATGCCTCTTTACCTTTTTGCACCATGTTCTGGTGAATAAGCTCACATTTCTTTTTGACAATTTATCCATCAGTTGTGCTTCTCATCTGTTTAAATTTTTCACTGATATTTATTTTTAATTATAATCATTTCTGGAAGTTAAAGTTAATTATCTTATTTAATATCCTGCCTATATTATGCTTTTCTTTTTCTGTATTATGATCCCAATAACATGGCTTCCCAACAGCATAAATGTACAGTGGCTTCATGACTGTCCTTGCAGTTTTAAAGTTCTAGAAATTTTAATACTAATGTGTTGCTTTAGAGTTATTCTTAAAGCTTGTACTATTCTATATGTGCTATGGCATGAGTTTTAGGGTTTTGGTTTCATGCTGGTAGATCCTGTTCTGTTTCTCTTTAACCTTTTCTAAGTCCTTGGGCAGACAACAAATTTCTGGGATTTCTCTGGAAAGGACCAGGCTTGATGCAAATTGTACAAGTCTAGCTCTCCTATTCTTATACAGGATTAAAACTTTCAGTCTCCAGATACCATATTCTATGTTCATGCCCCCAAGTCCTTTAAGCCACTGGGAAGTTACTTTTCATCTATAACCTGTAGTTGAATCCCCTCTTTGGTTCTGGAAGTGATAGATTTTCTTTTTTAACATTCAGTATTAATTACTAAAATAATATTTAAATTATTTACATCAAATATTAACTTAAAATAAAATAATTAATTAAATTTAAGTATTAATAAGTGCTTTTTAAGGATATTTTTAGATACTTGAAGTGAATGAGAAACACATACTATGACACAATTCTGCTAATTTTTCTATAGTCTAATTTTCAACATGAATTTAATATTTTAAAACTTCTAATGTATCACAAATTCTAAAAATAATCTCAAGAAAGTCCCAGAAAGCAATATTTTCCAAATCACTCTCCTCATTTAACATTACTTGGATTTTGTCCAATCTATGGTGTGATCACTCACCTAGAGCCAGACATCCTGGAATGTGAAGTCAAGTGGGCCTTAGAAAGCATCACTACGAACAAAGCTAGTGGAGGTGATGGAATTCCAGTTGAGCTATTTCAAATCCTGAAAGATGATGCTGTGAAAGTGCTACACTCAATATGCCAGCAAATTTGGAAAACTCAGCAGTGGCCACAGGACTGGAAAAGTTCAGTTTTCATTCCAATCCCAAAGAAAGGTAACGCCAAAGGAGGCTCAAACTACCACACAATTGCACTCATCTCACATGCTAGTAAAGTAATGCTCAAAATTCTCCAAGCCAGGCTTCAGCAATACGTGAACCGTGAACACCCTGATGTTCAAGCTGGTTTTAGAAAAGGCAGAGGAACCAGAGATCAAATTGCCAACATCTGCTGGATCATGGAAAAAGGAAGAGAGTTGCAGAAATACCTCTAGTTCTGCTTTATTGACTATGCCAAAGCCTTTGACTGTGTGGATCACAATCAGCTGTGGAAAATTCTGAAAGAGATGGGAATACCAGACCACCTGACCTGCCTCTTGAGAAATCTGTATGCAGGTCAGGAAGCAACAGTTAGAACTGGACATGGAACAGACTGGTTCCAAATAGGAAAAGGTGTACGTCAAGGCTGTATATTGTCACCCTGCTTATTTAACTTCTATGCAGAGTACATCATGAGAAACACTGGACTGGAAGAAACACAAGCTGGAATCAAGATTGCTGGGAGACCTATCAGTCACCTCAGATATGCAGATGACACCACCCTTATGGCAGAAAGTGAAGAGGAGCTAAAAAGCCTCTTGATGAAAGTGAAAGAGGAGAGTGAAAAAGTTGGCTTAAAGCTCAGCATTCAGAAAATGAAGATCATAGCATCCGGTCCCATCACTTCATGGGAAATAGATGGGGAAACAGTGGAAACAGTGTCAGACTTTATATTTTTGGGCTCCAAAATCACCGCAGCTGGTGACTGCAGCCATGAAATTAAAAGACGCTTACTCCTTGGGAGAAAAGTTATGACCAACCTAGTTAGCATATTCAAAAGCAGAGATATCACTTTGCCGATTAAAGTCCGTCTAGTCAAGGCTATGGTTTTTCCTGTGGTCATGTATGGATGTGAGAGTTGGACTGTGAAGAAGGCTGAGCGCCGAAGAATTGATGCTTTTGAACTGTGGTGTTGGAGAAGACTCTTGAGAGTCCCTTGGACTGCAAGGAGATCCAACCAGTCCATTCTGAAGGAGATCAGCCCTGGGATTTCTTTGGAAGGAATGATGCTGAAGCTGAAGCTCCAGTAATTTGGCCACCTCATGCGAAGAGCTGACTCATTGGAAAAGACTCTGATGCTTGGAGGGATTGGGGGCAGGAGGAGAAAGGGACGACCAAGCATGAGATGGCTGGATGGCAACACGGACTCGATGAACATGAGTCTGAGTGAACTCCGGGAGATGGTGATGAACAGGGAAGCCTGGCGTGCTGCGATTCATGGGGTCGCTAAGCGTTGGACATGACTGAGCGACTGAACTGAACGCTTTAAAAGGAAAACCTCTGAAATTGGCATATATCAGTTTATTTTGTGTTTTTATAAAAGTAAACATATACGAACATTTGAATGCATTCACTGAAATAGAAACATTAAAATATATTTGTAGCGGCTAGAAGAGAGAACTTTTTCATAAACATGTTTTTGGTTGTTAAGATATAAATTTTCCTTGTCATTTGTCCATTTTAATTTGTTGATAAATTGCCTTTGGGTAGATTTTATTGTAGGTATGTTTCAAACATTTCATCATGCTAAGCAAAAATTTCTCTCTAGTTAAAGCTGGTACTACTGGACAGTAGATATTGATTGTTAATGGAAAGTCCAAATATGTGAGGCCAATGTAATGTGCTGAACCTCCATTCTCATAAAAGCTTTGTAACCTTAAGGAAGCCATTTAATATCGATTTCCAAATGAAAATAATGGTAATAACTCTCATATAAAGGACTGTAACTTTACACCTAGTGATGTAATCAATGTAGTATCTTTACTTATTCATCCTAGAAACATATATCAAACCATTATCAGACACCAGGTGGATAGATCTTACCATCAAAGAATTTACAGTCTGGTGGTGAAGACTTATATGAGTAAAACAGGATGTTCAGGGCTGTAATTGAAGGTATTAAATGGCTTGCTGTCAGAGGATAATAAAATGTAGCCCTAGTTTGCACTGGTGTGATAATAAATATTTAATACCTTTATTCAGCTGCTGACCTTTCAAAATGCCTATCATCTCAGCTTGTCATTTAGTCAGTCAGAAAGATGGGCTAGACCACTCAACTGAGAGGAAGTGAGTCCTTTACAAAATGCCATTCCTTCTGTTTCCTTATCAAGTAAGTTTGGGCACATGTTGCAAATACAGAAGATTCAGATTTATTTCAAGAATAACATTTGGCTTTTTAAAAAAGGGAAATGGGCTCAAGGAAAAAGTATTTTGGGAAAGATAATATACCTGAAATCTTCCTTGACAGGTGTTATTCTTCCTTAACAGAACTGATTATTTCACCAGAGTGCTCTCTTGTTCTAGAAACACTAACAAGGGAAAATTTGCAAATAAAAAGAAATCTCAGCAAGGCTGACAACTACATTTCTCATGACCAGAATATTTAAATGTCCAGAAAATAACAATAATACTGTTCATATTTTCTATTCAGGGTGAACATTTAAATCTATCTTATGTTAGAAAAATTACTAGGTTTTAAGAAGGTCACTGCACATATCAGACAGTTCAGTACAACATATCTAACGTAGTAACCTCATGAGCTCAGTGACAGCAAAGTTCAGCTTGTGCCAAAATTATCAGAAGTGTTATCGGAATTACTGGACCAAGTACCATATCATGTCTTAGATACAGCAAGAGCTTAGGAAAATATAAAAAATGTGAATCCAGGACACAGAGCCAAGGTGTATACAAGGTTGTCAAGACCAACTTTTCAAGATTTTAAGCAAAAAACAAGGGGACTTTATAAACTGATTCTATATCAACCTCTCCTTTAAGACATGAAACTCAGATTTTTATCTTTAGCATTTTTTAGATCCAGTTATATTTTAAATGTGATTTTCCTATGGATTCTCCATATAATTAAGCACAGTAGATTGCTAAACTCTAGGCTCTAGACACATCAAGTTTAAAGGTTTAGACAAAAAGCCTTAGAAGGCCTATGATGAATGAAAAGGAAATAAAAAAAGTAAAACAAAATCAACAACAAAATTCAGAAATGATGTATATGACGAAGACAACTATGCTTTTATGCTTGAAGAAGCATTTTCAGTATGTTAGTGATGGAAATGTCAACCCATTCCAGTGTTCTTGCCTGGAGAATCCCAGGGACGGGGGAGCCTGGTGGGCTGCCGTCTATGGGGTCGCACAGAGTCGGACACGACTGAAGCAGCAGCAGTGATTCAAAAGTCCTCATTTACTCCTCATGTCTTTTCAGGTCCTTGCTGCTACTGTTCAATCACTGTCATGTCTGACTCTTGGCGACCCCATGAATTGAAGCCCTCCAGGCTCCCCTGTCCTTCACCATCTTCCAGAGTTTGCTCAGATTCATATCCATTGAGTTGGTGATGCTAACGCTCCGCTAAAAGAACCCTTGCTCAGTTATCTGATGATTTCCTAACTACCATTTTTAAAGAAATGTCAGCCCTTTCCACTCTGGATTTTACGTCTGCATCTGACATGGCAAAAATGTCTTCCTTCTGGTAACCCTCCATTGCTTTAGCTCTTGGCCACCATCTTTCTACTGCTCTGCCTCATCTTGACCCCCTTCTCCTCTCTTGGCTCCTTTCCTAATCCAGGTCTTTAATGCCATGGCAGCAAATTGTGACCTTTTGCTCTCTTTGGACATCATATTCATGATCACGGTTTTACCTGCCATCTGGGAGTGGGTGACATGATGCCTGCAACCCAATCTGTCCCTTTGCCTGAGTTTAGAAACAGGATATATTTCCTGCTGGATTTCTCAGTAACACACCAGACACACTAAACCTGACCAACGATGCACATTCTTCTTCTTTTTTTTTTCCCCCTTCTATTTTCTCTTTCCCTACTTTGTGCCTCACACCAAACCTCAAAATGCCCATCTGTGGATGGTCCACAAAAGCATACATTTTTCCTCATCTTCTTCGATCTTTACTCTTGTTTTTACACCGTCATCCTGTCTCATCCATGTGGTGGAGATGGCTGACTGCTTACAACATATACCCTCAAATTTCCACAGCAGACCACTGTTGCTGGGTAGCAGCTGTTTAACTTTTCAGCTCCATGTGCAACCACGTGGGGCCACGACAGTAAGTTCTAACACAAGGAGTGTGAATGGAGGAGATACCACCTCCAGCTAAAGGCACACAAACTTCCACACCCTGCTCATCATGTTCTCTTTCTCCGCAAGGTGAATAAGAAATGAACTTGAACTGTGATCTACTTGTTACGGCTGCAGCTTCGCCAACTACAAATGTGATACGATGTGGATGATTCTGATGATGATGGTGGTGACAACAATTCTTAAGGAGAAAGGGGAGGGGGGGGGAAGGCAATGGATTGTATGCCTCATCCTGTTTAAGCACATTACATATATTAACTCATTTAATTCTAAAGATAGCTCTACAAAGCAGGTACTATAAATTTCCATATGATTTGAACTACTGAAGGTCACACAACTACCTCATAGCAAAGCCAGAATTCATGCTCTGACTACAGTCTTTACTCTTATAAATCCCAAAACCTCCCCTCATTCTGCTCAAATGTCTAATTCCATAAACTGTAAGTTAAGTGTTACTCTTTCCAAGTCCCATTTACCTATCCAGCTCTCTTAGTGCTCTGGATAATATTAATTATAGCACATGGTATTGAAATACAGTACACTGATACATTTCCTGTTGGATTTATCCACTATACAATAGAAAACTAGACATGCTTCTTCTGCGAAAAAAATGAAAGAATCCTTAAAGGAATGAATTGTATTGTCTTAATTGCTACATCCCTAATACTTATCACAGAGTCCAAGTATCTTCTGGTGATTAGGTTAACATTTGTTGAACTGTGTTTAACTTTGGTAAAACTGCCTGTACTTTACCACAATAATCAGAATAGGTGGTAAATTAAACATAAAATTCTGAACATGCTATGAATTTCATTTAATGAATTTAAAATATATTGGGCAAAATCATTCTTATAAAATTTTGCATTTAAAATGGTTATAGGAAAACTGTCAAATATTATAAACTATTTATAGGATAAATCAGCTGCAGGATAATTATTGTCACTGCCTAAGATAATTTCTGAGACATACAATATACTGTGAGCTGGACCATCTATAAACACAGGTCATGTAATTTTCTGGTTGTTACACAGACATAGCTCCATGGTGTGTGATGACGTGAGGCAGAAAGCAAAGATAAGCTAAAGAGAAGTGAGGAAAAGCAGCCAGGAGTATTGAGATAATAAATATTCTTTTGAAGGATGATGAACCTGGTGTTAGACATAAAATTGTAAGGAAAGAAAAAAACTCACTCTTAAAAATTGTAATCATCATTCATAAGCGGTCCTTTATTAAGGGTATCTATCTACATGCCAAATTCCAACTCTAACTTGAAGACAACCCATAATGTAAGAAATATGTCATCTGTTTAGACCTACTTAAAATTTTCTAATTGTTGTATTAAGAGGGGAGTACACGCTTTAGCTTAAGTTTATCTCCAGTCCACTGGAGATGAGGTATAAGAGGAAATTTTCATATCAAAGCATATGTATATATGTATACACACACATGATAGAATATGCAAAGGAGGTAGATTCAGTTGTTTTTTAGCATTTGTCTCAGAATACTATTTTTTTCCCTTCAGGTACCTTTTGTATAGAAATCATACTGAAGCATTTGCTGATTGGTTCAAAATATTAATATACAGTAGGCATATACGTTTATTTAGATTGATAATAAGTAGTTGATCTATTTTAACCAACCTAAAAGCAACTATTTGTTTATATTTTACTAATCATGTCAGCAATTACCATGTGTGTTTTTTTCTTTTTCTCCTACACCTGCTATGGAATTACAGAATAATTGGAATGACAGACTAAATTGAGAATCAGTAAGCCTCATTCAACCTTTAATTCTTTAGAAAAAATGACCTTGATTTAAGATTGGTAAAAGTGGTTTCTAGTATATGCACTAAATGAGGATATAAACTGTTAATCACACCTATTATTACCCATCTTGGCCCCTCTTAAGAAGTAGGAATGCTTCAACAATAATCAATGATATGTATAATATAGAAAAATGATCATACATCAGATATTTCCACATTAAAGGAAATAAATGGTCTTCCTAAAAATGTAAGACTCTAGAACCTCGCTGTTGTTGATGCCATTAATGGATTTCAGTGAAGAATAGGAGATTTTGAAATGTTGATCAATCTGATTCAGTTTTCTTAATTAGTTTGTCTTGTCTCTTATTTGGGACACTGTTACATAATTTGCAATTTATGTGCAAATTTTAGCATCAGTGATCAAGTTATGTTTTTCTGTACAAAATGAATACAAATAAATATAACCACAGGATAATATTATCTTTTATCTCTTCCACTGAATTCTCTCATATATGTGAGATGTATAAAAATTTAATCTGCACTCTATTTTTGATAAAATATTTCATTCAAATCTTCAGAATTTAATCAGTTTAGGGTAGTCTATAAAAACATATTTTGATGCATTTCATAACTGTTTACAAAGAGTTTATCCATAACATAGAAACTTAAAGATATTTTTAAACAAAATCTTCAAATGTCCCTGAGTAAACTCTCTAAAAACTGTGTCATTTGGCTAAATTAACCAGTCTCTCTGAGGCTCAGATTCCTTCTCCAACAAATGGAGCTACTGAGGGGCCCATCTGAATAACAGCGGTGAATGAACATTAGGAATCATGTTTGCAAAGTTTTCAGTACATGTTTGACATTTAGTAGTTAGTTCTTTCAGTTCAGTTCAGTCGCTCAGTCGTGTCTGCCTCTGAGATCCCATGAATCGCAGCACGCCAGGCCTCCCTGTCCATCACCAGCTCCTGGAGTTTATACAAACTCATGACCATCGAGTAGGTGATGCCATCCAGCCATCTCATCCTCTGTCATCCCCTTCTCCTCCTGCCCCCAATCCTTCCCAGCATCAGAGCCTTTTCCAATGAGTCAACTCTTCGCATGAGGTGGCCAAAGTACTGGAACTTCAGCTTTAGCATCATCCCTTCCAAAGAAATCCCAGGGTTGATCTCCTTCAGAATGGACTGATTGGATCTCCTTGCAGTCCAAGGGACTCTCAAGAGTCTTCTCCAAAACCACAGTTCAAAAGCATCAATTCTTCGACATTCAGCCTTCTTGACAGTCCAACTCTCACATCCATATATGACCACAGGAAAAACCATAGCCTTGACTAGACGGACCTTAGTCAGCAAAGTAATGTCTCTGCTTTTGAATATGCTATCAAGGTTGGTCATAACTTTTCTTCCAAGGAGTAAGCGTCTTTTAATTTCATGGCTGCAGTCACCATCTGCAGTGATTTTGGAGCCCAAAATTATAAAGTCTGACACTGTTTCCACTGTTTCCCCATCTATTTCCCATGAAATGATGGGACCAGATGCGATGAGCTTCGTTTTCTGAATGTTGAGCTTTAAGCCAACTTTTTCACTCTCCTCTTTCACTTTCATCAAGAGGCTTTTTAGCTCCTCTTCACTTTCTGCCATAAGGGTAGTGTCATCTGCATATCTGAGGTTATTGATATTTCTCCCGGCAATCTTTATTCCAGCTTGTGTTTAGTGCCACTTTTTTCCAATTTTTTCTTGACTCTTGACTACTTGCCCTATTAAGAACCTTAGTTTCTTTATCTATAAGATATTTTCTTGTAAGATTTAATGAAGATAAAACATATAAAGCTGGTAAACTGTCCTTGATTTGTAGATATTGAAAGTTCTAATTCTTTTTGTAGTCATCCTAGGCCAGCACTCTTTCTACAACAAAATGCTGCTTTGAGAAAACATTAGTAATATTTTATACTACTGTTTCCTTTCTAAATAGTGTTAGAAAATGCTTCATCATTTATTTGATATTAATCAAAATTAATATCATCAGTATTACTGCTGCTGCTGCTAAGTCACATCAGTTGTGTCCGACTCTGTGCAACCCCATAGACGGCAGCCCACCAGGCTCCACCGTCCCCAGGATTCTCCAGGCAAGAGTACTGGAGTGGGTTGCCATTACCTTCTCCAATACAGGAAAGTGAAAAGTTAAGATGAAGCTGCTCAGTCGTGTCTGACTCTTCAAGACCACATGGACTGCAGCTTACCAGGCTCCTCTATCCATGGGATTTTCAGTATTACTAGATGATATTAATTCTTCACTTAAAATAGACTGGGTACTGGTTGAATCACTTTGCAAGGATTTAATCAGTAGACTCCACAATAATCCAATTGTATGGAAGATAAGGTAAGTGATTTGTTCCAGGTCACACACCTGAGAAACAGTGATGTTAAAATTCAAACTGAGTTAAAGATTCCGATGCCTATCCTGTTACATAACCTCTAAGATATTGTTTTTCAAATCAAAATAGTGATGAATAAAATTAAATTGTGTGTTCTACACTTCAAAGGAAATTTGAAAAATACATAAAATATTTAAAAATAAAGGTTTTCTTAGAATATAAGATAATATCTTTTAGACTAGAAACAGCCAAAAGCTCACTGGATTCATTTTCAAACTCAACATAATACTTAAATTGCTTAATATGTTGCATAAGTTACTTTAAAGATAAACTCATCAAATAGAACATTACATTCTCAAGAACAAAGCAGGATTGACATCTTGGGAAAAGATATACATCTAAAGTAGGCTTCAAAAAATAATATTATTTTTCATAAAATATAAAACACTGCAAAAGACTTTGGTAGTCATGTGTTTTACATTTTAGAATATTTTAAATATTATTGACAGAAACCACTTTTTTACTTCCATTTTTGGTGGTATGAGATTTTAGTCACTATATTAAGGTCATCTGAAAGAAAATATCTCAATCTGTAATAAAATACAGAATTATATTTTCAAATACAAGACTCTTCAAAGTAAAAAATGAAATGAACTCAGCCAACTGGAATTTCTATTAAAATCTGGAGATAACTTCATGGGCTAAGAACTACCCAGGGCAGGTTTATTGGAGGTTCCCAGACAAAACTGGAATCAATAGGGTTTATATTTGCTGCATTAGACTAAATGAGAAGGAAACTTGCCTCTCAGAAGTGATGGAGATATAGATATAGCCATAATGAACCACCTGAGTATCTATCTCTATATCTGTATCTATCTTTTGCCACCAGGTGTGAAGAGTGGACTCTCTGGAAAATACCTTGATGCTGGGAAACACTGAGGGCAAGAAGAGAAGGGGGTGACAGAGGATGAGATGGTTGGAAGGCATCACTGACTCAATGGACATGAGTTTGAGAAAACTCAGGGAGACAGTGAAGGATAGGGAAGCCTGGCATGCTGTAGTCCACAGGGTCACAAAGAGTCAGACACAACTTAGCAACTGAACAACAACATCCACCTCCATAGATATATACCTATATATACCTATACCTACCTCTATAGCTATATAACTAGAGAGAGAGAAACAGAGTCAGAGATCAATCACTTGAGTCTAGAATTGATACAGAATAACAAAAGGCTAACAGGAGCAAAGACACTTCTGAGAAAGAAGATCAGAATCAAGAGCCTGTATAGTGGATCGGCCAAAAAGTTTGTTCAGGTTTTTTCTGTAAGACGTTGTAGAAAAATCCAAATGAACATTTGGCCAACCTGATTTTCAGATATCAAAACTTATTTAAACATTATAGTAAATAAGAGGTAAGGAATAGCAGATACAGACTCATAGACCAGAGGACACAATAAAAGACCTAGAACTGAACCTCGTGGGCTTAGATATTTGTTTTTTGGCAGACTTGGCATGCAGATGAGAAGGTAAAGAAAGGACTGTCATGTCTAAGCAGTCTTCAGGCTAATATGGGTGCACTGCAAGGAGATCCAATCAGTCAATCGGAGAAGGCGATGGCACCCCACTCCAGTACTCTTGCCTGGAAAATCCCATGGACAGAGGAGCCTAGTGGGCTGCAGTCCATGGGGTCGCTAAGAGTTGGACATAAATGAGTGACTTCACTTTCATTTTAACTTTCATGCATTGGAGAAGGAAATGGCAACACACTCCAGTGTTCTTGCCTGGAGAATCCCAGGGAAGGGGGAGCCTGGTGGGTTGCCATCTATGGGGTTGCACAGAGTAGGACACAACTGAAGCAAATTAGAAAGCAAGCAAACAAGGAGATCCAATCAGTCAATATCAGTTCAGTTCAGTTGCTCAGTCCTGTCCGACTCTTTGCGACCCCATGAATCGCAGCATGCCAGACCTCCCTGTCCATCACCAACTCCCAGAGTTCACTCAGACACATATCCATCGAGTCAGTGATGCCATCCAGCCATCTCATCTTCTGTCATCCCCTTCTCCTTCTGCCCCCAATCCCTCTCAGCATCAGAGTCTTTTCTAATGAGTCAACTCTTCGCATGAGGTGGCCAAAGTACTGGAGTTTCAGCTTTAGCATCATTCCTTCCAAAAAAATCCCAGGGCTGATCTTCAGAATGGACTGGTTGGATCTCCTTGTAGTCCAAGGGACTCTCAAGAGTCTTCTCCAACACCACAGTTCAAAAGCATCAATTCCTTGGTGCTCAGCTTTCTTCACAGTCCAACTCTCACATCCATACATGACCACTGGAAAAACCATAGCCTTGACTAGACGGACCTTTGTTGGCAAAGTAATGTCTCTGCTTTTCAATATACTTTCTAGGTTGGTCATAACTTTTCTTCCAAGGAGCAAGCGTTTTTTAATTGCATGGCTGCAATCATCATCTGCAGTGATTTTGGAGCCCCAAAATATAAAGTCTGACACTGTTTCCACTGTTTCCCCATCTATTTCCCATGAAGTGATGGGACCAGATGCCATGAGCTTCGTTTTCTGAAAGTTGAGCTTTAAGCCAACTTTTTCACTCTCCACTTTCACTTTCAGCAAGAGGCTTTTTACCTCCTCTTCACTTTCTGCCATAAGGGTGGTGTCATCTGCATATCTGAAGTTGTTAATATTTCTCCCAGCAATCTTGATTCCAGCTTGTGTTTCTTCCAGCCCAGCATTTCTCATGATGTACTCTGCATAGAAGTTAAATAAGCAGGGTGACAATATACAGCTTTGATGTACTCCTTTTCCTGTTTGGAACCAGTCTGTTGTTCCATGTCCAGTTCTAACTGTTGCTTCCTGACCTGCATATAGGTTTCTCAAGAGGCAGGCCAGGTAGTCTGGTATTCCCATCTCTTTCAGAATTTTCCACAAATCAGTAAATATAAAGGAAATCAATCTGGAATATTCATTGGAAGGACTGATGCTGAAGCCCCAATACTTTGGCTACCTGATACTCAAAGCTGACTCAGTAGAAAAGACCCTGATGCTAGGAAAGATTGAAGGCAGGAGAAGGGACAACAGAGGGTGAGATGATTGGATGGTATCACTGACTCAGTGGACATGAGTTTGAGCAAGCTCCAAGAAATGGTGAAGGACAGGGAAGCCTGGCATGCTGTCATCCATGGGGTTGCAAAGAGTCAGACACAACTGAGCAACAAGAGAGTCCACAAAAATGTTTGCAAGGAAGATAAAGAATCAGTTCTGATGAGATGGATGAAACTGGAGCCAATTATACAGAGTGAAGTAAGCCAGAAAGAAAAACACCAATACAGTATACTAACACATATATATGGAATTTAGGAAGATGGCAATGACGACCCTGTATGCAAGACAGGAAAAAAGACACAGATGTGTATAACGGACTTTTGGACTCAGAGGGAGGGGGAGAGGGTGGGATGATTTGGGAGAATGGGAATTCTAACATGTATACTGTCATGTAGGAGTTGAATCGCCAGTCCATGTCTGACGTAGGGTGCAGCATGCTTGGGGCTGGTGCATGGGGATGACCCAGAGAGATGTTGTGGGGAGGGAGGTGGGAGGGGGGTTCATGTTTGGGAAAGCATGTAAGAATTAAAGATTTTAAAATTTAAAAAATAAAAAAAAATTAAAAAATTTAAAAAAAAAAAGAAAAAAAAAAGACATAGTGTTCAGGAAATGGATTTCTAATAGATTTTCTTTCCCAAATATGAAGCTTCCTATAACTGACATGCCTAGAATGTACCTATGATCAACTTGGTCTTCCTTTACACACTCTTTCACAAGCACACTTAGCGCTTTATAGAAGGTAGAACTTTGCATCTTTCCCTCTATTTGACATTCAAAAATATACATGGGCAAATTGTGATAGTAGAAATATGGTAATTTTTAGCTCATTTAAAGTCTCACTTCTTTTATTCTATTTTCAAAGAATGTTTCAGCCTGATGGAGTTTCATGAGATTGAATAGAAAAATATTAGTATGAAACCATTTTACCATACAATGTTATTTACCAACAGTGCATTCACAACTAAAAATAAAGCTATATTTTAAAATTAAAAAATCTGAATATATAAGCACAAACATAAGTAATTTTTATATTTTTTACTTCCATCAAAGTATTAAATACAAATACAAATTTGTATTTGATACAAATCAGCATTGCTCACAGTGAAAGCTCAAGAAACATATATACCTACAGAAAAATTATTGTCTGATGTATGTTAGTAGCTACAAGTTAAATGTTCATGTTAGCACTTCAGAAAGCTGATTATCTACCATGACATCACTGTGCTCATGAATGAATGTGATGGCGGAAGCCATTGTTCAACAAACTGCATCAAAAATCATCACAGGGGAAAATAAGACTATGCCTCATTGCCAACAAAAATATATTACTACTGAGATTACAACAAGCAGAAAAGAGTTTGTTGAAATATAGATTCTTTTGCAAAAGTGTTTGGACTTACATTGGGAAAGGAGTATTTTTATAAATGTGTACACATTTGAATTTACATTTTTTTCTTTTTCCTGAAGGAATTGCTTGATGACTAAGCAGAAGGGTGCCTTTCTTGCTCATGTTCATCTCTTTACTCTTTTAAAAGTATGTGCTTATGGACTTTTTGATGATGGCCATTCTAACTGGTTTGAGGTTATGCCTCATTGTAGTTTTGATTTGCATTTTTCTATGAGTGATGTTGAGCATCTTTCCGTGTGTTTATTAGCCATCTGTAAGTCTTTGGAGAAATGTCTGTTTGACATTTGGAAATGTATATGCTACCATCTGTAAAATAGACAGGCAGTAAAAATTTGCTGTATGACTCAGGAAGCTTAAAGCCATACTCTGTGACTACCTAGAGGGTTGGGACAGGCCGGAAGGTGAGAGGGAGGTTCAAGAAGGAGGAGACATATGTATACCTATGGCTGATTCCTGTTGATATATGGCAGAAACTAACACGATATTGTTAAACAATTATCCTTCAATTAAAAATAAATTTTAGAAAAGTATGTGCTTAAAAGTCAAGAGTAAAAAAAGAAACCACACACACAAATAACATGGATAAAGGAATTGAATAGATATTCCTTGGCCCTCATACAAACAGCCAAGAAGCAACTTGAAATAATGCTCACTATAAATACTGTGTGTTGCAAGAGGGCATCAGAGGGCAGACACACTGAAACCATACTCACAGAAAACTAGTCAATCTAATCACACTAGGACCACAGCCTTGTCTAACTCATTGAAACCAAGCCATGCCCATGGGGCAACCCAAGACTGGCGGGTCATGGTGGAGAGGTGTGACAGAATGTGGTCCACTGGAGAAGGGAACAGCAAACCACATTAGTATTCTTGCCTTGAGAACCCCATGAACAGTATGAAAGGCAAAATAATAGGATACTGAATGAGGAACTACCCAGGTCATTAGGTGCCCAATATGCTACTGGAGATCAGTGGAGAAATAACTCCAGATAGAATGAAGGGATGGAGCCAAAGCAAAAACAATACCCAGCTGTGGATGTGACTGGTAAGAGAAGCAAGATCCGATGCTCTAAAGAGCAATATTGCATAGGAACCTGGAATGTCAGGTCCATGAATCAAGGCAAGTTGGAAGTGGTCAAACAAGAGATGGAAAGAGTGAACGTCAACATTCTAGGAATCAGCGAACTAAAATGGACTGGAACGGGTGAATTTAACTCAGATGACCATTATATCTACTACTGCGGGCAGGAATCCTTCAGAGGAAATGGAGTAGCCATCATGGTCAACAAAAGAGTCCAAAATGCAGTACTTGCATGCAATCTCGAAAATAACAGAATGATCTCTATTCGTTTCCAAGGCAAACCATTCAATATCACCGTAATCCAAATCTATGCCCCAATTAGTAATGCTGAAGAAGCTGAAGTTGAACAGTTCTATGAATACCTACAAGACCTTTTAGAACTAACATCCAAAAAAGATGTCCTTTTCATTATAGGGGACTGGAATGCAAAAGTAGGAAGTCAAGAAGTAACAGGCAAATTTGGCCTTGGAATGCGGAATGAAGCAGGGCAAAGACTAATGGAGTTTTGCCAAGATAATGCACTGGTGATAGCAAACACCCTCTTCCAACAACACAAGAGAAGACTCTACACATGGACATCACCAGATGGTCAACACCAAAATCTGATTATATTATTTGCAGCCAAAGATGGAGAAGCTCTATACAGTCAGCAAAAACAAGACTGGGAGCTGACTGTGGCTCAGATCATGAACTCCTTATTGAAAATCCAGACTGAAAGAAAGCAGGGAAAACCACTAGACCATTCAGGTATGACCAAAATCAAATCCCTTATGATTATACAGTGGAAGTGAGAAATAGATCTAAGGGCCTAGATCTGATAGATAGAGTGCCTGATGAACCATGGAATGAGGTTCATGACATTGTACAGGAGACAGGGATCAAGACCATCCCCATGGAAATTAAATGCAAAAAAGCAAAATGGCTGTCTGGGGAGGCCTTACAACTACCTGTGAAAAGAAGAGAAGTGAAAAGCAAAGGAGAAAAGGGAAGATATAAGCATCTGAATGTAGAGTTCCAAAGAATAGGAAGAAGAGATAAGAAAGCCTTCTTCAGGGATCAGTGCAAAGAAATAGAGGAAAACAACAGAATGGGAAAGACTAGAGATCTCTTCAAGAAATTAGAGATAACAAGGGAACATTTCATGCAAAGATGGGCTTGATAAAGGACAGAAATGGTCTGGACCTAACAGAGGCAGAAGATATTAAGAAGAGATGGCAAGAATACAGAGAAGAACTTTACAAAAAAGATCTTCACGACCCAGATAATCACGATGGTGTGATCACTCACCTAGAGCCAGACGTCCTGGAATGTGAAGTCAAGTGGGCCTTAGGAAGCATCACTATGAACAAAGCTAGTGGAGATGATGGAATTCCAGTTGAGCTGTTTCAAATCCTGAAAGATGATGCTGTGAAAGTGCTACACTCAATATGCCAGCAAATTTGGAAAACTCAGCAGTGGCCACAGGACTGGAAAAGGTCAGTTTTCATTCCAATCCGAAGGAAAGGCAATGCCAAAGAATGCTCAAACTACCGCACAGTTGCAGTCATCTCACACACTAATAAAGTAATGCTCAAAATTCTCCAAGCCAGGCTTCAACAATATGTGAACCGTGAACTTCCTGATGTTCAAGCTGGTTTTAGAAAAGGCAGAGGAACCAGAGATCAAATTGCCCACATCTGCTGGATCATGGAAAAAGCAAGAGAGTTCCAGAAAAACATCTATTTCTGCTTTATTGACTATGCCAAAGCCTTTGACTGTGTGGATCACAATCAACTGTGGAAAATTCTGAAAGAGAAGGGAATACCAGACCACCTGACCTGCCTCCTGAGAAATCTGTATGCAAGTCAGGAAACAACAGCTAGAACTGGACATGGAACAACAGACTGGTTCCAAATAGGAAAAGGAGTACGTCAAGGCTGTATATTGTTGCCCTGCTTATTTAACTTCTATGCAGAGCACATCATGAGAAATGCTGGACTGGAGGAAACACAAGCTGGAATCAAGATTGCTGGGAGAAATATCAATAACCTCAGATATTCAGATGATACCACCCTTATGGCAGAAAGTGAAGAGGAACTAAAAAGCTTCTTGATGAAAGTGAAAGAGGAGAGTGAAAAAGTTGGCTTAAAGCTCAACTTTCAGAAAACGAAGCTCATGGCATCTGGTCCCATCACTTCATGGGAAATAGATGGGGAAACAATAGAAACAGTGTCAGACTTTATTTTGGGGGGCTCCAAAATCACTTCAGTTGGTGATTGTAGCCATGAAATTAAAAGACGCTTACTCCTTGGAAGAAAAGTTATGACCAACCTAGATAGCATATTCAAAAGCAGAGATATTACTTTGCTGACTAAGGTCCGTCTAGCCAAGGCTATGGTTTTTCCTGTGGTCATGTATGGATGTGAGAGTTGGACTGTGAAGAAGGCTGAGGGCCGGAGAATTGATGCTTTTGAACTGTGGTGTTGGAGAAGACTCTTGAGAGTCCCTTGGACTGCAAGGAGATCCAACCAGTCCATTCTGAAAGAGATCGGCTCTGGGATTTCTTTGGAAGGAATGATGCTAAAGCTGAAGCTCCAGTACTTTGGCCACCTCATGTGAAGAGTTGACTCTTTGGAAAAGACTCTGATGATGGGAGGGACTGGGGGCTAGAGAAGAAGGGGACGACAGAGGATGAGATGGCTGGATGGCATCACTGACTCGATGGACGTGAGTTTGAGTGAACTCCAGGAGTTGGGATGGACAGGGAGGCCCAATGTGCTGCAATTCATGGGGTTGCAAAGAGTCCGACATGACTGAGCAATTGAACTGAACTGATAATTACTGTATACACTCTAGATTGTTGTGTTTCCATTTCCATTTGTCTCCAAATATTTCCTCTTTGATTTCCTCAGTGACTCACTGGTTATTTAGTAATACATAAAGTATGTAGGAATCATGTGACAAAACCAATTTTTTATCACATATAATTGACAAAGTTATGTTAAAATTATGCTTCCAATTTTTTACATACTATGAGTATATTATGTTAAAAAAAGGAGCCACTAAATGGAAGAGTAAAAAGATTACTATCTTTTTAAGTCTTGTTAGGTGAATCATTCTTGGATATTATTCCTAAATAAATGCTTTTATAAGTCAGGTGGATTCTAATCCATTGCTTCCAAAAATTCAGAATAGTTTTCAGATATTAGATCAAAAAATAATTTTTGATTATAAAATACTATGATTTTTTAAAACATATTTTTGGCACATAATCCAGTTCAAGTACTTTCAGGACAATGCTATAAGAAAATTCAGTCTTAACAAGCATCACAACCTTATGTTTATAAGGTTTCTTAGTACTTACTTTCAATAACAGCAAAAAGTAGAAATTGACTCTTTCTTATTCTAGGAATATTCATTCATGAACACATAAAACAACTGATGTCATGAACATTAGTTCATGACAGCTGTATGCAGAGTGAAGTCAGTTGCAGGCAGAGTGAAGATTCTCAAAAAACTTTAGCCAAAAAAGAAGCAAAATAGACACACAATTTTACAGTATGATTCCATTTACATAAGGTACGAAACCTGACAAAATTAAATAATGTGATTTAGGAATACAGTTGTGCCAAAGCTAAAAATAAATTCAAGAAGATGATTATCATAAAAGTCAGGGTATTGATTTCCTCTAGCAGAACATTACATGAGTGGAGAAGTGCATATAAGGATTTGCAAAGTACAGGCAATATGCTTATTTTGTGTAGAGTAACTTGGGGAATCATTTTATTTTCATATTAAGCTGAAAATACATACTTAAAATACACACACACACACATATATACACAATAAGGGCCTATATAACTGGCTGCACATTAGAATTATCTGAAACTCTAAAAATTATCGATGCCTGCAACCCACATCCAGAGTTAATGATTTAATTGGTCTGGAATGGGGCCTGGGAAGAGAGATTATTTTAAGCTCCCCAAGAGATTTCAGTGTGAGACCAGAGATAAAGGCCACCACACTGATGCATTTCACAGTAGGAAGTAAACAATTGGTTTTTAAAATTTTTCATGAGAATATAGTTTTTTCTTTTTTAAATTTTTAATTGGAGGATAATTGCTTTACAATATTGCATTGTTTTCAGCCTTACATCAACACAAATTGGCCTTAAGTATACATATGCCCCCTCCCTCACAAACCTCCTTCCCAACCTCCATCCTAGTCCACCTCTCTAGGTCACCAGAGAACAGCCAGTTGAGCTCCTTGTGTTATATAGCTAGCTTCCCGCTAGCTATGGTAATATATATGTTTTGATGCTACTTTCTCAATTCACCCCACCTTATCCTCCCCCTGCTGTGTCCACAAGTCTGTTTCCTATGTCTGCATCTCTATTCTTGCCCTGCAAATATACTGATCAGTACCTTTTTCTAGACTTTATATTCAGTTAAGTCACTCAGTCATGTCTGACCCTTTGTGACCCCATGGACTGAATCACACCGGACTTCCCTGTTCATCACCAACTTCCGGAGCTTGCTCAAATTCATGTCCATCGAGTCGATGATGCCATCCAGCCATTTCATCCTCTGTTGACACCTTCTCCCCCTGCCTTCAGTCTTGCAGATTTCATATAAATGTGTTAATATATGATATTTGTTTTCCTCTAGCTGATTTACAAGGAAGTAAATACTGCTTTTAAGAAACAGTAGAGGAAAAGAGAGTGAGAGAAAGAGAAGATTCTGGAACATTGGAGATTTTGAATTTTTCGGATCATCTAAACACAGGCGATATGGTTTATGCCTTGTTGAAGGCCTCCATAGGCTTTATTGAGCATATGTTCTCATAGTCTCTGTAAAACATTCCATAACTTATTGGGCAATTGCATCCAATACCCAAAGAGAGCGGTATGCCTCTCAACTTCATTTAAATGTGTTTATAATATTTAATATATCATAGATGACTTTCAATCAGTGATTCAACACATAAAGGTATAGCTGGGCATAAAATAACTCACACTAAAGTGATCTAGAAATGTTAACAAGAGTAAAAAAAATCAATGAATAGTAAAATCATTAATTTCTTACTGTCATTTTTTGTTTTCTTATTAGTTCAGCCAACACATTTAGCTTATTACAGATTAAAAGAACCTTTTAATAATACTATGCTTATATTTAAAGCAATTAAGAAAATGAAAGTATGACCCTGCTAAATGAATTCCTATGAGTCCTTGATAATCAGGATAATCACCTAATTCCATATTTTAGTTTCCACCAGAGTGGGATAACTAAGAGAATTCTAATTAACCACTAAGAAATAAACATGTAAAATCAATGCAGAATGTTCCCCAAGTGCAAAGCACAACAGATTAAAAAAGAAAAGAGTAGATTATAATACTTGGAAAGTATAATAAAATGCACCAGCATGTTGTAAGCGAAAAAAACAATCTAACAGTGGTTTTATTTTATTTTTTGGTAGAGGGCTTGAGAAAAAGCAACAACCAAAAATATAAAGCATAATTAAAGTTAGAAAAAATACAAATGGTGATGAAGTAGTATGTTCAACAGCACCCCACTCCAATACTCTTGCCTGGAAAATCCCATGGACAGAGGAGCCTGGTGGGCTGCAGTCCATGGGGTCGCTAAGAGTTGGACATGACTGAGTGACTTCACTTTCACTTTTCACTTTCATGCATTCGAGAAGGAAATGGCAACCCACTCCAGTGTTCTTGCCTGGAGAATCCCAGGGACGGGGGAGCCTGGTGGGCTGCCGTCTATGGGGTCGCACAGAGTCGGACACGACTGAAGCGACTTAGCAGCAGCAGCAGCAGTATGTTCAAGAATATTTAAATATAAGCTTTAAAATGTAAAGATGGAAAACAGAATAAAATGTATTTATTTAACCTCTGGTATATTTTAAGCTATATAACAAAGGCACATGTATAAAACAAAACCTTCATTAAGTTAGCTTAAATAAATTGGACAAGGATGCTTTCATCAAAAGTTCCCTAGTGGCTCTGACAGTAGAGAATCTGCCTGCCATACAGGAGACCTGGGTTCAATTCCTGGGTCAGGCAGATCCCCTGGAGAAGGGAGTGACTACCCACTCCAGTATTCTTGCCTGGAGAATCCCATGGACAGAGGAGACTGGCAGGCTACAGTCCATACGGTCGCAAAAAGTAGGACATGACTGAGCGACTAACACTTTCACTTCATCAAAAATATGAAAAAAAACAGTAAAAGCAAGAAAAAATATTTACAATATATCTTATAAAAGAATGTTTATATAATTAGTGAAGAAAGAACAAGTCCAAATCAATGCAAGAAGCAAACAGCACAAAACAAATTTTTGACAAGGAAAGGAATGGACAAATCTGAAAAGAAGAAATGTGAATGACCAATAACAGGTATTTTAGTGAAAAAACAATTATGTGCATTATTAAGTACAGATGTAGATATATCATTTTACCTACTAAATTAGGAAAAAATTCTTTACAGAAATTTAATGAAAAACAGTGAGCAATGAGGATTTAAAGATATAGATAGTTTACCTACACTAAAAAGGGAAAGCAATCTAGATGGAAAGGGTAGGAGGTTAACAAAGGTTTAATGTGTTGAATTATGGCAACAATGGAAATATGGCCAAAGGCTGAGAAGAACTGAGCAATAAGGAACCTTAACAGATAGCACGAGAAGAAACAGAAAACAATGAAGGGTTGCCAGTGGAAATTTGCATTTTATTAATCATTCTTATTGACAATATATATTAAATTCATCATTCTGTACACCTTTCAGTTCAGTCGCTCAGTCGTGTCCGACTCTTTGTGACCCCATGAATCGCAGCACGCCAGGCCTCCCTGTCCATCACCACCTCCCAGAGTTCACTCAGACTCATGTCCATCGAGTCAGTAATGCCATCCAGCCATCCCATCCTCTGTCATCCCCTTTTCCTCCTGCCCCCAATCCTTCCCAGCATCGGAGTCTTTTCTAATGAGTCAACTCTTCGCATGAGGTGGCCAAAGTACTGGAGTTTCAGCTTTAGCATCATTCCTTCCAAAGAACACCCAGAACTGATCTCCTTCAGAATGGACTGGCTGGATCTCCTTTCAGTCCAAGGGACTCTCAAGAGTCTTCTCCAACACCACTAGGCTAGGATATTGCCTGTAGGAACTTGTGGTAGGCTAGTCATTCTCTAAACAAATATCCATTCCCTTCCTCTTCCTTAGTTTTGAATAAACATATTTCCTAACTTTCCTTATGATTTGACTATGAAACAAAATTTTGACTGACTAGTTATAAGTGGAATTTTAAGACACCAGCTTCAAGAAAACTTTTTAAAGAATAGTTGGTATGGGCTCTTTGTCTTTTTCTTCCATTTTTTTCTTGCCAGCTGGGAGGGAGATATTACGACTGGAGCTAAAGCATTCATCCTGAACTACCATCTCCCTGCCAATACCTCATATAGCTATCTCCCCTTCTCTATTTCTATGGCAATACTCTAGCTAATTACTTTTCACCTATGCCATCAGACTAGCCATCCATTGGAATAAGTACCTCATCTGTGTACTTATTCGTGGAGGCACTGTATTCATATTTGTTGAATGAATACTATTCTAAGAATACATGATCGATGAGCCAAGAGTGTACCTGTTTACCCCACTCCCTTCATGTGATGACTCCGCATCATTCACCTGGCCACATGGTCATCAAAGTGGGGGCTCAGTAGGCATGTTTGCACATGTCTCTGACATCAGATTAGTTAACTGGTCTGAAGATGGCTATTTGACCCAAGATAGGTCAGTTGGAGTCACCTACCAGAGAACTAAAAAATGTAACTAATGGGTTTCTGCAATGGTGTCTTGAGGCTCTTGAATCCTGTGGTGTAGTAACATGTTTTGCCATATACGGTGAAGCAAAGAAAGCTGGTTCCACAGTAGAAGAGCCCCAAACAGGCATACAGAGAGAAGCAAAGAGGCACAGAAAGAGTACAGCTCAATTTCCCTCTTTCCAATTCTTGGTTTTAGAATCTTCCTGAAGCTGGACTGCTCTCCCGAGCTTGGGTTTCCTGAGATTCCTTGTGTCCTTGAATAAACTCTTTATGTTTGATGTTTTTGGCGATTAAACTAGACCTAATTAACCTAGAGACTTCTCAGAAATGATCGTGAGGATGTATAAAGACTGACAGCCCAAGGAGTAAATGAGTGGAAAGAAATTCAACCACACTTGTTTTTCTGCTGAACTCCTTCCTGACCATTTAATCAACAATTTAAAACTGCATTTCCCAGCTCCTCTGAGGCAACTTTCCAAGCAATTTGTTTGACTCATTTTGCTCAAATCCCTCAAGAACCTCTTCTGTATTAAATATCCTATTCCTATCTTAAAAGACATTACATATGCACTGGGTCTGGTTTCACCATGCCACCCATGATGCTAGGTGTTCAAAATATATTAGCTTCCTTTCATTGTCTTGATGATCAAGTATGCAATGCAGGTTTCTGTAAAATAATGAAGTTTGTATGCAGCTAAACAATGAAGGAATTAAGTCAATACAGCACAGAATTTGTATGGATTCCTACATTATTTTTCCCTCTATGATAAAGTCTTCTGCAGAGAAGGCATAGTGGAAGAGATGGAAGTACTCTATCACAGCTCAACCAGAGAGCAACAAAAAAATACAGGGCTGTTAAGTATGTACCTCATCCCATGTTTCTTTGCTCTGTTTCTCCACACGCTCTCGTTTGTTTTTTCTTTTGTCACTTTCTCATGTCTCCATAATTCAAAAGCCTTAAACTCTTTTTCACACCACCCGTTCATCAAGATTCTTTGCATCCTACCCCACACACCTTTTTAGGTAAAGTAGCACATTTGCTGAAAAGTTCCTCTATTAGGATTCCTTTACTAGGATTTTAAAAATGCTTTAAACTGTGCCTGTATTTTTATTATGGTTGCTATTTATACTAGCACTGTATAACTTAGTTATCTATGCTTATAGTGGCTTGTCCCAATCCTGTTTTCCCATAAGCCCTTTTGAATGATTATCCAAATTATGAGGTTTTTGCATAAACTCATGCTTGCCTCTGTGTATATGTATGTATGTGTACTTGTATATGTGTGTGTGTTTCATCAAACAGACAAAAAAATAGTTTCTGGTCCTGGCCTAATATTTGTAACTGTGTAAGCATCTATGGATTTTGTTGAAACCTATTTATGTTTGAAATAACTGGGTATAAATTTGAGTTCCACATCTACTTATTTTACATACACTTCTATCTTGCATATCCTATATATATGCATAGCCTATCCTATATTTGTTTCAGGACTGAAAACTTTACCTTTCAACTGTGTAATGGAAATTTTAAAATATATATATATATATATATATATATATATATATATATATATATACACATATATCAGTGTAAAATGGAAGTTTCATAAACATTAATATTCATTTTGATTAGAAATTAGCAAAGATAAAATTCAGTAAAAATTGAAATTCCATACTATCACAAATTCTCTAAGCAATGGTCTTACTGACCTAATAGATATTAAGTGGGGAAATGTTCATTGTAATTGAAACAAATTCTAATTAGAAATTGCATGAATTGAGGAAAATGTTAGTATTCAGATCTATAGTAGTCTTCATTTGAACTAATGGATATTTCAAAGGTTATTGAAGGCTTACTAAAATGTATGTTCAAGTAATTATATTTTCTTAATATTATGAACAAACCAAGTTATATTATTGTGCTTAATTATAATCAAGTACAATCACATTAATTATAACATTCAGTTTGTCATGATGATACAATTATAGTTACATCTTTAGATGTAGACTTTTTTGACACTGAAGCGATAATTTTATCAAATTTATTAAAAGATAAATTAAGATTTGATATTTTCTAGGTACGTAATAAATGCTTGACTTGAATGCAACATTAAAATAATTAGATCCATTCATGGCTTTGATTTTTTAATTTAAAATAGCTGATTAAAGATATAATAAACTCAATTACTTAGTCCTATTGTCTAAAACATGGGCATGGAATCAGGAATAAGAATCTATTCCCTGATTTTACAAGAAGCAAATAAGGTGGCTCTCAGAGTTAATGAAGAATAATATTGTTGGCTGACTATAACAAGGAGACTTCTCCCCTGAGGCCTGGCTAAAATTAATTCAAGCAGTGAGGCAAAGTGAACATACTGCTGTCAATGTCCGGTAGGAGAGGGTTGATGCCACAAGGGGTCTCTCCATCTCTTGGTTTTGAATTTTGCTTAGTGTTAACTTAATTTTCTCACCATAAGACTGGAGCCAGGAATGCTGTAGATGTTCTTTCTTAATGTATTTAAAGTTTTAGTATAGGAACAGTAAATATATATTTTACAGAATAGCCCTAAGTGTAAAAATATATTACTGAATTTAACACAGGAAAATGCATGATGTGTTCATTAGATCTGACTAGATTATATGAAACTTTAAAAATCTCCAAATCTCAAAAACATCATTTTTTTTTTTCAGTCACTTTGCTATCTAGGTTTATAACAAGTTGAAAGTAAGGATTTTTCTCTGCAAACTCAAGGGGACCAGGCAGATGTAGACATGCTGCCTAGAAAATGAGGCATCCTCAACCACAGCAGCAGCAGGAGACCAGGTGGGCTGTGCAACAGCTTGGAAATGCTTCAGCCTGGAAATGACATTTCACATCCTCATGGCACTCTGGCCGCATCTTTTTTACATGGAACTACCTATCTGAAAGGTTCAGGAACACTCAGTGGAGAAAATGGATATATCAAAGCAGTAAATATCTGTTATGTACAATGGTAGGTTTAAAAATTTTGTAGTATTTGTTCATAAATCAATGAATTGAGATCACCATTATTCCCTTTTGATAAAGAAACATTTTTGAATCAATAAAAACTAGTTACCTTTCTTTGAAAAGTCAAAATGTTTAATTTCTGCATAATATATAAAGTATATGCTTAGTAAAATATGCATTTATGGATGGATGGATATCTTATTGATATGTAAGTTGGGAGAGGAATATAATCAGAATATATATTAATTATAACAAAATTTTTCAGGTGTGACCTTGATACTGTTAACTCATGAAAGATATTTGCAGAAATCTAAAGTAGTTACTTCAAGTACTTTTTCATAGTCTTTTTCAGAACTGCTTGAGAATCACTAGACATTTCACCAGCCAACAGATAAAGTTCAATATAAAGTATCAGGTTTAATTTAAAGATATGAATTGGCTCTGACACATAGAATATGTTTAAAAAATTATATCAATTCTTGGCAGAAATTTTCAGCTTTATGCACAAAAGGTGCATTGCAGTTTAAGAAAACCTAAAATAAGAACGGTTGTATATAATCAGATAAAGAAACTGCTGTGAATTGAATCTCATTCAAGTGCTATAACATTTGTTCACAAAGTGTGTTCCCCTTCCTCATCTTACTGAAAAATGTTCTGAATCAAAAAAAAAAGTCTGTAACAATGACGGCTGGTTGAACATGAATTTTTTTTTTAAAAACAGGATTTATAGTGTTGAAAATATTTCAAGTGTTACTAAAACACACCACTGTTAGGAGTACAAGTGATATGTCTGATACTGCCTTTCTTCCAAGAGCATTTGAAATTATTGACAAACTAGATGTGGCAGGTGTTGCATGTCTCTTTTTACTCCAGAGTATTCATCATGATTTTAATAGTACTCTATGCTGTTATGGTTCAATACGGCTGTTTCTGTGCCGTTAAGCATCAGTAAAGAAATCAAGCTGGTTGGAATTATTTAGTATAACCTCTGGATCCCTCCATTTTCCAGAGTTGCAGTGATGATTAAATTAAACATAATGGTGAGGATTTCAATGATAATCATGTCTAACATTTACTGAGTAGTTACCACAAAGAGTTACTGTTCAAAGCTTCTGGCACATATTAACTTGCTAAATCCGCACAAATTGCCCTATAAAGTAGGTCTGATTTTCATTGCCATAAAAAACTGAGGTAAAGAGTTGATAAGTGCTTATTCAAGGTCATGCAGCAACTAAGAGGCAGAGACAGAATTTAAACCTAAGAAGGCTGACTCCAGAGTCTGCTTGCTTCCCCTCCGGGCTGTGAGATGACCCTAGCACAAAGCAGCTGAGGACAAAGCTCTGCATCCTGAGGGTCGCTGCCATCTCCCCACACTTCCTTCTGCTTCAGGAATGCATTCCCTCCCAGTGAGTCTGCCTTATTGTGCCTAAGGCCTGGAGTGCTTTTCCCCAGGGTGTTAGTGTGCTTGCCCTTTTTATTTTTTTAAATATTTGGCCATGTTGTGAGGCATGTCAAAACTTAGTTTCCTGACCAGGGATTGAACCCATGGCCCCTGCATTTGAAACAGAGTCTTAACCACTGGATTACCAGGGAAATCCCATGTGGTTGCCTCTTAGTACATTCAAGCCTTTGCCCATCTGTAACTTTCAGAGATTACTTTGACTACTCTAATCTGGATAATAATTCTCCAACACTTTCTCCCTATACCATTCATAGTACCCAGTACTTTGCTTATTGTCTGCTTTTGCCAGTAGACTGTAACTCAATGAAAGCTCTGTTCTGATTTTTCAAATATAATAAGATTTGAATAAATGTTTTCTATTAATCCATCTGTCTGTCCATCTATTGGTCCATCCACCCACTCATCCATCCACTCATTCATTCATCTTTTATGTACTCTTACATTATAAAGCACTACGTATTATCTAGCCATTAGTTATTAAAAATAAAAGTCACTTTTAATTATTTCTCTATGGTGAGAAAATTAATCTTTTTTCTACTGACTATCATCTTCCTTTTTTTTCCTCTTCTGACATTTACTATAAGAGAAAATTACTTGAACACTCCTGTGTTGAGCAGAAATACAGTTTTTCAGATTAACTAAGTGAAGAAGCAAAGTTTTGAAGTCACTCCACAGGGTAGTGTGTATAGATTTATGTAAATGTGAACTCTATGTAGAGCAATCACTGTTTTGCGATCTCCCAAGTTCAATTTGAATTCCGAGTGAGGCTGCGCTGAAATCATTAGCATCAAACCACTATTTTTCACTCCAAATCAATTACTGCTTACAGGACACTGAGGAGTCATACCTACAGTGTTTAAGGGGGAAAACAAAAGGTATGAGAGTCATTATAATCTTTTTAGGTGATGTGCGAAGACCACGTACTAGATATCTGATATTATAATGATGCTATCTTCTCTTACTTTCTCCCCAAGGTTGCTTCCTTCCTTTCACATTTAGGATTATTTGGGGGAGCATGAGGTGTTTTCCTCTATATGAATTAAGAGAGAGATGGTGTAGCTACTGGGCTCCTGTCTACTTAGAAGACTTTATTGACTTCTGGAAGCATTTGCAATCCCTGAACTATTTCCTTCTTTTCCTTCAATGGAAAACTGGTCATCATTCAATTGGATCTTTTAGATTTTTCAGTGGAAAAGGCAACATTTTATACTGTTACTGGCTCCTATCCCAAGGTCCTGAGCTTACCACTGTCTTAGAGACTGTTCACAGAGCAGTGCTGGCAGCGGAAGACACAGGAGGGGCACACAGGGAAGGGGAGGAAATGCCGGGCATCGAGAAAGGAGCACTGAAAGGGGACATGGAAAATCAGGAAAGCCAAACACTGTGAACCACAGGCATTTCAGCCCTGCTTCAAAAAGATGCACATAGTTCACTGCAGTTTTCTGTAGCCTAGTAGCTGAGCGATAAAGACTGACTGAACATGGGAATGGACAGAACCAGCTTTTAAGCGCTGATACAGAAAGTGTTGTGCCTAGAACAATGTCAAGCTTTTTGTCATTGTTGTTCATCTATACTTGTAGTCAACAAATATTCAGTGCTTTTTATGCCCCACATATTCTTCAAAGAATTTGTTTAAAGTAAATGATTTAATCCTTGTAAGAGCTCTTTGAGATGGAAGCAGTATTCCTATCATTTTCTGGCTGAGGAAAAGAATACGAAGGAAGATTATGAAACTTGCCTAAAACCACAGAGTAGATATCAAGTGGTCAAACTAGGATTTGCACCTAGCGTTGTTACTGTAAAATTGACATAACTGATATTTAGTATTAATAGTCAGCTCAATAAGTATCAGCTGAATGACTGTGCATAATAAATATTTTACTTAATAAATAATATTGATCCAAAATTGAGTAACCTTTTAAATTTTGAATTGCCACTTTTATAAGTTACACTGATGGAATATTTCTTCTGTCACTATATGAATTCCCTTCCTACTTTTCTGTGTTATAGAATGGTGGTTGTATTTTATAAGATTTTTGTACAAATAATTTCTAAATCAACTTGAATTTAAAAAGAGAAAATATTAAGAGGCGGTCCTAAGATGGCAGAGGAATAGGATGGGGAGACCACTTTCTCCTCCACAAATTCATCAAAAGAACATTTAAATGCTGAGTAAATTCCACAAAACAACTTATGAATGCCGGCAGAGGACATCAGGCACCCAGAAAAGCAGCCCATTGTCTTTCAAAGGAGGTAGGAAAAAATATAAAAGACAAAAAAGAGACAAAAGAGGTAGGGATGGAGCTCCGTCCCGGGAAAGGAGTCTTAAAAAGAGAGAAGTTTCCAAACACCAGGAAAAACTCTCACTGCTGTCTGTGGCGAGCCTTGGAAGAAGAGAGGGCAACATAACTGGGAGGAAAAATAAACAAAAAATTTAAACCCACAGATTATGAGCCCAACGGTAACTCCCCCAGCGGAGAAGCAGCACAGACGCTTGCACCCGCCACTAGCAAGCAGGGGCTGGGCAGGGAGGTGCAGGCTGCATTGCTTAGAGTAAGGATCTGGCCTGAATGCCCAGAGGGCAATCTGAGCGAACTAACTTGGGCTAGCAAACCAGACTGTGGGATAGCTACCCCGCGAAGACCCCAAAGACACCACCAGGCCCGCACACAGAACAAAGGACTGAACAGAACTAGCCGGCTGCAGACCATCCCCCTCCGGTGACAGGCAGCCAGAGCCGGAAGGGGGCAATCGCAGCCCCAGAGAGACATTATCTACCAAACTGCAAGCAGGCTTCTTTGCTAACTAAGACTTCTTGGGGTTCTGGACAGTCAACATCCACCTGAGAAGGTGCGCTGGTTGTACACCCAGAAAACCGAGTGGCAGCGACAGGGGAGGCGGTAACTCGCAGCGACTGCCCTGGGCAAACACCTCATCACCCGAGCTGCTCGGACCTGGGAAGGGCATAAAATGCAGGCCCAACCAAATCTGTGCCTCTGAGGACTACTCGAGTGCCTGAACCTGAGTGGCTTAGACCTGGGAGGTCCACGCAGCCCAGCGCCAGCCTTGGACGGTTCCCAGCAGAGCAACCTAGAGCCCGAGCAGTGTGGGCAGGGAGGGTGCATGCGCCGTGAGCGGGGGCAGGCACAGTATGGCTGAGGCACTGCGAGCACACGCCAGAGTTATTTGTTTGCAGCGTCCCTCCTTCCCCACAGCGCGACTGAACAAGTGAGCCTTAAAAAAGTGTCCACCACCACCCCCTTTGTGTCAGGGTGGAAATCAGACACTGAAGAGACCAGCAAACAGAAGAAGCTCAAACAGAGGGAAGCGCCTTGGAAGTGACAGGTGCAATAGATTAAAACCCTGTTATTAGTACCGACTACATAGGAAGGGGCCTATAGATCTTGAGAAATATAAGCTGGACCAAGGAGCTATCCGAAAATGAACTGATCCCACAATACCCACAACACCAAAGTCCTAGATATATTTTTACTATTTTTACGATTATTCTTTTTTTTAATTAAAAAAATTTTAAGTCCTTTATTACTCCTTTAATTTTCACTTTTATAACCTACTATTACTTTGCAAAAAAAGGACCCTATTTTTTAAAAGCAAACTTCATATATATATATATATATATATTTTATAATTTTTGTGACTTTTTTTTTCTCTTTCTTTATTTCTAACTTTTCTTTAATATCGTATTTTTGAAATTCCACACTCTACTCTAGATTTTTAATCTTTGCTTTTTGGTATTTGTTATCAATTTTTTACCTTTAAGAACCCAATCTTCACTAGCCATTTTTACTTGGGAACGAGATTACTGGCTTGACTGCTCTCTTTCTGTTTGGACTCTCCTTTTTCTCCACCAGGTCACCTGTGTCTCCTCGCTACCCCCTCTCTTCTCTATCCAACTCTGTGAATCTCTGTGTGTTCCAGATAGTGGAGAACACTTAGGGAGCTGATTACTGGCTGGATCTGTCTCTCTCCTTTTGATTCCCCCCTTTATCCTCCTGGCCACCTCTGTCTCCTTCCTCCCTCTTCTCTGTATAACTCTGTGAACATCTCTGAGCAGTCCAGTTGTGGAATGCACATAAGGAAGTGATTACTGGCTAGCTTGCTGTCTCCTCTATTGATTCCACCTCATCTCATTTGGGTCATCTCTAACTTCCTCCTCCCTCTTCTCTTCTCCATGTAACTCTGTGAACCTCTCTGGGTGTCCCTCACTGTGGAGAAACTTTTCATCTTTAACCTAGATGTTTTACCAATGGTGCTGTATAGAAGAATTCTTGAGACTGCTGTAAAAATAAGACTGAAAACCAGAAGGCCTTAAACCAGGAGGCTTAAGTCCAAACCCTGAGAACACCAGAGAACTCCTGACTCCAGGGAACATTATTTGACAGGAGCTCATCAAACACCTCCATACCTACACTGAAACCAAGTACCACCTAAGGGCCAACAAGTTCTAGAGCAAGACATACCATGCAAATTCTCCAGCAACACAGGAACATAGCACTGAGCTCCAATATACAGGCTGCCCAAAGTTACTCCAAAACCATTGACATCTCATAACTCATTACTGGACACTTCATTGCACTCCAGAGAGAAGAAATCCAGCTCCACCCACCAGAACACTGACACAAGCTTCCTTAACCAAGAAACCTTGACAAGCCACTGATACAACCCCATCCACAGTGAGGAAACTCCATAATAAAGAGAACTCCACAAATTCCCAGAATACAGAAAGGCCACCCCAAACGCAGCAATATAACCAAGATGAAGAGACAGAGGAATACCCAGCAGGTAAAGGAACAGGAGAAATGCCCACCAAACCAAACAAAAGAGGAAGAGATAGGGAATCTACCTGAGAAAGAATTCCAAATAATGATAGTGAATATGATCCAAAATCTTGAAATCAAAATGGAATCACAGATAAATAGCCTGGAGACAAGGATTGAGAAGATGCAAAAAAAGGTTTAGCAAGGACCTAGAAGAAATAAAATAGAGTCAGTATATAATGAATAATGCAATAAATGAGATCAAAAACACTATGGAGGCAAAAAATAGTAGAATAACAGAGGCAGAAGATAGGATTAGTGAATTAGAAGATAGAATGGTAGAAATAAATGAATCAGAGAGGAAAAGAGAAAAACAAATTAAAAGAAATGAGGACAATCTCAGAGACCTCCAGGACAGTGTTAAACACCTCAACATTCGAATCACAGGAGTCCCAGAAGAAGACAAAAAGAAAGACCATGAGAAAATACTTTAGGAGATAATAGTTGAAAACTTCCCTAAAATGGGGAAGGAAATAATCACCCAAGTCCAAGAAACACAGAGAGTCCCAAACAAGATAAACCCAAGGCGAAACACCCCAAGACATATATTAATCAAATTAACAAAGATCAAACACAAAGAACAGATATTAAAAGCAGCAAGGGAAAAACGACAAATTACATACAAGGGGATTCCCATAAGGATAACAGCTGATCTTTCAATAGAAACTCTTCAGGCCAGGAGGGAATGGCAGGACATACTTAAAGTGATGAAAGAAAATAACCTACAGCCCAGATTACTGTACCCAGCAAGGATCTCATTCAAATATGAAGGAGAAATCAAAAGCTTTACAGACAAGCAAAAGCTGGGAGAATTCAGCACCACCAAACCAGCTCTCCAACAAATGCTAAAGGATCTTCTCTAGAGAGGAAACACAACAAGGGTATATAAACTCGAGCCCAAAACAATAAAGTAAATGGCAATGGGATCATACTTATCAATAATTACCTTAAATGTAAATGAATGCCCCAACCAAAAGACAAAGACTAGCTGAATGGATACAAAAACAAGACCCCTATATGTGTTGTCTACAAGAGACCCACCTCAAAACAAGGGACACACACAGACTGAAAGTGAAGGGCTGGAAAAAGATATTCCATGCAAATAGAGACCAAAAGAAAGCAGGAGTAGCAATACTCAGATATAATAGACTTTAAAATAAAGGCTGTGAAAAGAGACAAAGAAGGACACTACATAATGATCCAAGAAGATCAATCTAAGAAGATATAACAATTATAAATATATATGCACCCAACATAGGAGCACCACAATATGTAAGACAAATACTAACAAGTGTGAAAGGGAAAATTAACAATAACACAATAATAGCGGGAGACTTTAATACCCACTCACACCTATGGACAGATCAACTAAACAGAAAATTAACAAGGAAACAAAAACTTTAAATGATACAATAGACCAGTTAGACCTAATTGATATCTATAGGACATTTCACTCCAAAACAATGAATTTCACCTTTTTCTCAAGCGCACATGGAACCTTCTCCAGGGTAGATCACGTCCTGGGCCATAAATCTAGCCTTAGTAAATTCAAAAAAATTGAAATCATTCCAAGCATCTTTTCTGACCACAATGCAGTAAGATTAGATCTCAATTACAGAAGAAAAACTATTAAAAATTCCAACATATGGAGGCTGAACAACACACTGCTGAATAACCAACAAATCACAGAAGAAATCAAAAAAGAAATCAAAATAAGCATAGAAATGAATGAAAATGAAAACACAACACCCCAAAACCTGTGGGACACTATAAAAGCAGTGCTAAGGGGAAAGTTCATAGCAATATAGGCATACCTCAAGAAACAAGAAAAAGTCAAATAAATAACCTAACTCTACATCTAAAGCAACGAGAAAAGGAAGAAATGAAGAACCCCAGGGGTAGTAGAAGGAAAGAAATCTTAAAAATTAGGGCAGAAATAAATGCAAAAGAAACAAAAGAGACCACAGCAAAAATCAACAAAGCCAAAAGCTGGTTCTTTGAAAGGATAAATAAAATTGACAAACCATTAGCCAGACTCATCAAGAAACAAAGGGAGAAAAATCAAATCAATAAAATTAGAAATGAAAATGAAGAGATTATAACAGACAACACAGAAATACAAAAGATCATAAGAGACTATTATAGGCAATTATATGCCAATAAAATGGACAACGTGGAAGAAATGGACAAATTGTTGGAAAAGTACCACTTTCCAAAACTGAACCAGGAAGAAATAGAAAATCTTAACAGACCCATCATAAGCACGGAAACTGAAATTGTAATCAGACATCTTCCAGCAAACAAAAGACCAGGTCCAGACGGCTTCACAGCGGAATTCTACCAAAAATTTAGAGAAGAGATAATACCTATCCTATTCAAACTCTTCCAGAAAATTGCAGAGGAAGGTAAACCACAGTCATCAAGACACTATCATACTGGCACAAAGACAGAAATATAGATCAATGGAACAAAATAGAAAGCCCAGAGATAAATCCATGCAACTATGGACACCTTATCATTGACAAAGGAGGCAAGAATATACAATCGATTAAAGACAATCTCTTTAACAAGTGGTGCTGGGAAAACTGGTCAACCGCTTGTAAAAGAATGAAACTAGAACACTTTCTAGCACCATACACAAAAATAAACTCAAAATGGATTAAAGATCTAAAAATAAAACCAGACTATAAAACTCCTAGAGGAGAACATAGGCAAAACACTCTCCGACATAAATCACAGCAGGATCCTCTATGACTCACCTCCCAGAATATTGGAAATAAAAGCAAAAATAAACAGATGGGATCTAATTAAACTTAAAAGCTTCTGCACAACAAAGGAAACTATAAGCAAGGTGAAAAGACAGCCTTCAGGATGGGAGAAAATAATAGCAAATAAAGCAACTGACAAACAACTAATCTCAAAAATATACAAGCAACTCCTGCAGCTCAATTCCAGAAAAATAAACGACCCAATCAAAAAATGGGCCAAAGAACTAAATAGACATTTCTCCAAAGAAGACATACGGATGGCTAACAAACACATGAAAGGATGCTCAACGTCACTCATTATCAGAGAAATGCAAATCAAAACCACAATGAGGTACCATTTCACATCAGTCAGAATGGCTGTGATCCAAAAGTCTACAAGCAATAAATGCTGGAGAGGGTGTGGAGAAAAGGGAACCATCTTGCACTCTTCTTGGGAATGCAAACTAGTATAGCCACTATGGAAAACAGTGTGGAGATTCCTTAAAAAACTGGAAATAGAACTGCCTTAGGACCCAGCAATCCCACTGCTGGGCATACACACTGAGGAAACCAGAACTGAAAGAGACACGTGTAACCCAATGTTCATCGCAGCACTGTTTATAATAGCCAGGACATGGAAGCAACCTAGATGTCCATCAGCAGATGAATGGATAAGAAAGCTGTGGTACATATACACAATGGAGTATTACTCAGCCATTAAAAAGAATACATTTGAATCAGTTCTAATGAGGTGGATGAAACTGGAGCCAATTATACAGAGTGAAGTAAGCCAGAGGAAAAAAAAAAAAAAAACCAATACAGTATACTAACACATATATATGGAATTTAGAAAGATGGTAACAATAACCATGTATGCGAGACAGCAAAAGAGACACAGATGTATAGAACAATCTTTTTGGACTCTGTGGGAGAGGGAGAGGGTGGGATGATTTGGAATAATGGCATTGAAACATGTATAATATCATATATGAAATGAATTGCCAGTCCAGGTTTGATGCATGATACTGGATGCTTGAGGCTGGTGCACTGGGACAACCCAGAGGCATGGTATGGGGAGGGAGGAGGGAGGGGGTTTCAGGATGGAGAACACGTGTATACCTGTGGTGGATTCATGTTGATGTACGGCAAAACCAATACAATATTGTAAAGTAATTAACCTCCAATTAAAATAAATAAATTTATATTTTAAAAAAATAAAAAGAGAAAAAAATCAAATTCATTAACAGTCATTTTTTTCAAAAATGAATAAGCTACTAGGTTCTATTTTAACTTGTCCAAAAAGAGGTATGCTTCCTAATGTGTCCCTGCACACAGCATAGACAGACCTATTTTTTTATTTTTCTGTTTAAAAAATAATAATAATTTTGACAGTTAATTGAAGGTAGCACCATGATGTGCTCTAAATGCAAAGAAATAATGGGTATATATCTAGCTCTATGTTGTCCATGTACTAAATATTACTTAGTAAACCAAGGTGTGTGTTTTTGAATGGAAGGTAAAAAGTAGACATGAAGCTGAAATAGTTTTCTTATCTTCAGGTAAAGTAGATAACCATCAAATATATCTCATTTATAGCCTCTAATTTCTCCCCTTTCACTCTTGATCAATTTAAAACTTTGTTCTTATTAATTTTGAAATTTAAAAAGTATGCATAGATTCTAGAGTTGTCAAAAAGTCCTAGAAAAATCTCAGAGACACTCTGTTACGACTCCAGGAAGATTTATAAGTCTATATACTCTATATACATGAAACATAATGATGTGCTTTTCAAAATTTTCTGGATCTAGGTCCCTCAAACTCTTTGATGTTAGTCTTTTCTGTTCTCATCTTTCCCTGTTCAATTTTGACTTCACTCCCAGTGGTGTTTTTGTTTGTTCATTTTTTGTTTTGTTTTTGAATGTGGGCTGCTGTCCTGAAAGGGAATCCTGGTGGATCCATTTTGAGTGTTCCTGGGGTTTAGACTGCTCCAGCTCCACAGACTTAACCACAGATCCCTTGGTCCCAATGATCCTAAAAGTAGGTGAAATCTCTCCCAGTTTTGGCTGCCATTTTAAAACCACGTGACTGCATCTTCAAGTGAGTATCTGTGGACAATTTTGTGATTCTCCTGGCTTCTGTCTCATACACACAAATACCATTCAGATCTTGTGGCTGTTGGCAGTTTATCCTCAGTAGCTTATATATTGGGTTTCTTAGGAATGCATTTTCACTTACTTTGCTGCATATGTTTTCTATAGCTTATAGACTGCCAACTAGGCTTTGACTATTTCTTTTTTAATTTTAAAAATTAAAGTATAGTTGATGTAACAGTGTTATATAAATTACAGGTGTATAATATAGTGCCTCATAATTTTTAAAGGATATTATACTCCACTTATACTTATTATAAAATATTGGCTATAGTCCCCAGTTCTGTTTCATGTGAGAATTTGGGAAAGTTCAAAAGCTATTCACCACCACCACCATTTTTCCCAGAATTTTTTCTGAATTCTTTATTTTTAATAGCTTTTGATAAATAATTTATAATTTAGATACCATTGCTAAGCTGCTAAGTCACTTCAGTCGTGTCCAACTCTGTGTGAACCCACAGACAGCAGCCCACCAGGCTCCCCTGTCCCTGGGATTCTCCAGACAAGAACACTGAAGTGGGTTGCCATTTCCTTCTCCAACGCATGAAAAGTGAAAGTGAAAGTGAAAAGTGAAAAGTGAAAGGGAAGTCGCTCAGTCGTGTCTAACTCTTAGCGACCCCATGGACTGCAGCCCATCAGGCTCCTCTGTCCATGGGATTTTCCAGGCAAGAGTACTGGAGTGGGGTGCCATTGCCTTCTCCATTAGATATCATTAAGTCCACCCATATAAAGTTTACAACTTTATGGTTTTAGTATATTTATGGAATTGTGTAACAATCACTATAAAAACTTAAAATAGTTTCCTCATCTCATAAAGAAACCCTATATTTATCAGCAGTCACTTCCCCACCCCATATTCTTGAGCCGGTAATCTGTTTTCTGTCTCTATATACTTCCTATTCTGGGCATTTTATATAAATGGCATCATACAGTATATGTTCTATTGTAACTGGCAGGAAATGATAAGATAAATGAATACTAAGTCATTTTTTAAATTATTCATCTCGAATGAGAATCAGTTCCATGATAGATTTTATGGTAATCTATTTGCATAGGATCTGAAGCTGGTTTCTTAATAGAGCAATAAAGTACCATTTAAAAATATGACTTAGTTAATATAATGATGGTGGGTGAAACAATGCAATGCAATACATAAAGTTTTTACTAAGTGTCAAGAGTATTCTAAGTAATTTATATATAGTAACATAGTATTCACAGAAATCTATGACGGAAGTGCTATTACTATTGTACCCATTTTATTGATGAAGAAACTGAGGAAAAGTGAAATAAGGTCACCTAAGTCAGTCAGTGGCAGAGCCAGTTTCCACACCCAGGTAGTTTGACTCCACTCCTTGTTTCTAACCACCATTCTATACTGTCTCTCTGATGTTTTGTCAGATACCATTATCTTCTAAATTAGCAATAGGAGAAAACAACCTAGATCAACTTATACACTAATTGCTTCTTCTTATTGATTTTTCACAGCACTGCTAATTTATTGGCATACAATTTAAAACTAAGAAGACCAAAAAAAATATTGCTTTGTTTTAGTTCCAGACATATGCAACAGCCTGGCTATCGAAAAACGGTTACTTCTTCCTAAAATACATTTGACACGCAATTTACTATACTCACTACAATTAACCAAAATTGCCTCTTTATTTATGACATAGAAAGACTTAAAAGTACTATATCACTAAATATAAGACAATAAAGTATTAGTCAGTAAGGGGAATGAATGTTCAGTTGACTTGAATGCATTATTATCATGTAAATTTTCACAGGACTTTAAGAGAAAAAAAACTTCAACATGAAACTTGGCAAAACTGGAATAATAACTCTCAAATTTTTTTCTGCACTGAATCAACCCATCCAAGAATCATTCTGCTTTCCTTGAGAGGAAAAGAATCTCTCCTATTTAATAAAAGCTTCATTCTAAAAATCTTAGATAAAGCTTTGAAGAGTTTCTCCTTTTGAACTTGCCAGAATCACTTATAAATTGAGTAACAAACTATAATGGAAATTTAGCATGATACTGGGAGAAGGCAATGACACCCCACTCCAGTACTCCTGCCTGGAAAATCCCATGGACGGAGGAGCCTGGTGGGCTGCAGTCCATGGGGTCGCTAAGAGTTGGACATGACTGAGCGACTTCACTTTCACTTTTCACTTTCATGCGTTGGAGAAGGAAATGGCAACCCACTCCAGTGTTCTTGCCTGGAGAATCTCAAGGACGGGGGCCTGGTGGGCTGCCGTCTATGGGGTCACACAGAGTTGGACACGACTGAAGTGACTTTGCAGCAGCAGCAGCAGCAGCAGCATATTACTAGGAAGTTACTAGAAAAGCATTAAAGAAGCACATTCTAACTTCTAATATACTTTTTCATGATTATATTTTCAGATCCCATTTTCTGTGGTCCAGGAATCCTCTTCCAAACACCTCCACACCCAAACCCTGTTTTCAGATTCTCTGCTCCCTAGATTATCTAGGGTGCATACATTCTGCTTTTATGTAATGTGTGTGTGTGTATACATATAATAGCTGAGTATCAGCTGCCTTTGCTGGAAACACAGCAGAGGGGTGGGGGACTCAATAAAAGACTGACATCTAAGCAGAAGGCTTTTCATAAAGAAAGCAAATGCTCTAACAGCACTAAAAATCAAAGTCATATTTTGAAAATGTCTCAGTGAAGTGATATTTTAATATGAAAGCAGCAACAGAATTAAGCAGCACTCAGGTTTAGCTCTTCAGTCCCAGGGGCTTCCTCTAAGGGAACCAGCATAGGAAATCACAGAAGGTGTATCTTTCATGGGCAGGACATACCACACTGTACTATTTCATAAATAAGATGGAATAACTTCTCAGAAAGAAACTTTGAAGTTGTGAAACTGTACACATATATTTATAATTATTTTTTACATTTTCTGGGTAGTTTCATAAAGAGAATCTAAGTGTAATTATACTTCAGATTTAGAAACACGATAAATGATAATGTATTTTTCAAAGTATTGTTCACTGGCTAGAGTAGCTTTTTATTATTTTTATTTTTTAATTTTTTAATTTTTATTTTTACTTTATTTTACTTTACAATACTGTATTGGTTTTGCCATACATTGACATGAATCCACCACGGGTGTACATGCGTAGCTTTTTAGATGCCTTAAGCATAGCTCTCAGTTCAAGTTCTGCTTGAATTACGCCTAGTTGTATATATTTTTTATATAGCCACTAACTTCCTGTTTTCTAACCCTTTCTACTGGTTCATTTAAAATTAATTACATAAATGTATGAGAATATTAGGCTTATGGTTTAAATTGTGTTGAAAAATAAATTCAAAGAAAAACACTTCTACATGTTAGAAAAAGACGTTAACACAGAAGGAAGACAGGAATTATCTTTTAAATCAAAGGATGAAAAAATATATATAATCAAAGGATGGAGAAACTATTATCTCTTAACATGGAGCTGTAAATTCAACCATCATAAAATCATCTCTTTCAATTGATTTTTATGTACATACAAAATATGTAACTGCGGAACATTTTATAAACATGAAGCAAAGATAAATGGTTAGGTTTTATGTGTGCTTCCAAACAGCAGAGCCTTCCAGAAACTTACCAGTCATGCAGTTTTCAAATTCAATGTCATCAATTGCAGCTCCTCCTCCCAGATCCCGTGTACGGAGACCTTGAAATATGACTTCGAAATTCCTTAACTTTCCTAGAAGGATGACAGCCTTTTGCCAGCGATCACCAGAGTTCTGCTGATTTTCTTCCCATACTTTTGATAGTCCTTTCTCTGTCTAAAGATAAAGAAGTTTGCATTAGGCAAATAATTTAACACAAAAGAAGGAAAAAACACAAATTATTTAGAACACAAGCATTTGACCAGTGGAAACTGATTAAAGCTGATAACAGTCATGGTATACTTTACCCCATTGAAACAGAGGCCCATTAATCTACTAAAGTATTCCCAAAAGAAATATGAGCAAGACTTGTAAACTTGTTTCAATATTTTCAGAGACATCATTATTAGCAAGTGAATACTCAGTTAAACCCACTTCTCGCTTGCATGCAGAGTTCTCAATGGATAATTGGTGGAGTCTGAACAGTTTACTGAAGCCCTGATTTTACTGCTCTAGGTACCCTTCCTGCCAAACTTCTATGCCCATTCTTTAATCACTGATACTGTATTGGGTTGGCGAAACAGTTCATTAGGGTTTTTCCGTAACATCTTATGAAAAGCCCAAATGAAATTTTTTGTCCAACCCAATACCTTTCTTTACAGGCCTGAAATAATTTAAGGAAAGAGAAAGGAGAGAAGAAAGGAGGAACAGTTGGGAGAAACCACAGATCCCTGATAGATATAAGATATTGTGAAGTGAATGGAAAGTGATTATTTCTAAGATGGTATTTCAAAAATTCTATTAGATGATTATATGATTTTGGCTCTTTATAAAATTCTACTAGGATTATTACATTAGGCTTAACAGTATTTTAGAGCAAATTCTTCCAATTGTAAAGGAAAAATTAATTTTCTAAGAAAACATTTAAATATCTCCCCTCAAGACAAATGTTTCCTTGGCCAAGGGAATATAAAGAAACTACAAGGGACTAAAAATAACTGTACCTATGCACAGGTGGAGTAAATTATGAACAAGCTACAAAAACACTAAAACCCAACTGCCACTTCTGAGGTGCCAGGAGCAAAAGCAGGGACGGTGCATGATTCCTGCACAACAGTACCACCAAGGAAGTGGGCAGACCACCCATGCCATTCCTCAGCCCACTTAAGGGACCCAAGCAAGGGAAACTGGCACTTGTTTTTGCTCCCTGATGCTGTAGCACGAGTCCCAATGAAATCTTGGTCAAATTTCTTGTCTTCCCTCTTATCAATTTCTATTGATTAAAAAGTTCAAGAACCCAAATTAGCAATATTCTGAATGTCAAAGTTTGGTCTGCTAGCAGTACAATATTCTAATAGATGAATAATCCAAGTACAACATGACCTGACATGACAAGACGTAATGTCACATATTGCATAATCTTAACAACAGCAAAAAAATGACGCTAACAGTAAAACAGAATGTAAGTCAGTTGATCACAAGGACAAGGCTTAAACTGTATGTGTTGCTCTTTGCTATTCCATGCATAGTCCTTATTGGGAATTCAAGGTTAACAAATCATAACAATGGATATATAGCAAATAAAAAGGGAAAATATATATAATTATGTTTATGTCCCCAAAATTAATATTTCAGGGTCCAGTATTGTGTTTTTATGACAAATTCACAAGTAAATTTGGTCACTGAATCTTATAATCAAAAAGGTGGAATAGAGGAGAATATGTAATGGAATGACATCTAGAAAATCAAATAAGATGTTCCAACTGATTTATAGCATATAACTGAAATACATATTTTACAGATTTTTTTAAAAAATATGGACTGAACGAAAAAAGAAATGCTTGCAGAGGAGATCCAAAGGAGTTACAAACTCATAGTCTCATCCTTTTTGGAAACTACTGTTAATAAATGAGGCAGCTGACACCTCATTCTGTTGAGGGAGGCACAGATCAGTCAGTCAAGCAGCTCTTCTGGGGAATTACAGAGAGAAAGTGGAACTCTGTATTAGTTACTCTAAAATTAACTTTGTAAAACAACTAACAGTACACAGGTCGATATTTCAACATCCTCCCCAAAATAACAAATTTTACACCCAGAGACTCCTGTAGCTTCTGCATTGAAGGGGATGGGAAATTCACACCTAATTAATGGAAATTCATATCTTTCTAATGATTAAGGAAGAAAAGCTTTTTCAAGGTTAGTCTCTGACTATCACCAATGTCTTAGCAATTTGGAATCAAAGGAATGATTAGTTAAATTAAAGATTAAAGCAGAAAGTGTTTGACACTTAACGGCATAACATGCAGAGATAATGACATGTCTGTTTTATTTTGCAAACTTAATTTGAGCTCAGTGCTCAGTCATGTCCGACTCTTTTGGACCCCATGGACTGTAGACAGCCAGGCCCATCTGTCCATGAAACCAGGTTAGAACACTGGAGTGGATTGCCATTTCCTCCTCTAGGGCAATCTTTCCAACCCAAAGATTGAACCACATCTTCTGTCTCGTGCACTGGAAGACAGATTCTTTCCCACTGAGCCACCTGGGAATATATTGCTAATTTGTCCTGTCGGTTTCAAAAGTTTATAGAACCACTTATATACTATGCCAATTACCAAAAGTGTATTCCACCAAATGCCACCAAAGAAGGTTGTGTGATCACTTTAACCAATAAAATGCACATCATTTCTTTACTCTGACAGCAGGCCTTCTAACAAATGAAAATTAATTAATATATTTGTTCTCATTTTATATGATAGGAAAAGAAAAGAGGGTTAATGGATTGACCTGATGATGAGTTATTGTAGTATATCATTTTAATACATTTGCTCTCATTCAACTCTGGATATAACATATCAAATCAGTTCAGTTCAGTCGCTCAGTCATGCCCGACTCTTTGCGACCCCATGAATTGCAGCACACCAGGCCTCCCTGTCCATCACCATCTCCCGGAGTTCACTTAGACTCACGTCCATCGAGTCTGTGATGCCATCCAGCCATCTCATCCTCGGTCGTCTCCTTCCCCTCCTGGCCCCAATCCCTCCCAGCATCAGAGTCTTTTCCAATGAGTCAACTTTTCGCATGAGGTGGCCAAAGTACTGGAGTTTCAGCTTTAGCATCATTCCTTCCAAAGAAATCCCAGGGCTGATCTCCTTCAGAATGGACTGGTTGGATCTCCTTGCAGTCCAAGGGACTCTCAAGAGTCTTCTCAACACCACAGTTCAAAAGCATCAATTCTTCAGCACTCAGCCTTCTTCACAGTCCAACTCTCACATCCATACATGACCACAGGAAAAACCATAGCCTTGACTAGACAGACCTTAGTCGGCAAAGTAATGTCTCTTCTCTTGAATATAATATCTAGGTTGGTCATAACTTTCCTTCCAAGGAGTAAGCGTCTTTTAATTTCATGGCTGCAGTCACCATCTGCAGTGATTTTGGAGCCCCCCAAAATAAAGTCTGACACTGTTTCCACTGTTTCCCCATCTATTTGCCATGAAGTGATGGGACCAGATGCCATGATCTTCGTTTTCTGAATGTTGAGCTTTAAGCCAACTTTTTTGCTCTCCTCTTTCACTTTCATCAAGAGGTTTTTAGTTCCTCTTCACTTTCTGCCATAGGGGTGGTGTCATCTGCATATTTGAGGTTATTGATATTTCGCCCAGAAATCTTGATTCCAGCTTCTGTTTCATCCAGCCCAGCATTTCTCATGATGTACTCTGCATAGAAGTTAAATAAACAGGGTGACAATATACAGCCTTGACGTACTCCTTTTCCTATTTGGAACCAGTCTGTTGTTCCATGTCCAGTTCTAACTGTTGCTTCCTGACCTGCATACAGATTTCTCAAGAGGCAGGTCAGGTGGTCTGGTATTCCCATCTCTCTCAGAATTTTCACAGTTGATTGTGATCCACATAGTCAAAGGCTTTGGCATAGTCAATAAAGCAGAAATAGATGTTTTTCTGGAACTCTCTTGCTCTTTCCATGATCCAGTGGATGTTGGCCATTTGATCTCTGGTTCCTCTGCCTTTTCTAAAACAATCATGTCCCCTTAATTATCAAAAGTAGCCATTCAAATGTGCAATGGAAATTTATTTATTTATTGACTTATTCAGACAGTCCTCAATTTATTCAGCAAATATTTGATGCTCATACAGTTGCCATATATGACATTAGACACCAGGAATAAGAAGGTCAAAGAGAGGGGGAGCCTACCCTATAATGGTAATCATTTAATAGAGGTGAGCCCCTCAAAAATTATTAATATAAAATTACTCTAGAAACATAAACAGAACTGTAAAACATTTAGTATACACAATATGTATATTTATATAAAATATATATCTTTTATGTAACTAAAAGTAACTAAAAATTATCAAGTCAAATTTGAAAAAGTCAGAAAAAATAAGAACTACAAAAATTATTTGAGCTTTATTCATTTTTAAGATAATAGAGTATAACTTCCAAATATTCCATTTAAATTTTCTGTGTTTGGCATGTAATGAATTATTTCTGCTATTAATACTTTTTGAAACTTCAGCAATTTTTTAAACTTAAAATATGCTTAAATAAACATAATGTTTACAAAAATTAAGCACATAAAAGATACAAGCACATTGAGCAAATAAAGGATAAAAAAGATGCAATGTGACACAGGAATAATTCTGAATCAAAAACAACAACAAAAAAGTCATTTAATACATGTCTGGCCCTAATTACTGGCAGTGCAGTCAAGTTTTGTCTTTTAACTCTAGACAAGACTAAAATATTGATTAATGATGCCATGTAGTATTAAAATCTTTCATAGCCATAACAAAAATGTTTACATATCTTTTTTAAAAAGGGAAGGAGTAGCTACGATTTAGAATAATATCTGTATCTAGCAGATAAATATTGGGCTGGCCAAAAAGTTTGTTCAGATTTTTCTGTGTAAGCTCTTATGAAAAAACCCAACTGAACTTTTTGGCCAACCCAATATATATAATTCTCTAAATCATCTAAATATTGTCTTAAAAAATTAAATACTAGAAATTTATATTCTTTAATATTCTAAACATTTTCAAATGTTTAAAATTTTACATAGTTTAATACTATTTTGAATTTTCAAAAATAGGATGAAATAAAGCATAGACTCTTTTTAAAGTGCATAAAACCTCTTCCACAGAAATATCTTGCAAATGGCTGTTATACTGGTAGTAAAATCTGTAACCAGTGGCTCTTATATTTACAAGAGGATTTCTGTCCTAACAAAATGATTTTGAAGTTTAGATTAATATATTCACTGAACAGCTATGTGTGGTTTTAGACCTATATTCACTGAAAACATTTTAAACAATATGTCCTCGTGTTTTGTAGAATAATGTTTCTTTAAATTCAAAACACTTATTTCTTGATAATTTTCTTTAAAATTTTAGGCAACTAACATGGGACTCAGGCAAAGTAGGCAGCTTAATGCAAAGTATCGAGATGAATAAAGCTGAAGTTATATAATTTTTTACAATCACTTTTTTTTCCTTTTTACCATTTTGATCTTGGAAACAGGATTCCAGAATCACAACCTCATTTACACTGTACAAGAGAGAAAGTTTAGTTTCTCTTTCAGTCATAAGTAAGTAAGTAAGTAAAGTCACTCAGTCATGTCTGACTCTTTGTGACCCTGTGGACTGCAGCCCACCAGGCTCCTCAGTCCATGGGATTCTCCAGGCAAGAATACTGGAGTGGGTTGCCATTTCCTTCTCCAGGGGACCTTCCCAATCCAGGGATAGAACCTGGGTCTCCCTCATTGGAGGCAGAGGCTTTAACCTCTGAGCCACCAGGGAATTTCTGATATATACATATATATTTATATACATGTGTATATATACATATATATTTATATACATGTGTATATATACATATATATTTATACATGTGTATATACACACATATATATTTTTTTTTTCCCAAAAATAAGCAACTGTCTTTTTCTCTTCAAATGTCACCTTGGAGAAGCATTCATAGGACCTTTAGGGTGGGTCTCATTCTCATTCACATTGCATCACCCTGCTTTAATGTTTATAGCACTCTCACCTCTCATTTTCCAATATTATCTTATATTTTAATTATTTTAGTAATTCTTCACTGTCTGTCTTTCCCACAATTTAAAGTCCATGATGACAAGAGCTTTCTCTATCTTATTAACCTCTAGATTTCCCATGCCTAAGATACAGTGTGGCATTGTGCAGGCACTAAAAAAAAGCTTCTTTTTAATCAGTGAATAAATATTTAATTCAAAATGGTGAATTAAGATGTTGCATGAAATTGTTAGTACTGGCTGAAAATAGGTTCAGTGCCTATTTATGAAAATTCTACTGGATTTCAGACTCTCTGAAAAGGTAAAAACTGAGGTACCATTTCATACCAGTCAGAACGGCTGCTATCCAAAAGTCTACAAGCAATAAATGCTGGAGAGGGTGTGGAGAAAAGAGAATCCTCTTACACTGTTGATTGGAATGCAAACTAGTACAGCCACTATGGAGAACAGTGTGGAGATTCCTTAAAAAAACTAGATATAGAACTGCCATATGACCCAGCAATCCCACTGCTGGGAATATCCACTGAGGAAACCAGAATTGAAAGAGACACGTGTACCCCAATGTTCATCACAGCATTGTTTATAATAGCCAGGACATGGAAGCAACCTTGATATCCATCAGCAGACGAATGGATAAGAGAGCTGTGGTACATACACACAATGGAGTATTACTCAGCCATTAAAAAGAATACATTTGAATCAGTTCTAATGAGGTGGATGAAACTGGAGTCGATTATACAGAGTGAAGTAAGCCAGAAAGAAAAACACCAATGCAGCATACTAATACATATATATGGAATTTAGAAAGATTGTAATGATAACCCTGTATGCGAGACAGTAAAAGAGACACAGATGTATAGAACAGTCTTTTGGACTCTGTGGGAGAGGGTGAGGGTGGGATGATTTGGGAGAATGGCACTGAAACATGTATATGATCATATGTGAAATGAATTGCCAGTCCAGGTTCGATGCATGAGACTAGATGTTTGGGGCTGGTGCACTGGGATGACCCAGAGGGATGGTATGGGGAGAGAGTTGGGGGTGGGGTTCAGGATTGGGAACTCATGTACACCCATGGCAGATTCATGCCGATGTATGGCAAAACCAATACAATATTGTAAAGTAATTAGCCTCCAATTAAAATAAACAAATTTATATTGAAAAAATTATAAAAAAATTGCAGAGCTTGTCATAATAAACATTTAAAAACTGACTAACAGATAAATTCTCTCAACAGTGAGTCATGACACTCATAGAGATAATTTCCTGAGACTTACTATAGTTATTTTAACTCTTAGTGATACAAAATGGAGGAAGAATTATTTATAACAAGGACTAGACTATAGAGCTGATTGTTCTTACAAAGTTACATTCAGAATGATTCTTGCAAGGTCCTTACTCACTTAAAACAAAGGGCTGACTAACCCAATTAAAATTCCCAATCTACGATATTCAAGGTGATAGCCTCCTTAGTGGTTGATGGCTTGTTTCTACTGTCTTTCACACTACATTTGGTTCCTGAAGGAGAAAAACGTTCATATGGGTGAACATGGAAGAACAATGGGGAAAAAAATAAAAATGAGGAGTCTTTAGGAAGCATCTGACAGGAAGAATAATAAGAGGAGGCAGCAGGTCTGAGGCAGAATGTCAGTCATGAATGATTGTATCTGTCCCTTGGCACACTGCCGTTCACCAGGGTTGATAACCACTCGATGCGAACAAAAGAACAGCATTTTATGACAAAATCATTGGACATAACTCAGCTCCCTGTCTTCCTCCAGGGGTGGGAAATAATGAGAGAGAAAATAAAACAAATATATGTGTGTGAAACAGCATATGTGTACAAAGGAATGACAAACTTCAAGCTAAGGTTCCTGCACAAATTTTTCTTCCAAAGGAGACACAGGTATACAATGTTTATAAGATGTGAATAATGGTCTGCTTTCCTTCAGGAAAGTATTAAAAGAGTAAAATTCTCAATTTAAAATTCTCTGAAAACCAATCCTAATAGCAGGCACAAAATTATAGGTATAAAAGTATTACTACCTAAAGAAGTATATATTATGTGTGTAGAAAGAGTGAGAAAATTTTCTGACTTTAATAAATCATTGAATTCACCAAAACAGTATTGCTGTTTGTATTCAACAAACAAGTCAAATATATCCACACTTTTACACTCAAAATATATTACTAAAATATTCAGAAATAATTATCAGCCTAAAATCTGAGTATAAACATGAAAAAAGAACTCTAGGATGAGAATTGAGTCAATAACAAAAGAATAAGACTAGTCATTAAGTCACTTGGGATAGGAATTAAGTAGGAAAAATAATCTTTATTAAAGATTAGAACCCCAATATGATAAAATGAATTTTATCAGTTTTCTACTTACTTAACTCATATATTAAGTCTAGGTCAGACATTCTTCTAATTGCTGATAAAATGTTATAATGATAAGAAACACAACCTAATATTCAGCTTGTTTTACATAATCTCAAAGCAGGTATGTGCTCACTACATTGCAATATTCCCTACTGCAAGTAATGAAGGAAATATGGTTCACATGAATGCTAAATTTTAATTTAAATAAATTATTATTATGTTCTTGTATATGCTATTAATTGAGATGGTGTCAAGAAGAAAACTAAGAAGATGTTATTATTTAGTTCAGTTCAGTTGCTCAGCCATGTTCGACTCTTTGTGACCCCATTAACCACAGCATGCCAGGCCTCCCTGTCCATTGCCAGCTCCTGGAGTCGACCCAAACCCATGTCCATTGAGTCGGTGATGCCATCCAACCATCTCATCCTCTGTCGTCCCGTTCTCCTCCTGCCCTCAATCTTTCCCAGCATTAGGGTCTTTTCAAATGAATCAGCTCTTCACATCCAGTGGCCAAAGTATTGGAGTTTCAGCTTCAACATCAGTCCTTCCAATGAACACCCAGGACTAATCTCCTTTAGGATGGACTAGTTGGATCTCCTTGCAGTCCAAGGGACTCTCAAGAGTCTTCTACAACACCACAGTTAAAAAGCATCAATTCTTCAGCTCTCAGCTTTCTTCACAGTCCAACTTTCACATCCATTCATGACCACTGGAAAAACCATAGCCTTGACTAGACAGATCTTTGTTAGCCAAGTAATGTCTCTGCTTTTTAATATGCTGTCTAGGCTGCTCATAACTTTCCTTCCAAGGAGTGTCTTTTAATTTCCTGGCTGCAATCACCATCTGAAGTAATTCTGGAGCCCAGAAAAATAAAGTCAGCCACCGTTTCCACTGTTTCCCCATCTATTTGCCATGAAGTGATGGGACCGGATGCCATGATCTTCATTTTCTGAATGTTGAGCTTTAAGCCAACTTTTTCACTCTCCTCTTTCATTTTGATCAAGAGGCTCTTTAGTTCTTCACTTTCTGCCATAAGGGTGGTGTCCTCTGCATATCTGAGGTTATTGATATTTCTCCTGGCAATCTTGATTCCAGCTTGTGCTTCCTTCAGTCCAGTGTTTCTCATGATGTACTCTGCATATAAGTTAAATAAGTGTGGATCACAATAAATTGTGTGGATCACAATAAACTGTGGAAAATTCTTAAAGAGATGGGAATACCAGACCACCTTACCTGCCTCCTGAGAAATCTATGTGCAGGTCAGGAAGCAACAGTTAGAACTGGACACAGAATAACAGACTGGTTCTAAATAGGGAAAGGAGTATGTCTAGGCTATATATTGCTACTATTTAAAGGACTCACAAATAAATAGAAACAAAAACACCATGCAACTATTTAGCTTGAGTGTGAGCAAATTCCATTATATTACAGAAAAATAATACAGTACTTGAGTGGAGTTTCAGTAAAATTAAGGATCTGTGTGAAATTAGGAAGATGTCGTAAAGAGTGTAGTATTTGTATCAGGCTTTGAAACTTCACAGAATATCACCAAGGGCATAAAATATATGAGGACATTCCAAATAAAGAAAATCACATGATTGTAGGCAGTAGGCTATGAAAGTATTGAAATATTTTGGGAACCTTGAATAGTCTGATGTGATTAGAATATCAAAAGTATAATAAAGACTGAGGATGTACAACTCAGATATAGAGACCAAGACCATACAATGAAAAGTATCTTTAATTTCATTGTGAAGGTTTAACCCAATCCTATCGCCAATATAAAGCCACCTACAATTTTTAAATAAGGGAGTAACCTGATCAGATCTCCTTTAGAAAGATCTGTTCTTTAGTAGAAAGAGCTGTAGACAGTGGGCAGGGTGGATTCATGGCAACTAATCCTGGAGCTTTAGAGGAACTTTAGAGGAAAGAAATTCTGGAGCTTTAGAGGAAAGAAAAGGATGCGATATGCAAGTGGGTTGATACAGGACATATATCATCAAAAGGTGTGACATGCAGAGAGCAAAGCCTGAGGCATCTAGGAGTAGACATTACTGTGGAATGAATGGGAGGCTTAAGAGACTTCATTGAAAAATCCAGCTGAAACTAGAATTCAAATTCCTAATAGAACTGATCATTATAAGTATTAATACATGGTTTCCTCAGTAGTCCAAAAGCAATAGCTAGAATTAGAGCAAATTCATGTAAAGAAATGTTTTTTGGAGTTATTGGCAAGCTGGGAGTTCACAGAGAAGGAAAAAGAGGATGTAGGCAAACATATGCTTGTGTTTTATAAAGAAAGAATACCTTTGATGAAATTAACAAAAAGTATAGCCTACAGTGAGAATCAGGTAAAACTTCCAGAGACTATTCATCCATTCCCCTCCCAATCACCAGTATTAATCTCCCAAAAGACTCTCTCCCTACCCCAAGAAGACATGAAGACAGTAATGGAAAGTGATATTAGGTCAAACTGTTCTTTATTCTGTCCACAAGATGCGGACATTGCCCTAGAACAGTTGACAATGGTCAGGGCTTCTGGACAGGTGATGAGAAAGAGGTCAAGTCTTTATAGCTCCTAGTGTTAAAGGTACACAGGTGGTGCAGTAGTAAAGAACCTGCCTGTGAATGCACGACCTCAAAGAGAAGTGGGTTTGATTCCTGGGTCAGGAAGATCCCCTGGAGGAGAAAATGGCAACCAACTCCAGTATTCTTGCCTGGGAAATCCCATGGACAGAGGAGCCTGGCAGGCTATAGTCCATGGGGTCACAGAAGAGTTGGACATGATTTAGTGACTAAAACAACAAACAACCTATTATTAATCTATTTTGTAAATAAGGAAACTGAGGCTCAGAATACTTAAGAAATTCAAAACTGAGAAAACATAGGAAGAAATATTAGGATAGAGCAGAGGTTGGACCCAGATTTATCTGAATCTAATGTCCACGCCACTGCCTGCTGCCTGAAACTAGAGAGCCAAGCTAACAAGAATTTGTAGGCAAAATATGGTTTAAGCCAAATGGAATATTTCTCTTTAAAACAGTAATAACAACAGTCACTCTATAATTTATTATCTGGACATTTTAACTGCTGAAATGCAGGGTAAGAGCTAAAAAATGAAAGTTTGATTTCATTTAGCCTTTCAATTTATTATGTATATAAAAATATGAGAGCCATACTCATTAAGGTTTAATATCATGAAGAACTGTGCATGTCCTTTGAAGCCTTGGGCAGCAGCACTGAGACCCAAATGCTTATGAGTGGTGGATTAATTACTCAGCAATAAATAGTAAGAAGTTTACTAAGGACAAGAATAAGGAATAATTATTGGATTTATTTATTCATGCCCTTGTTCCAAGGATGAAAGGTAAGGATACAAGAGTATAATAAGATGAAACTAAGTGATAAATAGGTAGTTAAGGAAAAACTCATGTGGTAAAACTTACACAGATTCTAGTACACTGGCCTGGATGTTGGCCACAGATACTCCTCAGAGCTGCATGTGTTAGCAAAAAGAACACATGAGTACACACACAGTCTAAAATAGGGGGGTAATTAGAAAAGGCAGAACATATTTAAATCATGAAAAAGATACAAAATTCTATTCATAGATTGGAGGTACCATAATTTCCTCTCATCTATCAAAGACTAAACTTCCAAAAATGAATGTGGGTTTAGCAGTCAAGAATGTCACAGCAGTGGAAGGAGAGGGTGGGTGGGACGAATTGAAAGAGCAGCATTGACATATATACACTAGTATACGTAAAATAGCTAGCTAGTGGGAAGCCGCTGCATAGCACAGGAGCTAAGCCCTGTGCTCTGTGATGACCTGAGAGGTGGGATGGGGGCAAAAGAGGGAGGTTCAAGAGGGAGGGAATATACATATACATGTAGCTGATCCACCTTGTTATACAGTGAAAACTAACACAACATTGTAAAGCAAATATCCCCCAATTATGTTAAAAAAAAGAAAGTCACAGCTTCCACGAGGCTTAGCTAGGACAGTGCTGCTTTCTGTAGGTATTTCCCATTCCTTAAACCACACAGTAAGTGATAACTAAACTGAAATCTCTCCTTATTTGCAAACTTGCCTCATCTATAGTTTCACTTTCCTCATCTGAAAAAATGAGAACTATCATATTTACCTTGTCATCTTTTGTAAGGATTGGAGATCCAGTGTTTAGAGCTTCTAATACCATGTCTGACACAGAAGACATTTACATTTTACCAATATATGTCCACACATGAACATTTATTATTAAGATCTATAGCAAATAAAAAATATATTTCTAAAACATAAATCATAATTGTTTAAATACATTATCTCTCACCCTATTTTCTTTCCAGAGAAATGTTCTAGGGGTGAAATGAAGAAAAATAAAAATAATAAAAATATATATATACATTGAGTTGGCCAAAAAGTTCATTGCAGTTTTTCTGTAACATCTCCTGAAAATCCCAGATGAACTTTTTGGCCAACCCAATATATCTTTATACTCAATGATTAGATTAATGCCCTAAGATTCAGTGAAGAGGGGAGACTAACAAATGGGCTGTTTGCTTGTGGCTCAAAGAAGACTCTAAGGACAATAGTTTACAATCATTACACTCCACAATGCCCTGGATCTCAGAGGTCTTCACATGAAATTTGTCCTGTCAAGAAGTAGAGTCTTCACAAGTATCTCAGAGGTCTTCACATGAAATTTGTCCTGTCAACAAGTAAAGCCAAATACTCACTGGAGGTCTTTTCACTCTTACTTTCCTCTTCAGTTCTAAACAACTCAGGCCAATGCACAAAGCTTTTCTTATACAGTAGACAGAGAGGCACAGAATCACTTGTTTTTTGTTTCACTCTTGCAGTTCACTATAAGCCATCAAAAACAATCACACCTTTCTCGCAATTACACATTTGTCAACCTGTGGCTTATACACACACACACACACACACACACACACACATACACATACACGGCTTCCATGGTAGCTGAGCTGGTAAAGAATCTGTCTGCAATGGGGCAGACCTGGGTTCAATCCATGGGTTGGGAAGATGCCCTGGAGGAGGGCATGGCAACCCACTCCAGTATTCTTGCCTGGAGAATCCCCATGGACAGGGGAGCCTGGGGTGCTATAGTCCACGGGGTTGCAAAGAGCCAGACATACACAGCATAAGCACAGCACAGCAAACACACACTCACACTCACACACACACACAGACACACACACACACATATATATAAAGTTACATGCATATAGGTAAGTACAAGTATATACACATAACACCATACTTGAGTTTGACTCTCTGCGACCCAATGGACAGTAGCCCTCCTGGCTTCTCTGTTCATGGAATTTTCCAGGCAAGTAGCACTGCATCTTCCTAACCCTGGAATCGATCCCACATCATTTGTGTCTCCTGCATTGGTACACAGATTCTTTACCACTGGCGCTACCTAGGAAGCCCCACATATATATGCACACATATGTGTATATACCATAACCTATTCAGGGCTATTTCTTTTTTTAACCTTGTTGTGTAACTTTAAAAAAATTTTTATTTTTATTAATATATTGATTTGGCTGGGCCAGGTCTTAGTTGCAGCATGCAAGATCTTTAGTTGTGGCATGTGGGATCTAGTTTCCTGACCTCCTATCTTGGGAGCTTGGAGTCTTAGTCATTAGACTATCAGGGAAGTCCCTACTATTTCTTGAGCATCACCAGAAGCCATTGTTTTCTCCCATAAGTGTGATGTACTAATGATAAAGGGAAGAAGGAAGAAATCATGGATAACAGATGAAGTTCAAACTCAGGTAAAAATCAAAATAAATATTATTAGTGTATAGGAATGCAAGGGATTTCTGTGTGTTGATTTTATATCCTGCAACTTTAATATATTCATTGATTAGCACTGATAATGAGAAAGTAGAAAAAGATGTTAAGGAAACAATTCCATTCACCATTGCAACAAAAAGAATAAAATACTTAGGAATATATCTACCTAAAGAAACTAAAGAACTATATATAGAAAACTATAAAACACTGATGAAAGAAATCAAAGAGGACATTAATAGATGGAGAAATATACCATCTTCATGGATCGGAAGAAGCAATATAATGAAAATGAGTATACTACCCAAAGTAATCTATAGATTCAATGCAATCCCTATCAAGCTACCAGAGGTATTTTTCACAGAGCTAGAACAAATAATTTCACAATTTGTATGGAAATACAAAAAACCTCGAATAGCCAAAGCAATCTTGAGAAAGAAGAATGGAACTGGAGGAATCAACTTGCCCGACTTCAGGCTCTACTACAAAGCCACAGTCATCAAGACAGTATGGTACTGCCACAAAGACAGAAATATAGATCAATGGAACAAAATAGAAAGCCCAGAGATAAATCCACACACATATGGACACCTTATCTTTGACAAAGGAGGCAAGAATATACAATGGAGTAACGACAATCTCTTTAACAAGTGGTGCTGGGAAAACTGGTCAATCACTTGTAAAAGAATGAAACTAGATCACTTTCTAACACCACACACAAAAATAAACTCAAAATAGATTAAAGATCTAAATGTAAGACCAGAAACTATAAAACACCTAGAGGAGAACATAGGCAAAACACTCTCCGACATAAATCACAGCAGGATCCTCTATGATCAACCTCCCAGAATACTGGAAATAAAAGTAAAAATAAACAAATGGGATCTAATTAAAATTAAAAGCTTCTGCACAACAAAGGAAAAACTATAAGCAAGGTGAAAAGACAGCCTTTGGAATGGGAGAAAATAGTAGCAAATGAAGCAACTGACAAACAACTAATCTCAAAAATATACAAGCAACTTATGCAGCTCAATTCCAGAAAAATAAACGACCCAATCAAAAAATGGGCCAAAGAACTAAATAGACATTTCTCCAAAGAAGACATACAGATGGCTAACAAACACATGAAAAGATGCTCAACATCACTCATTATTAGAGAAATGCAAATCAAAACCACAATGAGGTACCACTTCACACCAGTCAGAATGGCTGTGATCCAAAAGTCTGCAAGCAATAAATGGTGGAGAGGGTGTGGAGAAGAGGGAAACCTCTTACACTGTTGGTGGGAATGCAAACTAGTACAGCCACTATGGAGAACAGTGTGGAGATTCCTTAAAAAAACTGGAACTAGAACTGCCTTAGGACCCAGCAATCTCACTGCCGGGCATACACACCAAGGAAACCAGAATTGAAAGAGGCACATGTACCCCAATGTTCATTGCAGCACTGTTTATAATAGCCAGGACATGGAAACAACCTAGATGTTCATCAGTAGACGAATGGATAAGAAAGCTGTGGTACATATACACAATGGAGTATTACTCAGCTATTAAAAAGAATACATTTGAATCAGTTCTAATGAGATGGATTAAACTGGAGCCGATTATACAGAGTGAAGTAAGCCAAAAAGAAAAACACCAATACTGTATACTAACACATATACATGGAATTTAGAAAGATGGTAATGATGACCCTGTATGCAAGACAGCAAAAGAGAAACAGATGTGTAGAGCCGACTTTTGGACTCTGAGGGAAAGAGAGAGGGTGGGGTGATTTGGGAGAATGGCATTGAAACATGTATACTATCATGTAAGAAACGAATCACCAGTCTATGTTCGATGCAGGATGCAGGATGCTTGGGGCTGGTGCATGGGGATGATCCGGAGGGATAATGCGGGGTGGGAGGTGGGAGGGGGTTTCATGTTTGGGAGCTCATGTACACCCATGGCGGATTCATGTCAATGTATGCCAAAACCAATACAGTATTGTAAAGTAAAATAAAGTAAAAATAAAAATTAAAAAAAATCAAAATAAACAGCCAAAACTGTACTAGTAAAGCTAAGAATAAGGGAAAGACTCATTCTTAAAACTAATAAAAAGGGCTGAGGTTTATCTCACATTGTCAGTTAATATCTGTTGAAGGGCAGATCTCCATTTGCTTGGAAAGCCCCTCAGGCAGATGAAAAGATAGGGAGGAAATAGCCCCCAATCACTTTTTAATGATGTGATTAAATATGTAACTATCATATTTAAGATGGCAGAGCTCAGAATAATTCAGGTCAACTATCGATACACTTTCAGAAAAGTGGTCCCTCTGTTCCAATCCTACACTCTTAACCTTTGTTGTATTTTTTAAAAATTGTGTCTTTGTATCTCTTGATGGTCAATTTTATTCTCAGAGGCCTAGACTTCTCTGGTACCTGATGTTAATCTGATGGCTGGTATCAGCTGCTAAACAAAGCTCAGAATTTTATCACTGTTCAATAAAGTCAATTTCCATACTCAGAAAGCAATCACTCAGAGAGTGATTTTTAAAGCAAATGTTAATACTTAAACCCAACATGATCGGGGGAGTTTCTGAATACAAAAGCAGATTGTAATGTATTGTCCATTTCACAAAAGCAATAAACATCTTTGTGTAATATTTTAATTGTAGCACTACAAGTTACTTAAGCTCTGGTTTTTGAAGGGTCCCAAGTAAAGAGGCAAATCTCATGATAACATATATGCTTCTGTGTAGGACAGTCAGTAAAACCTCTTTTTTAGTTTTAAATTAAAGTTAGTTAAGAGTATGTTAAGCAACAACTAGCGTAGTTCCAAAATATGAGCTAGATTTCCAAACTCTTGGCTCATTTAATTGAATATATATTAATAGTCTAAAAATTGTTTTTCTTATTTTCTTTTGTCTTATTTTAGCCATGCATGCTACATGAATCTCTTCTGTGATCAGTTTCATCCATATTTTTATGTCATCCATGTTAGATGAATGCCTAACATAAATGATTCATATGACACAATCATCTCATTTCAGTCTTACTTTCCAGCCTGTTCCTAGGTCAAACTGTGTTTATTGTTAGAATGGTCATCCTTCTGCTGATTACAATTAGACTTCTTGGCACATCCTGATCTTCATGAATGACAGAAGGAAGTGCTTTGGGGTGACAAGAGGCTGCCAATTATATAAGTCTTTTTTAGCCTTGATAATTGTTAGGTTCTTCACATCACATGGGGAAGGAACACACAACCTTTTACTCAGTACCTCGACCCCTCAACTTATTTTTTTCCTCTCTTCATTACTGACACCAAGGTTGTTTTTCTCATCCCTCTAAACACATGATGACCTGCCACTGGAATCCCTCATTACTTTGATAGTCTTCCACAACACTGAAAGTGCAACCTGTACTATACTTCTTACAGGAAGAATGACTTAAAGCTTAATGAATTTAGTTTATATTTCAGCATCATTATTTGCATAGAGACCTTCATTATAGGGTGCTTTTGGGTGATTTTTAGCATCATATAACTTGAAAGTCTGTTACTCCTAAACCATGACCATTTGAATCAAACTATCTTAAAGATAAAAGAAATAATTACTATGATACTTGTGCCTAGAGTAGTATTAAATGTCTATCTCCTGAAGAAACAGATTTAGAGTAAAACTAAGTGAACAGGATTTCATTTTACTATAGAATGGTGATGATACAAAATATCTAGATCTCTGCTTTGTTGGGACAACTACAATTTTATAAAATATTCTAAGGAACATTTAGCTGAACCTCCTATAGCAATTACTAGACTTCAGAAAACTTCAATTGGAATAAACTTTTTTTTTTTCCAGTAGACTCTCAGTCTTTCCATTGTAAGGGTCATCTTCTATCTTGACAGCATGGCCCAAGCAGCCAGGAATGCAGAGTTAGCACTGCATGGGCTCAAGAATATCATCAGTGGCTCCGCTGCCCAAGAGTGGATTTGTTACAAACACCACCAGTAGAAGCAGAGCCTGATTATTGATGGAACTGCCTGAAACTGGGACAGAAAATGAGTGCAGACCCAGACAACACCTCTTGGGGGCCCTCTTGGAGCACACGGGTGAAGAATGAAAATGCTATCATTATTCTGCACTTTGCATTTCTCATAGAAATGTCCAGCCCAATTAGTGAGGCTTCATAAACTTCCTACATAGAAGGGAAAATGAAAATTCAGATGGATAAACTTCAGGAAAGCATTCTAGATAGAAATTGAAACCTGACTTTCTAAGATTATAAAGTGCAGTAATTATTTTATATCATTCCAATAAACCACAGATCCATTCTATGTCTCATCACTAGGTATAAAAAATGCAATTCTCATTTGTTACATTTCACTCTGAATCTGTAGCTCTGGAGCCAGAAAGCAATTACCACTCTATGCACAAAGATTATGTGGTAATAATTATCAGTGTCAGTCTTAAATTTTCTCTAGTATGTTGGCTTAGAAGCATTCAAGCTTTTGTTTCATGACTTTTCCCCAAAATTGTAGCTCTCTTGGTTTTAGTCTATGCATTGCTATGCTTAGTTTCTGTAAATGACATTTTTAATATCTGAAAGGTATTTATCTGGCTAATACTTTTATTATTTCTTTGTTTGAAATTCATTTCTCATACATTGATTACTATGCTATGGCATCAGGGTATTTTATTGATCATAAAATTACAAAGATACTGCAGAGTGGCATTTTATCACAGGACTTCACAGTCAATTTTACTAAATAGTATTGGTGCCAACATGACGTTAGGAAAGAATATAAATGGGAAAGAGACCACAGAGAAACCATTAGACTTTAAAGGTTAGAGAAATGGATTTTCCTTTTCAAAATTTCTTGCTGGAAGAAATGCTGTTTTTTCTGTACTAGTATCTTTATCAGTCTTCCAGAGGATTTTATCCATTACTGAAATCATTTACTGTTTTTTGTAGTGTTTCAATTATTATTTTATTTTTTTTTTGCATCACCAAAGGCAATTTGCTACAGATGGGTCCAGTCATATGCTCCTTCCATCCTTCTTCTTGGCACAAGCATACTCATTTTGGCTCTCATCTTTGAAATCCTTGTATCTAAGCCAAACTCTGGACATATCTTTCAAGTTAAGGGTTTAACCCTGTCCTAGTCCTATATATATGTAGGACTATATATATATAGTCCTATATATATATAATAAAATGCCATTGAAGACTAGAGAAGGATAAGATGAATTATCAAAATATTCTTTCTGGATTACTGACAAGCCATACAAGCCCTGGCAAAAGCAAAAATGGTATTTTTATCTGTATTAATTTCAGTGGAATATATAGAAATATTTTAACTAGAGCAGCAATTAATCATTACTGCATTTGGTGAAATTTGAAATCATAAAAGGTGGTTCTTTCTTGCACTCTTCAGTGTGTAAAGCTTTTAAACATTCTCCAATTCTGGAGTAATTACTCAGGGACACAATAATTACAGAACTTTGGTGTCTGTAATATCTTATACTCGTTTCACTGTGGTCTCTAATCAAGAATTAAAATTCTCTCTTTTACGATTGCATGCCTTTTCCTACAATGACTTCAGGTGAATCAGGCAATACATATTATTCCTCATTTAAGCTAGTGAGTTTTTTTATACATCTCCAAAGCCAGCCAGCATTATTATGTCAGTGCTTAGAACTAGAATGCATTAGAGTCAGGCTTCAAATTCTGGATCTCATTAGCAGAGTTTCTGGAACATAGAGTATAACAAATTTTAGGTTTAAAACACACACACACACGTACATACATACACACACACACTGAGGCATCTGAAACCTCTATGGTGACAGGAGAAGATAACAATGAATATTAAAACTTTTATCCTTCCACATAATAGAGGGCAGAGAAAGCAACACTTAGGTATAGTCCTGATTACTGAAATTACTGCAAAATGAGAACTAGCCATATTCTATACATTAAACACAATCAAAAATTTCTTTCATAGTCACAGAGAGAGATCTCCTTCTCTATGTAAGAAAAAAATATATATTTCAATTCCCTAAAAGCAGTGTTTTAAGGGGAAAAACATAACATTTAACTTTATAGTTCTGAATCTTCTAGACTGCAGCATTTATGTTTGAAAACTGTGTGTGTGTGTGTGTGTGTGTGTGTGTGTGTGTGGTGACGCGGGGTGGGAGAAGTGGTGTGGACGTCATCCGTTCACCTATCTATCTAGCTATATTATCTAGCTAACTAGATTACTACATAGCTACCTAGATATATCACTCTCCCAAGCACAAATATAATAATAGCATGAAGGGCTTCCCTAGTAGTAGTAAAGAATCCACCTGCAATGCAGAAGACCCCAGTTCAATTCCTGGGTCAGGAAGATCCCCTAGAGAAGGGATAGTCTACCCACTCCAATATTCTTGGGCTTCCCTGGTGGTTCAGCTGGTAAAGAATCCACCTGCAATGCGGGAGATCTGGGTTTGATCCCTGGATTGGGAAGATCTCCTGGAGAAGCAAAAGTCTACCCACTCTAGTATTCTGGCCTGGAGAATTCCATGGACTATACAATACAGTTCATGGGGTTGTAGAGAGTCAGACATGACTGAGTGACTTTCACTGTCAGCACATAGTTATTCTTGGGGATCTACATTTATCCTAAGATTTTACATATGGGATGATAAAACTCATATGAGTTCATGAATACAAAGAATTTTGTCAAGATTTTTCATAGGTCAGTAGGTTTGCCTTAAAATAAGTGAATCTAGGACCTAGAGATGGCCATACTCAGTGAAGAAAGTCAGATAGAGAAGGAGAAATATATAACATCCTTTATATGTGAAATCTAAAGAGAAATGATACAAATGAACTTACAAAAGAGAAACAGACTCACAGACTTAGAGAATGAACTTATGGTTGCTGGGGGAAGGATTGGACAAAGTGATAGTTAAGGAGTTTGGGAAGAACATGTATACACTGCTGTATTTAAAATGGACAAGTACCTATCGGAATTCTGCTCTGTGTTATGTGACAACTTGGACAAGAGGGGAGCTTGGGGAAGAGTGGACACATGTATATGTATAGCTGAGTCCCCTTACTGTTCACCTGAAACTATCACAACATTGTTAATTGGCTATCTCCACTTTTAGTCACTCAGTCTTGTCTGACTCTTTGCAACCCCATGGATTGTAGCTCACCAGGCTCCTCTGTCCATGGAATTCTCCAGGCAAGAATACTGGAGTGGTTTTCCATACCCTTCTGAAGGGGATTATCCCAACCCAGGGATCTAACCCAGGTCCCGTGCATTCCAAGCAGATTTTTTACTGTCTGAACCAAGAAGGAAGTCCCAATACAAAATAAAAAAAAATTTTTTTAAAGTGAATCCACAGGCCATGCATGTGTTTGCTGTTGTAACCCCAGTGCCAGGCACACTAAGCAATCATTTTGCTGAAAGATTAGGAAATGATTTTTTCTTATATCACATATTTACATCATATGATATATAATACATGTTATATTACATACATACACATCTCTAACACATACATATGCATATATATGATATACATACATTAGATATTAGATATACATTATACATATTGCATATACATTTTGTATCTGTATATAGTCACTGTGAATTGAGATCTCTATGCTCAAAATTCCTACACTGTGTAGAACGAATAAAAATAGCACTCTACAGCTACACAAGGCATATACAAAAATGACTGATGTCAGTCTAGGAAAAGCACATTTTATTCATTTAGACACATTTCTTAAAACATATTCTATCCATTTAGATGTGTTATGTGTGCTTACTTAAGAGACAGAGTTAGAGATTTGTGTTCCTGTAAATTATTATACTAAGGTTAATTAATGACATCACTTAGAAGTAAACTTGTTTCTCTGTCTAGAACCGAGACTGCATTTATTTTATAGGCTGTACTTGTCCTGTTATGCTGATATATTAGTTGAATTCAATGGGCATTAAGCACCAAATAGCTCCCTCTCATTGTGCTATGTGTCATAACAAACAGTAAAGTATAAAATACATTTCTGAAACTCTAAGTATTTACAACCACTCTGGGAAACATGTCATATACATATACATATACATATACATACACACACACACACACACATATATATATATATATATATGAAGCTATAAAGCTATTATAAAATCATGGAACTTAAAAGCATGCACCAGAATCAAAGTTTAATTTATATTAAACTTATTGGGAATCCAATTCATTAAGTAATTTGATATGAGGCAAGGAACAGAACAGTTGGCATTTAAAGCTGTATGAGGAATGAAATAATCTAAAGAGATTCAAAGATGGAGAATAAGGACGCAAAGATACTGTCTGGAAGAAGAGTTAGGAAAATATATGAAGAGAAAAAGATGGAGAAGTTAGAGTAAAACCATGAAGGTACAGTATCCCATAAACTAAGACAAGGAAATGAAAGTGTTTCTAAGAGGTGCAGTCATAGATGCCAAATACTGCTAAGCTGCCAAGCAACTTGGGCCCAGAAAAGTGTTAAGTGGCACTGGTGAGATGAAACTGGTAAACTAAGATTCAGTGGAGTTTGGAAGACTGAATATGAGTTGGTTGAGGAGTGAACACAAGTTGAAGATGGGAGTGCAAGAATTACAACTTTTTAACAAGTTTTACTGTGAACAGAAGCCAAGTAAAGAGGCAGTAACTAAAGCAGGAAACGAGACAGATAAAGGAGTTTTAAAGGATTTTAAAAGCGGATTGGATGATACAGTGAGAGGGTGAGATCAAAAACAGGAGAAAGAGCATCATTATATGGAAGCAAGTACAGAAGGAGAGAGAGAGATTATAATTGAGGACATACTGGAGAGGAATTGTATGCACAGTGATGTCAAAGTTGGTTGGTGCCAACAGTTGAGAGGAATATGCAAGCTTTCCATGTTTGGAATTTTTTTTAAAGCTGGGAATGAGGAACTACTGAATATAAATGAGAATACGTAATATATAAATGAGAATATGTAAATGAGAACACGTAACAAGAAGAGAACACATAAACATCAACGAAGTTTAACCTGGGAGTGGTTATCAGGATGTCCTTGTGACAGCCAGCCAAGATGACCCTCTCCCCATTGTCTGGTATTTACTGATTTCTACCCTGATCAACTACTCACACTGAAGATGTTGGCCTATATAACCAATGGGTAATCGTGCAAATGATAGTGGATAACTTCTGAGGCTAGTTGTTAAGACATTCTGACTCTTGCCTTGTTCCCTTAGGCAAATTCCTTGACCTGAAACCAGTGCTATCTTATAAACATACAAATAAATTGCTTACAGCCAGAAACAAGCCATAAAACTTCCCTTACTTAGATTATTTTTCCTTAAAAGCTTCATTTCATTTAGTAACTCAATATATGAGTGGCTTTCTTTTATCAAGACCAGTTCTTAGTGCTTGGAATCCATCTGTGAACAAAACAGACAAAAGTCCCTGACTACTGCAAAATAAAGTTTATTGTTCAGAGATTACAAAGACCATGAACACAGCCTGGCAATGTTACTTAGCCAGGGTTGCTCACTTCTTTAAAATTCTTACACTTTCCCTATAAATTATGAAAACTAAACTAGGATCTTTAAAAAAAAACCACTTTGATGAAAGTCTGCAGCAATCATCCATTCTCTAGGATCGATTTCTTTAAAAAGCACATTTATGAATGTTTTTAAAAACTGAAAGCATTTCCCCTAAAGTCAGGAACAAGACAAGAGTGCCGACTTTCACCACTACTATTCAACATAGTTTTGGAAGTTTTGCCAACAGCAATTAGAGCAGAAAAAGAAATAAAAGGAATCTAAATTGGAAAAGAAGTAAAACTCTCACTGTTTGCAGATGACATGATCCTCTACATAGAAAACCCTAAAGACTCTACCAGAAAATTACTAGAGCTAATCAATGAATATAGAAAAGTTGCAGGATATAAAATCAACACACAGAAATCCCCTGCATTCCTATATACTAATAATGAGAAAATAGAAAGAGAAATTAAGGAAACAATTCCATTCGCCATTGCAACAAAAAGAATAAAATACTTAGGAATATATCTACCTAAAGAAACTAAAGAACTATATATAGAAAACTATAAAACAATGGTGAAAGAAATCAAAGAGGACACTAATAGATGGAGAAATATACCATGTTCATGGATTAGAAGAATCAATATAGTGAAAATGAGTACACTACCCAAAGCAATCTATAGATTCAATGCAATACCTATCAAGCTACCAGCGGTATTTTTCACAGAACTAGAACAAATAATTTCAAGATTTGTATGGAAATACAAAAAACCTCGAATAGCCAAAGCAATCTTGAGAAAGAAGAATGGAACTGGAGGAATCAACTTGCCCGACTTCAGGCTCTACTACAAAGCCACAGTCATCAAGACAGTATGGTACTGGCACAAAGACAGAAATATAGATCAATGGAACAAAATGGAAAGCCCAGAGATAAATCCACACACCTATGGACAGCTTATCTTTGACAAAGGAGGCAAGAATATACAATGGAGTAAAGATAATCTCTTTAACAAGTGGTGCTGGGAAAATTGGTCAACCACTTGTAAAAGAATGAAACTAGATCACTTTCTAACACCACACACAAAAATAAACTCAAAATGGATTAAAGATCTAAACGTAAGACCAGAAACTATAAAACTGCTAGAGGAGAACATAGGCAAAACACTCTCCGACATAAATCACAGCAGGATCCTCTATGACTCACCTCCCAGAATATTGGAAATAAAAGCAAAAATAAACAAATGGGACCTAATTAAACTTAAAAGCTTCTGCACAACAAAGGAAACTATAAGCAAGGTGAAAAGACAGCTTTCAGAATGGGAGAAAATAATAGCAAATGAAGCAACTGACAAACAACTAATCTCAAAAACATATGAGCAACTCCTACAGCTCAATTCCAGAAAAATAAATGACCGAATCAAAATATGGGCCAAAGAACTAAATAGACATACAGATGGCTAACAAACACATGAAAAGATGCTCAACATCACTCATTATTAGAGAAATGCAAATCAAAACCACAATGAGGTACCATTTCACACCAGTCAGAATGACTGTGATCCAAAAGTCTACAAGCAATAAATGCTGGAGAGGGTGTGGAGAAAAGGGAATCGTCTTACACTCTTGGTGAGAATGCAAACTAGTATAGCCACTATGGAAAACAGTGTGGAGATTCCTTAAAAAACTGGAAATAGAACTGCCTTATGACCCAGCAATCTCACTGCTGGGCATACACACTGAGGAAACCAGAATTGAAAGAGACACGTGCATCCCAGTGTTCATCGCAGCACTGTTTATAATAGCCAGGACATGGAAGCAATCTAGATGTCCATCAGCTGCTGCTGCTGCTAAGTCACTTCAGTCATGAGATGTCCATCAGCAGGTGAATGGATAAGAAAGCTGTGGTATACATACACAATGGAGTATTACTCAACCATTAAAAAGAATGCATTTGAATCAGTTCTAATGAGGTGGATGAAACTGGAGCCGATTATACAGAGTGAAGTAAGCCAGAAAGTAAAACAGCAGAGACATAACTATGCTGACTAAGGTCCGTCTAGTCAAGGCTATGGTTTTTCCTGTGGTCACGTATGGATGTGAGAGTTGGACTGTGAAGAAGGCTGAGCACCGAAGAATTGATGCTTTTGAACTGTGGTGTTGGAAAAGACTCTTGAGAGTCCCTTGGACTGCAAGGAGATCCAACCAGTCCATTCTGAAGATCAACTCTGGGATTTCTTTGGAAGGAATGATGCTAAAGCTGAAGTTCCAGTACTTTGGCCACCTCATGAGGAGAGTTGACTCATTGGAAAAGACTCTGATGTTGGGAGGGATTGGGGGCAGGAGGAGAAGGGGATGGCCGAGGATGAGATGGCTGGATGGCATCACGGATTCGATGGACGTGAGTCTGAGTGAACTCTGGGAGGTGGTAATGGACAGGGAGGCCTGGCGTGCTGCGATTCATGGGGTCACAAAGAGTCGGACACGACTGAGCGACTGAAATGAACTGAACTGAACTGAACGCATATATATGGAATTTAGAAAGATGGTAACAATAACCCTGTATGTGAGACAGCAAAAGAGACACAGATGTATAGAACAGTCTTTTGGACTCTGTGGGAGACGGAGAGGGTGGGATGATTTGGGAGAATGGCATTGATATTATGATATGGTATAATATCATATATGAAATGAAACACCAGTCCAGGTTCGATGCATGATACTGGATGCTTGGGGCAGGTGCACTGAGACAACCCAGAGGGATGGTACAGGGAAGGAGGAGGGAGGGGGCTTCAGGATGGGGAACACATGTATATCTGTGGTAGATTCATGTTGATGTATAGGAAAAGCAATACAATATTGTAAAGTAATTAACCTCCAATTAAAATAAATAAATTTATATTAAAAAATAAATAAAAAAGGAAAAAAAAATACCGTGGTCTGATAATTTTAGTAAGTTCTATGAAAAAAAAATCCTGCTTTCTTGTCTGATCTACATGTAAAAATGACATTTTGATTGTCATTTATCATCTTTAAATATGATAGTTGATTAGCCTAACATAGTGTAATAATACATTATTTATGAAAGTACAAATCATTTAACAGATTCTCAAGAACTAGAGGGATATTTTTGAATTATTGATTTTGTCTAATAACTCAGAAAGAGAATCCCAATATTATTTTTTTTGAAAAGTGTACATAACCAACCTTCATTTAAATGAATACAAATCTTACACTGATTTGAAGGAATAGTCAATGCCCAAATACAAAAAATCTTTTATGGCTGTGTGGCATTGGTACGTGTGCTTAGCTGGTTGGCAGGCTATGCAGGTGGTGGTTGAGGCTCTTAGAATGTCCACCCAAGTTCCCCACACCCTGCCCATTTCCTGGTGGGCATCTTTTAAGTTTAGCTGTTTTTCTCAGCAGAATAGTGAGCCCACCATACGTAATTTGAAAGTCGTCTTTCCATTCCAAACCTATCTCTTTGGTTTTGAAGATATGATGCTATTCTTGGTAAGAATCCATAGTGTTCCATGCCCAGTTCCTTAGAGCATGTCTTTAGAACCTCCACAATGTCTTAAATGTGTGCCTAGTTGCTCAGTTGTGTCCAACTTTTTGTGACCACATGAACTGTAGCCTGCCAGGTTCCCCTGTCCATGGCAGTTTTGGGGCAAGAATACTGAAGTGAGTTGCCATTTCCTTCTCCATGGGAATTTCCCAACCTCGGGATTGAACCTGCATCTCCTGAGTCTCCTGCCTTGCAGGCAGATTCTTTACCTGCTGAGCCACTGGAAAGCAGAATGTCTCAGTCCTGTGGTTTAGTTTATACCTCTGAGGTAGAGGAACCTGAACATGGGTTTGGAAGTGCCAGGAGTCTGAGTTTCTTAGGGAGAGACACCTCCCTTAGGGAGGAACACAGGTGAAGTTTCAGGACTCAGCTCAGGTATCTTCTGGTTAAAAACTGAGGTTTGACCAGAGACACAAAGGAAAACAAACACATATGTAAAAGAAACAGAGAGGATACTGATGTCTCAAAAAAGATCTTCCACTGCGGGAGAAAACAAAACAAAAAATTAAGGAAAGTATAGCAAAGTAAGATTGATACTATAGATAAAATAGATAACTAGTGAGAACCTACTGTGTAGCACAGGGACCTCCACTCAGTGTTCTGTGGTGACCTAAATGGGAAGTAAATTCAAAAAAGAGGGTGTATGCATATGTATAGCTGATTCACACTGATGTACAGCAGAAACTAACATGGGCTTCCCTGGTGGCTAAGAACACAACATTGTAAAGCAACTATACTCCAATAAAAATTAATTTTAAAAAAGACAGAGAAAATAAATCTAAGGGAGAATGAAGAAGAAACTTTTAAATATGAAGGATTAGAGGAGGCAGTTAGTTAGGAAAGTTTTGTGTTTTTAAATAAAAATGTTTCCTTCAATTAAAATCCAAATAAATAAAATGAACCTAATTGTGTAAGAAATATACAAAACCCAAGGGGGGGGGGGAAACCAAAGTTTTGAAATTCAAATAAATAAACAAAAGAGCACAATAAACATTCAAGGACTCAGAATGCTCATGAAGTCCCTTTTTTATTCATCACTCTCCATCTACTTCATCACTCCCCACATCAGTTTAATTCCTCTCACATGTTAACATTCAAAAGTAAGTCTAAAAACTTATCTTATTCAGGACATGAATTTCCTTTGTTGCATTATCTCTAACTCAACACATTTAAAAATCATCATGTCTACCAATGATTATTCTGTCTGTGCCATGTGCTTAATTATAATTTTGTTGTTTAAAGGAACAAAAAAGATGTTTTCTATACCTATTATTTTCATTTCTCATGTAGAATATATTATGGTTTCAATAGGGTTGTATAGACTAGTTTGTGAAACAAACCATGAGTTACAATATTGTTTCTACAGAAAAATGTGCTGCAAGTTTCAACCAGCTGATTTATTCACGATCTTTTGGAAAATAAATCATTCACAAATTTTGGGCTGCCTAAAAATGAAATGAATTCTATCAATAACCTCAGATATGCAGATAACATCACCCTTATGGCAGAAAATGATGAAGAACTAAAGAGCCTCTTAATGAAAGTGAAAGAGAGTAAAAAATTGGCTTAAAACTCAACATTCAGAAAACTAAGATCATGGCATCTGGTCCCATCACTTCATAGCAAATAGATGGTGAAACAATGGAAACAGTAACAGACTTCATTTTGGGGGCTCCAAAATCACTGCAGATGGTGATTGTAGACATTAAATTAAAAGATGCTTGCTCCTTGGAAGAAAAGTTATGACCAACCTAGACAGCATATTTAAAAGCAGAAACATTACTTTGCCAACAAAGATCCATCTAGTCAAGGATATGGTTTTTCCAGTAGTCATGTATGGATGTGAGAGTTGGACTATAAAGAAAGCTGAGTGCTGAAGAATTGATGCTTTTGAGCTGTGGTGTTGGAGAAGACTCTTGAGAGTCCCTTGGACTGCAAGGAGATCCAACCAGTCAATCTTAAAGGCAACCAGTTCTGAATATTCATTGGAAGGACTGATGCTGAAGCCGAAACTCCAATACTTTGGCCACCTGATGTGAAGAAATGACTCATTGGAAAAGACCCTGCTGCTGGGAAAGATTGAAGGCAGAAAGAGAAGGGGATGATAGAGGATGAGATGGTTGGATGGCATCACCAACTCAATGGAACTGAGTTTGAGTAAGCTCTATGAGTTGGTAATGGATTGGGAAGCCTGGTATGCTGCAGTCCATGGGGTTGCAAAGAGTCAGACATGGTTGAGTGACTGAACTGAACTGAAAAATGATATGAATTCTGATGTATTTGGCCTGTAGTGAAGAATTATAGTGCATTCAAGATACTCTCTGCTCTTTTCATATTTATGTAGAAAATTATGCCATATATGGGGTTTCCAGGTGGTACTAGTGGTAAAAGAGATGTGGGTTCAATCCCCAGGCTGGGAAGATCCCCAGGCTGGGAAGATCCCCTGGAGGAGGGTATGGCAACCCACTCCAGTATTTTGACTGGAGAATCCCCACGGACAGAGGAGGCCAGGAGGCTACAGTCCATAGGGTCACAAAGAGTTGGACATGACTGAAAAGGCTTAGCAAGCAAGCATTTCCATATATAAAATTTCCAAGATGTTTCATAAGAACCCAGTAGTTCACAAAATTTCTAGCCTATACAAATCTTCGGGGATGAGGTGACTCAGAAGATGCTGGTTAAAATACTGATTACCAATAGCTGTCATTAAATCCTTACACTTCTCCTACTGAAGTGTAAGGATACTGAAATTGTACTCTTTTCCTATAACTTTAATACATTTCTGAGAGTATTACCAAATTTTATTTTCAAACTCCAACATCTTCCAGGCCATAGCTATGTAATTCCAATTATAAGCTGTGTCATATAAACAGTAAAATACAACCTAAAATTAATTCCTCTTCATCCCACAAATAGGTTTTTTTTTTTTCTTCCTGATTTCTCTATTCTTCCTGTATGTAAATTTTTACCCCAATCACTCAAACTAAAATTGAGGACTGTGATCTCTTTCTTAACCTGGCCACCCAGTTCCAGGTCACAAACCATTTATTTAACAATGCATTTTCAAAAATGTACTTATGGTTTCCAACCTATTTGTGACAAAGAGGTTTATCAATTATTACTTCATGAGTTTTTAAAATTACATCTGAATGGATTTTATTCTTTCCTCCCACCTAGTTCATCCCATGTATTAACATTGGAAAAACCTTCTGGAAAAGGAATAGAGATAATTTATTCAGGAGTTCAATTACTAAACACTGTAGGCTATTATATAAAACTCTGTATGGTCTAGAACTAGGAGACCTTCTACTGAAAAAGACAACTAAATGATGTACTGCATTTAAAAGGAAATCGAACTCAGAGGGAAGGAGCAAAGGTGAGGAAAGAAATTGGAAGACTCACTATAAAAAAAAAAACAAAAAACAAAAAAAACACCTACTGACTATTTAGGAAAATGAGAAGAAAGTAGAGAATAATAATCTGGTTGATAGGTGAAATATGGGGATATAAACTAATCTTTCCTAAAATTCTTACATCTCTCATGATTAAAAATGAAATAGTCTAATTAGTGTCCACTAAATACAGAGAAATTTAATTTATAATTTTCAAAGCAGAGATGAAAAACTATTTAAAATAGCAAGAGAAACTCTCAAAATCAATCTTATAGAAAGCAAGAAATCAGCAAAAGAAGCACAGGGTAAACATAGTAACTAATATTATTATTTAAGTATTTTTCTGCTTTCTCTGAGAATATAAGTCTATCGGTGTCTCAGACCTAAATTTGTAGTGTTGTAAAGCAACAAAAAGTTAAAGCCATAAATAAAATATCAGTGTAAAATTATTAATAGCCCCCAAATTTCAAAACTACCTAGTGGCAGTTCATTGTTATCATGGACTATGAAGACAGACTCCAAAACTGAGCTGAAGTTCCTCATTTGTAAAATGGATAACTGTTTCATAATATTTTTAAGAGAAGTAGAATACATCATACATATGGCATACCAGCATATAGAACATACTCCAAAATTAATATTTACCATTACTTTTTTTCCAAATCCATGTATAGCAGTGAGTTAAATTAACAAGAATAAAATTATCTTCTAAAGTACATCATACAAGAAAGACTGTTTTCTTCCTTGTAAAATGGAATCTTTGATTTACAAAGGAATAACTTTTAATCTATGCAATACATTGTGTCTATCCTTATCATTACTAGCAGAGAGGATAGTAATACACAAATCATGGATTTCCCTAGACAACAAGGAGGATTTTCATGGGAAAATTGGCAAGAGATTAGCTTGGGAGTAGAAGTAACAAGATAATTCTTTAGCTTTCTAGTGGCTGACTCAGCCTGCTCACACTATTGATTTGGAGTTCATCATTTGCAGGAAGCTGTGTGTTTAAGTTCTGAATGTGTCCCTATGGGGCTTTAAGTTCAACCCTAAAGGTCCCAGTTGTCCTACATTTGCTTTAACACTAATTTCTTAGCTCAGCATGTCTCCATCATGCAGATAGTACACACTGGGATTTCTCATTGAACATTTTGCAAATCTAAGTTTTCACATTATTTCAGAGACCTTTTAGCCCTACACAAGACTCTTGAAAAATGCAAACTTTTCTGCTGCTTTTCTTTGAGGGTTGATGGAGTTTTTCTAATACTGTATTTATTAATTACTGACTCAGTTTATGCAGCGGAATTTTTGTGAGTCCAAACTCAGTTGCCCTTCTTTAAAAGAGTGGATTCCATTCTAAACTTAAGACAGTCACATATTATGTAATTTACTAATCCAATGACCAATATGAAGTAGAGACCTGAAAACATGTCTGTACCAATTCTCCACAAAAGTCATGCTGTCTTTAAAATTATTTAATATAGTTTAAAATTAAACAGCAAAATTTTCTCATATGAAATTCCAAATCACTATTATGCTTAGAGAAATCTAGGACTTAAAGTCCCTTGGTTTCTTGCCTGCTAGATGTTGAATGAAGACTGTGTGTGGAATTCATAAATCTCTACCTTCTACAAACTGAGAGGCAGCCTTACGTGATGGTTAAGATTTGAGTTCTCAAGCTGAATTTTCTGGATCTATAATCCAGCTCAACAACTTAATATAGCAAGTTAATGAGTACTCTCAAATGCAGTATGCCATTGAAAGAAGAGTATTACAGTAATATCCTTTTCATAGAGTTAGCTTCCTTGATGGTTCTGCATTAAAGAGTCTGCTTGCAATGCTGGAGACATGGGTTTGATCCCTGGGTCAGGAAGATTCCCTGAAGAAGGAAATGGCAACCTACTCCATTATTCCTGCCTGGAAAACCCCATGGACAGAGGAGCCTCATGGACTATAGTCCACAGGGTCACAAAAGACTCAGATATGACTTAGCGACTAAACAACAACCCCAACAACAAAAGAATAAACAAGATAGCACATTTAGTTAACAGGGTGCTTAGTTAGTAGGAAGAGAATAAGAATAGCTACCATTCATTGCTCCATTAAGCACACATTTTTCAATTTCCTATTCCCTGTTAGATGATGTCTGGATAATATTGCTATTAGAGAGGCTTTGGTAAATGCTAACAGCTGCAGCAACTACTGGCTTTTAGAATTAGTTTTATCTATTCACAAACCTAAATATTTTGTTATGTTCTTCATATTTTAGCTGAGAAGGGTAAGATGATGGAATCTAAACAATACCTCCTTCTAACCCTGATTTTGATACATTCAAGGGCTGGTCCACACATCACGACAGACAATTGCTATGGCATTTAAAAACATCTTTCTCCCACTCACTGTGCCTAAGAGGGTGATCCAATATTCACCTTCTTTTGACACCCAAAACTGTCCACTGTGATATCACACCAAATCATGTACTCATTGACAATACTTTTCCAAAAGTAAATTGCAGCACATTTACCAAAAAAGTCCAATTAAAGAGAGAGTTAATAAAATTAACCTGGGAAAAAACCTTATGGTTAGATAACGCTGAGAGACTATCTTGCTAGGAAACATCAACACCAAGAAGGTTCTCTCTTTTAATGTTTTTTCACCCAAATTCAGCTCTTAATAGAGTTCAAGCCTGTAACTTCTATCTCACAAGCTAAAGGGAATTCTTAGAGAATAATAAATTAATTATCAATTTGCTGCTATCATGTAAGTTATTCCCAAGTGTGGCTGGTTAAAAACAGGTCCTCACTAAATATTGGAAGGAATGAAGGAAAAAAGGAGGACAGTTCACTAGCTTCTATTTCTTTCTCTCCTTGCTTTTATCACCAAGGTTATTTTCTGAAGTGTACAATGTTCACACTTAACTGAAAGATTTAATTTAGATTTCCAGAGGTCAAGAGGCAGGCTTGTATTATGCCATTCTTTTGATTTGAAATGCCTGATTACAGCTTAATCCCAAAGTGCAAATTATTCCATCTCAAATTTTAAAGTAGTGAGAAAAGTGTCTGTCTCCTAGACTTGACATTCATGAGGACTGCTTCAAGGGTCATTTACAGTGACTTGTAATGAGGTTAAAAAAAATCTGAACTAAACTTGGGCACAAAATATCAAAAACCATTTACCCAACATTGCTAATTATTAGAGAAGTGCAAATCAAAACTACAATGAGGTACACCACCTCACACAGTCAGAATGGCCATTATCAAAAAGTATACAGATAATAAATGCTGGAAAGGGTGTGGAGAAAAAGGAACCCTCTTACACTGTTGGGGTGTGTGTGTGGAGTGTAAATTGGTGCAGCCATTGTGGAATGCAGTACGGAGGTTTCCTAAAAACTAAAGACAGCTACCATATGATGATCCTACAATCACACTTCTGGGCATATAGTGAAGAAAACCATAATTTGAAAAGACACATGCACTCCAACGTTCATTCCAGCATTATTTTTACAACAGTCAAGACATGGAAGCAATATCAATGTCTATTGGCAGTGAATAGATAAAGAAGACATGGTACATATGTACAATGGAATATTAATCAGCCAAGAAATTGAATGAAATAATGCCATTAGCAACAATATGGATGGACCTAGAGATTATCATACTAAGTCAGATAAAGACAAATGTCCTATGACATCATTTATATGTGGAATCTGAAAAAAAAAGATGCAAATGAACCTATTTAACAAAACAGAAACAGACTCACAAACATAGAAAACAAACTTATATTAACCAAAGAGGAAAGACAGGAGGGATAAATTAGGAATTTGGGAAAAACATATACACACTTCTATGTATAAAGTAAGTAAAGTCACTCAATCGTGTCTGACTCTTTGTGACCCCATGGACTGCAGCCCACCAGGCTCTTCAGTCCATGGGATTCTCCAGGCAAGAAAACTGGAGTGGGTTGCCTTTTCTTTCTCCAGGGGATCTTCCTGAAACAGGGATCGAACCCGGGTCTCCCGCACTGGAGGCAGACACTTTAACCTCTGAGCCACCAGGGAAGATATCTATGTATAAAATGAGCAACAAGGACCCACTGTGTAGCACAGGGAACAATACTCAATGTTTTATAATAACCTGTATCTGATAGGTGCATAGTGATATTTCCTTGTGGATTTAATTTGTATTTCCCTAACAGCTAGTATGCCAGCAAATTTGGAAAACTCAGCAGTGGCCACAGGACTGGAAAAGGTCAGTTTTCATTCCAATCTCAAAGAAAGGCAATGCCAAAGAATGCTCAAACTACCACACAATTGCACTCATCTCACATGCTAGTAAAGTAATGCTCAAAATTCTCCAAGCCAGGCTTCAGTAATACGTGAACTGTGAACTTCCTGATGTTCAAGCTGGTTTTAGAATAGGCAGAGGAACCAGAGATCAAATGGCCAACATCCGCTGGATCATGGAAAAAGCAACAGAGTTCCAGAAAAATATCTTTTTCTGCTTCATTGACTATGCCAAAGCCATTGACTGTGTGGATCACAATCAACTGTGGAAAATTCTGAGAGAGATGGGAATACCAGACCACCTGACCTGACTCTTGAGAAATCTGTATGCAGGTCAGGAAGCAACAGTTAGAACTGGACATGGACCAACAGACTGGTTCCAAATAGGAAAAGGAGTGCGTCAAGGCTGTATATTGTCACCCTGCTTATTTTACTCATATGCAGACTATATCATGAGAAACACTGGACTGGAAGAAGCACAAGCTGGAATCAAGATTGCCGGGAGAAATATCAGTCACCTCAGATATGCAGATGACACCACCCTTATGGCAGAAAGTGAAGAGGAGCTAAAAAGCCTCTTGATGAAAGTGAAAGAGGAGAGTGAAAAAGTTGGCTTAAAGCTCAACATTCAGAAAACAAAGATCATGGCATCCGGTCCCATCACTTCATGGGAAATAGATCGCGAAACAGTGGAAGCAGTGTCAGACTTTATTTTGGGGGCTCCAAAATCACTGCAGATGGTGGCTGCAGCCATGAAATTAAAAGACGCTTACTCCTTGGAAGAAAAGTTATGACCAACCTAGATAGCATATTCATAAGCAGAGACATTACTTTGCCGACTAAGGTCCGTCTAGTCAAGGCTATGGTTTTTCCTGTGGTCATGTATGGGTGTGAGAGTTGGACTGTGAAGAAGGCTGAGGGCCAAAGAATTGATACTTTTGAACTGTGGTGTTGGAGAAGACTCTTGAGAGTCCCTTCGACTGCAAGGAGATCCAACCAGTCCATTCTGAAGGAGATCAACCCTGGGATTTCTTTGGCAGGAATGATGCTAAAGCTGGTACTCCAGTACTTTGGCCACCTCATGCGAAGAGTTGACTCATTGGAAAAGACTGTGATGCTGGGAGGGATTGGGGGCAGGAGGAGAAGGGGACGACCCAGGATGAGATGGCTGGATGGCATCACTGACTCGATGGACGTGAGTCTGAGTGAACTCCGGGAGTTGGTGATAGACAGGGAGGCCTGGCGTGCTGCGATTCATGGGGTCACAAAGAGTTGGACACGACTGAGCGACTGAACTAAACTGAACAGCTAGTAATATTGAAAATACATTCATAATTATTTTGCCATCCATTATAGTTTCTTCATGTCTTTTGCCCATTATCTAATGAATTGTTTATTTTGTTTGTTAATGTATTTCAGTAATGCATGATTTTCACACTTTGAATATACCACCCATTATTTGATGGAATCTATTAGGAGGATAGACTATGTGATTCCTTGAAAAGACTCAAGGAAGAGTCAAAACTGAATGGGAGGAGAAAGGATGGGAACTAGAATGTGCTGAAAGAGGGAATCCATGTGGAAGTTTGATATTTGTTTTTTTCTTTTGTGCTATGAGAATAGTCACATTCAGTCATTCTTCTACTGACTGACATTTGGGTCAATTTTAGCTTAGAGGTTTTATAAACTCTCTGCTTTGAATTATTTCATGACTGTTAGAGACACAAGCAAATATTTTCCTAGAAAATATGAAAACGAGGAACATAGCGTATAATGGGGCCTATGCCATCTCAGTTTTACTTACTATTGCATAGCTATTTTCCAAAATTGTTATACCAATTTATACTCTCACTAAGAGCAAAAAAAAAAAAAAAGGAAATCTTTCATGGCTTGTTTTACTTTCTTGGCAACACTTGATATTGCCTTTTTAATTTTTGCCCAGCAATTTCATATCAAATAATAGCTGCCTGTGGTTTGAATTCCATTATCCTGATCACTAGAGTGGAGCATCTCTTCATATGTTTAGTGACCATTTGTACCTTCTCTTTGGTGAAATACATATTTATGTCTTATGCTTATTTGTCTGTGTTTTAGAAATCTGCATGAATTCTTTATAAAGAGAGAAAATAGGATAAGTTGGTTTAAAGTGCAGATTCTGGATCTTAAATCTTAAGATTTAACCTATGCTTAAGTCAAGCCAGGTTTTAGGATGGATAGGAGTACAAGGAAGACCAGAGGTGGAGGAATTAAACCTTCATCAGGAAGAGAGATCCCCTCCTCGTTTGAAATAGGAAGAAAAGTTTTATGTGTATCTAGAGGTAGAAGGTGGACAGAGGGCTATACATGGAAAACAAAACAAAACAAAAAATCTGAAACCATATTAATCATTGGATTATCCTTCTCATGTTCAGTGCTCTATATTTGAGAGCTGGTACTCTGATAACAAAATGTGGGCACTGGATTTTCTTCTCAATAGAGAGCTACTGAATGAGGTGTCTATGGCACTATATCATTTAATGCTCTTTCATCTTTGAGATATCGTGATTATTGGAACATTCGCCATGTGGGAGATGGGGAACAATGTTTTTTTAATGGATCATGTTGACATATCTCAATGTCCTTCCTTAGTTTAAAAACAAACATCTTAGGTTTACTTAGATACGTATTTGTCATGAATAACCTGACTCATAACAACATTCTGCTTTTCTAAAAATTATCTCCTCAATGACAGACATCTTTAGCCAGGTTATGGGAGGCAAAGAATAACAGCTTGTGCTCCAAGCTTAACGCCTGAGGGGATCTCATCATGGCTCAGCTACAGTGAACACAGACACAAAGTCCTATGCATCCAAACAGACAATGTGCGAGAATCAACACAGATAATGAGTTCTGGCATCAAAGAGAAGGGCATTCAAGTGGAAACAATATGAAAATTCCCATTTAGAAAAGTGACAGAATTCACATTTGGGGATGATACATATATTAATACAGTTTATTTTTAACAAAGAACAAAAATAAATATTCTAAATTTTACTTTCCCATTCCTAAACTCACTTTTCATTAAGAATCAATAGAACAAAATGACTTAAAACTTATTAAATGCTCTATAGTTTTCAAACAACACCCTCATCTATTATGGCATTCGATGACTGTAGAACTGTTTCAGCTCATGCTGTGACCATCATTGTATACAGTGGTTCAGTGGTAAAGAATCTGACACTGCAGGAGACAATCCCTGGGTCAGGAAGATCCCCTGGAGAAGGAAATAGCAACCCACTCCAATATTCTTGCCTGGGAAATTCCATAGACATAGGAGCCTGGCAGGCTGCAGTCCATGGGGTTGCAAAGAGTCAGAAACAACTAAGCAACTAACTTTCAATTATATGTACCTATGTGTATATCTTTATATATATATATATATATATATATATATATATATATATATATAATATATAGACCCTAAGGTCATGCCCAAGGTCATGAGTAATAATTGGCACAACTGGGATTCAAATCTGAAGGTCTCTCTGGCTATATATCTAATGGTCTTTTGACACACCCTGAAGCCCAGGGTGAAACTCTGTCAAATACTTCACACCTTGAGAAATGAGCTGATATAGGTCTCAGTGTCTTTTGATCACTATGGCAAGATACATCCACAGTGAAGACCAATTGCTATGTTTAGGGTGGTGTTATCTGAACTGGTGTCCGTCTACGCAATGGAAGGACAGAACATCTGATTCCTTGAAAGCCTCAAAGGAAGGTCAAACCCAAAGGAAAGGAGTAAGTCTGAGAACTAATTTTGTTTACCTTCCTACTGTCCAAAATAATAATTAAAATTCTGTAAAATCTATGACATACACCAAAGGCTGTGTTGGTGATTTTGCTTTGAATGAATAAATAAGATCAAAGAAGTATGTGGCTTTCTTCATTTGGTGACAAGAGCGAAGTGGTTGTAGCAGAGTACAAATTAAGGGGTCTCGGAGTACCATACAGCAGCTAGAACAGAATAATTGATGACAGAAAATATTGTTGAGAGTTCCAGGCAGAAGTACACAAGGATGAGAAGAGCTTCCTGGTAAACAATTCAACGGGGGATATAAAAATAATTGCAAAAATATTAGATAATGGTGATCTTTCAAAGGGGAGAGAAGACGCTTCTCATGAACGTTTTGTTCATGTAGCTCCTTCTACATTCTGCTTGCAGTTCTCATTTCCTTCTTCAGATAGAGCAAGTAAGATGTTTCCAGTCTTCTTACCAAATTCAGAAATATTAAGAAAATTAATGTTAATATATCCAAAAGACTATCAAGGCCTCATTTGCAATTTCAACTATTGTCACAAATTTAACTTCTTGCAGGATTTATTTCTGTTGTCATTATGAAACACCTACTGAATAAATTGCAAATTATCTTCATGAATACATACATAGACTTATTCACATGGATATATTCACAGGCAATTATAAGGAAAAAATTAGTAAGCTTTCTTTCTCTTCTCTGTGTATAGAATTTCATGTGTTTTCCAAGCAATTATCATGTATGCTGCTGCTGCTGCTAAGTCTTTTCAGTCATGTCCAACTCTGTGCGACCCCAGAGACGGCAGCCCACCAGGCTCCCCTGTCCCTGGGATTCTCCAGGCAGGAACACTGGAGTGGGTTGCCATTTCCTTCTCCAATGCATGAAAGTGAAAAGTGAAAGTGATGTCACTCAGCCATGTCCGACCCTCAGCGACCCCATGGACTGCAGCCCACCAGGCTCCTCCGTCCGTGGGAGTTTCCAGCCAAGAGTACTGGAGTGGGTTGCCAAGTACAAATGGATGAAACGAGTACTGTGCCTGGGGTAATGATTCTGATCCTTGTGGTTCACGTTGACATTATTAAATGTAACAGAACTTTTCAAAAGTGCTGACTAAAAAAAGTTAATACACCTTATGTGTGTGCAAAACATGACATGGAGCTCTCACTTCCCCCCAGAGATTTATGAAAACAAAGTGAATATATAGTCATCCATCAGTCACTCCAAACCAAGCACTGTCCTTTAGGTGGCTCTTGGTCACTGTACAGCTATGTCTGCATTCATAAAATTTTCTTAGAAGTTTAACAGTATCTGAGCTACTCAGAAAATCCTACATGTTTGAAGCTAGAGAGTTTGGAGGGGAAAAAATGGAGATTTTCAAGGAAGTAGGATATATCAGAAACTTCTAACAGAAAATAGAAAATATTATATCTTAGCTACAGATAAATAATCTGTAAAGAAAAAAAAAATGACCTGGTGCTCCAGATCAACAGTGAGCCTTTAATCATTTTATAAAATACAGAAGCATTTTTCAAGCACTGAGGTATCTATTTGAAATATTGTATGAGATTTTGCAAATGACGTTTATTACTGTGTGGATAGAATAGTAATAAAAAGAAGCATAAATGCACTGTAAAATCACTACTAACTGTATATCTGGAAAAATAAAACTGCTCACAATCTCTTGGCATCTAAGTAAACAAACTAAACTGCAAAAAAAAAAAAAATCAATTATATGTCCCCATATTTTGTGCTCAAATGTAGAAAGAAAATGAAAACGAAAAAAGTTTCTTCTAATTCTGACTATTTCTTTTTCTTAACTTATCTTTTGTTTAGACATCTTTCGGAAGTAAAAAAAAAAAACTCTAAATGAATAAATTGCTTTGCAAAAGCTTAGCTTGTTTAGTGCTATTTAACGCATTATTTTCTATTCTTCTGTACATGTGTTTGTGTGTGTTCTTTTGACTATGAAGAAAAATTAGCTCCAATTCTGATGAAGCTGAGAAAGTTATTACTTTGAGTCTAACTTATAATTTAGAACTTTTTCCAAAAATAATTTAAATACCCCACTCTGTGCAAAATTAAATCCTGCTCTAAACTAAATAATTTTCTCATCACTCAGAAGCCATATGCATATCTAACTTTGGTGAGATTTTATTTGAAGAATGACCCCCAGTGAGGTAAAGAAAGAGTCAAGTTAACTCATTAAAAATATGACCCCTAAAATCCTTATGGGCTCATGAATGCTGATGAAAAGAAACCCATAAATTCACAGAAAATATTATTTTACCCTTCTTTTTAACCTCTAGTCTCTATGTCACTTCAATTGCTAGCACTCAGAATAATGATCTCTCAGCTCATAAGACTGAAGAACTAAGTATGCTCTTTTGCCACCAAGAGGTTAGCATAAAAATAGAAGACAAAGCAATGTACAATGATTACCTTTAGGATATAGTACATGGTGCATCTTGAATTGAAAATAAAGTTGATCTATGTTTGTAATCCATAACTAAGTCCTCAATGAATCAATCAAGGAATGTGCACGTTCAAGTCTGGATATGTGAATACAGGAAATAAAATGTTAAAGTCTTGATCCATAAAGTAAATCCCTAAAAAAATGGTCTAATTCATAAAAAAGATCAGTAATTCAGCCAAGTCCATGCTTAACTCTATTTTTCCATTCTTGGGAGAATAACATCAAATGCAACATGACAGGGTTTTCAATTAGGACCACAGAGGTAGTAGTTTTATAAAGAATCTGTCTCGATGGCATAGATAATTCCGTCTACAGGTCCTGCTCAAAAATTTCTTCCATTATCTTTCACTTTGCAAATTCCTTTTATTATATATTTACACATTGTTCTCCTTGTCTATATCTAAGTTCATTGAGATATTTGAAATCTTATTTTTTTTTTCCTAACAAGTACTTTATGTGCCTAAAATAAAGTATTTTAGGGCTTCTCTGATGGCTCAGATGGTAAAGAATCTGCCTGCAATGCGGGAGACCTGGGTTCCATCCTTGGTTTGGGAAGATCCCCTGAAGAAGGGAATGTCCACCTACTCGAGTATTCTTGCATGGAGAATTCCAAGGACAGAGGAGCCTGGCAGGCTACAGTCCATGGGGTCACAAAGAGTTGGACATGACTGACAGATTTTCACATTCAAAATAAACTATTAATTACTTGAAAGGTCTAGTTCCATGTTCTCTTCCCCTAAACACTTTCATTCCACAAATACTCTAATAGCTTTGAATTCCTAGGATATTGAATGGTTTGTTCTCCATAGTTGGCATTTAATTGTATATGGGAAGCCTGTAAATTCACTAATTCATTTCAAACACCTATTATATGCTATACACTAGACCCTATGCTACATGCTAGAGATAAGTAAACAAGGTAGATACAATTTCTGCAACATGAAAGCTCCCTAGCCACTGGACTATAGAGCTTCACATGTAGACAATCAGGATGCAATATGATGGGGTCATGAGACATAGATCAGTGGAATGGGAACACACGCCATTCAATTAGGACCCACACCATGACCCCAAGAGAAGTTCCTGTTCTGGGAATACAGCACAGCAGATCATAAGTCACCTTCTCAGATGGAGGACAACTTCAAAAGAGGATAATTAAATATCAAAGAACATTCCATTTTAGTGAGAGAGCTCTGATTGATTCTGATAGATTGAGTACGACACTGCTGCATTTTTGCAAACAGTTTAGTCCACTCTGAACTCATAGCCTTCATGACAGCAGGCGTATATTCAATAGAAGTTCATTGAAGACTGCTTTGAACGCATGAATGGAAGAGTAATAGTATCCAAAGAACTAGGATCACAGCAGAATGTTACACAGAGCTTTGCTGACACAAGTCATAGATTATGAGAAAATATAAGAGATGTACCAATCTGGACAATGGAAATTAATTCTAAATACTTTCATCATTAAATGTGCTATATATTCATCTCATAGAGATAAGACTACCAACATAATTGGGATTTTCATTGTTTATTTTGACAAAACATATGAGAGTGAATCATAGAGTCTTTTCTACTCCAACTCTATGATCTATAATTAGTAAAAATATATCACTGACCTTGTAGCAGCCTGATTCAGGCATGTGATTCATTTAGAACAGTCTGCCCACAGATAAGCAATTTTAACCTATTCCAGCAGAAACATATGCGGCAAACTCCAAAGAAAATTAACAGAGCAGGCATTATAAATTAACTGATAAGATAAATAAAAATTATACCCAGCATCAAAAAAATTAATTGATGAAAACTTACAAGTTCCAAAAAGTTGCTATCATGTGCTGAAGACTCAATTTTTCCAGCAATGCCCTCCCCCAAAATACAAGAAAGTGAAAGAAAAAAGCGATATTTTGCCATGGCAAATTGGTTTTATATAGTGAAGATGCAAATATCAGGAAGTAAGCAAAAGTAAAAAGGAAATTAACCAACCCTAAGGATTCCCATCACTGGAGGAGGGCACGGCAACCTACTCCAGTATGCACGCCTGGAAAATCCCATGGACAGAGGAGCCTGGCAGGCTACAGTTCATGGGCTACAAAGACATAACTGAAGCAACTGAGCATGCACACGCAGGATTCCCATATAGAGCAGTCCATACATAACTGCACTTCTGAATTTTCTGACATCAAATGGAGAGTAAGCAAGTGAAGTTACCAGCAATTACACCTTAAATTAAACTTAATTTAAACATTAAATTTAAATTTAAAAGTGAGGTAAGTTACAATATTGTTTCTCTTCACTTTCTTCCACCAGACTCTATATTACATAAAAAGTCAATAGCTGTGACTTCTTCTGACATTTGAAAAGACACTCCTGAAACTGGGTGATAAATCTCTCAATATTTTGATCCACTAACAGTCAGTTCAGAAGCTGCTGACTCTACCTGGCTGCAAGTTTGAAAACCAGCAGCTGAAACAGCTCTTTGCTGTGGCAGCACCTAAACCTGTTTATAATCATACTGCTCTGAATTTGGTTCAGATTGAATATTACCGTCAGTACCTTTAAGTTCCATTTATTGGGAACTGGAATTGCTTTTCCATGCAAAAAGTTCCTACTCAGATAAGATATATATATTTTAAACAACAAATCAGGTAGATACGCTTATGAAATTAAAAATTCACGAGACCCTTTATAATAGAGGGATCTTGGTTTTTAAGAGGGTCAGAACATGGATGGGGAAAACTTGAACTAAAGTTTGGTATTTTTTTGCAACTGTGAATACAGGCAACAAACTCACAAATATTGATAGCACTTGTGACTTTCCCACCAATAATAGTAACAAATATTTTAACATCACTTTAAAGTGACATAACTGTCTCAAAAATATCATTTATGTTTATCACTCTTTGGAATAACAGTTATTTTATCTTCCATTAAATTTTGTCCTTTACAATTTGTCACAAATTTACTATATCACAATTTTGGAGTTTTTAAAATATTTTAATAATTAGCATTGTTTTGTTTCTGGCCACACAGCTTGCAGTATCTCAGTTCCCCAACCAGGGATCAAACCTGTGCCCTCTGGAGTAGAAGTGCAGAGCCCTAACCACTGGACTGCCAGGGAATTCCAAATAATTAAATAGTTTTTTTTTTGTAAGTCTAGCATTTTATACATTTATAACCAGTATTCTGAGAAGTAATTCAGAAGTTCAGCAGATTTCCAAGAAATCTATAAAACACACAAACACATACATGGACAATTGATTAAGAAACCCTGATCTTGAAGATTTCTGCTTCAATTTACAGGGTCTCAGTTTTCAAAAAGGAAAAAATGATTACTATGTTTGATCATCCTACTAAGCAGAGATGGGTGGGAGAAGAAGATTCTAAAAAACAACAGATGTTTGCAACAGTTTTAAAGATTTCATGTTTGAATAAAAATTAAGAGCTTTTGTCTAGCTAGATTTCTGTCTTATAAAAAACAAATTATGTTGCTTCTAAGTCATTCTTTCTTCACCAACATTAAAATGCAGCTATTAATCATGATTCTGAAATTTTTGAAATATTTAGATATCAAGCAGGGTGATTTAGATAAATGTGGTTATTATTACTAGATGTTGACAAGCTGTTCCAAAAAAAAAAACCTGTAAAAGTTGCTAAACACAAACTAATCTTTTCCCTCTTTAACATGTGTGGGACAGGCCTGTGGATTTATTATTATGGAGAGACAGAAATCTCTAATACATATGATCTCAGAGCCACAGGAAAACATTGATGAAATATGTTTGCCTCCTTGGCATAAGAATGTTTTAAATTCTAAAAGCAGAAGTGGAATGCAGTAGTTTAGAGATGGATTTTAGAGCCAGAATTGGCTTTAAACCTGATGATACTGTTTATTATTTATGTGATTTGGGTCTCAATGTCATGGTCTGTTAAATTAGAACAAAATATCTACCTTGCAGATATATTCTGAATATTAAGTGAATTACTATATGTAAAAGACATTTATGATATATAAACAATAAATCAGCCAAGATATGGAAGCAAACTAAGTGTCTATCGATAAATAAATGAATAAAGATGACATTGTATGTATCAGTTCAGTTCAGTCTATCAGTTGTGACCCCATGGACTACAGCACACCAGGCTTCCTTGTCCATCACCAATTCCTAGAGCTTGCTCGCACTCATGTTCACTGAGTCAGTGATGCCATCTAACCATCTCGTACTTTGCTGTCCCCTTTAATCCTGCCTTCTTCCTGCCTTTAATCTTTAATCTGTCCCCTTTCTCCTGCCTTTAATCTTTCCCAGCAGCAGGGTCTTTTCAAATAAGTCAGTTCTTCACATCAGGTGGCCAAAGTATTGAAAATTCAGCTTCAGCATCAGTCCTTCCAGTGAATATTCAGGAATGATTTTCTTTAGGATTGACTAGTTTGATCTCCTTGCTGTCCAAGGGACTCTCAAGAGCCTTCTCCAACACCACAGTTTAAAAGCATCAATTCTTTGGTGCTCAGCTTTCTTTATAGTCCAACTCTCACATCCATACATGACTACGGGAAAAACTATAGCCTTGACTAGATGGACCTTTGTTGGCAAAGTAATGTCTCTGCTTTTTAATATGCTGTCTAGGTTGGTCATAACTTTTCCTTCAAGGAGCAAATATCTTTTAATTTCAAGCTGCAGTCACCATCTGCAGTGATTTTGGAGCCCAAGAAAATAAAATCTCTCACTGTTTCCATTGTTCCCCCATCTATTTGCCATGAAGTGATGGGACTGGATGCCATGATCTTCATTTTTTGAAGGTTGAATTTTAAGCCAGCTTTTTAACTCTTGTCTTTCACTGTCATCAAGAGGCTCTTTAGTTCTTCTTCACTTTCTGCCATAAGGGTGGTGTCATCTACCTGTCTGTGGTTATTGATATTTCTACCAGAAACCTTGATTCTAGCTTACGTTTCATCCAGTCTAGCATTTTGCATGATATACTCTATATAAGTTAAATAAGCAAAGTGACAACATACAGCCTTGATGTACCCCTTTCCCAATTTGGAACAAGTCCACTGTTCCTTGTCTGGTTCTAATTGTTGCTTCTTGACCTGCATACAGATTTCTCAGGAGGCAAGTAAGGTGGTCTAGTATTCCAATCTCTTTAGAATGTTCCACAGTTTGCTGTGATCCACACGGTCAAAGGCTTTAGTGTAGTCAATGAAGCAGAAATAGATGTTTTTCTGGAACTCTCTTGCTTTTTCTATGATCCAAAGGATGTTGGCAATTTGATCTCTGGTTCCTCGCCTTTTCTAATTCTAGCTTGAACATCTGGAAGTTCTGAGTTCACGTACTGTTCAAGCCTAGCTTAGAGAATTTTGAGCATTACTTTGCTAGTGTGTGAGATGAGTACAATTGTGCAGTAGTTTGAACATTCTTTGGCATTGCCTTTCATTGGGATGGGAATGAAAATTGACCTTTTCCAGTCTTGTGGCCACTACTGAGTTTTCCAAATTTGTTGCATATTAAGTACAGCACTTTCATAGCATCATCTTTTAGGATTTGAAATAACTCAGCTGAAATTCCATCACCTCCACTAACTTTGTTCATAGTGATGCTTCCAAAGGCCCACTTGACTTTGTCCCCCTGGAATACAGGCAACAAACTCACACATAAAAGCAAATATTACTAACCCTAATCTTAATCATACAAAATGAATAAAATCTTGCCATTTGCAACACTATGAACACAGACGTTATGCTTAGTGAAGTATGTTAGAGACAGACAAATACTGTATGTTTTCATTTATATGTGGAATGGAAAATAAAACAGAGGAATATAACAAGACAGAATAGACTTATAGATACAGAGAGCAAGCTCGTGGCTATCAGTCAGGAGAGGGGTGAGGGGAGCGGCAAGATATGAGGAGGGAATTAAGAGGTAGAAAGTACAGGTGTAAAATAAATGAGATACAAGGATGTAATGTACAGCATAGTGGAAAAAAACATTATTTTATAAAGATTTAAATGAAGTATAACCTATAAAAATACTGAATCCCTCTGTTGTACACCTGAAACATATAACATAGCAAATCAACTATACTTTAATAAAAAGAAGAAAGAAATCAGTCAATAAGTAGAGGTTTGCCCAAAAAGTAGTTGTAGTAGTGGGAATAGAAATGAAAGTGAAACGGCAATACAGAAGTTAAAAGGACACTCTTCAGCGCTGACCATATTGAGTCTCTTGAAAAGTAAAACTCTAGGATCAATTAAACTAATTAACTAGTGTCTTAATAGAAATCTTAATAGAAGGGACTCCACTGGCTGCCTAGTGGGAAGCAGTAGAGGAACCTAAAAGAGATAGATGTGAAATAAGTAATGAGAAGTTCAGAAAAAAATCTTAGCCAAAAATATATGGGGGATAAACATTGCCCAGTTGTGCAGCAGAAATCAACACAAAATTTTAAGCAATTTTCCTCCAAATTAAAAAAAAATACCAAATTAAAAAAAATAAAACAAAAAACAAACAAAAAAAACCACACTGGCATGTTCTCCAAGGAACATTTGTTTTCCATAAACCATGGTGTTGTGATCTTGTGGCTACTAATTAATCAAACTCTGGGTGTGTTGATCTCTTGTAAGTCTATCTTTTGAAATGCAAAGATCAACTTTTCTCCCTTGATTTGGCTAAGGTCAATAACTACAAAACTACACAGATTGAATTGTTAACACACTGAAACAACTCCAGAAAAGCAAATAAAGTTCTGGTACTACAGTTTAGTTTAATGAATTTACAGCTCCCAATGCACATGACTGGCTTTGAAAAAATCAATATGCTATATACAACTGATATGTAGCCCCTCTATCCATATTCTCTACATCCTTTTCTCTGAAATAATGAATCAAATCTCAACAACATGATTAAGATAGCATCATATATTCAATAGGCAGAAAAGATCGAAAGATGTCTAAGTACGAAAGCCTGTCTGACATTCTCTTAGGCACATTAGTATTAGTAATTAGCTGTAAATCTCGCATTAGGACTGTGGGGATTGTGTGTGTGCACGCACCAGGGATGAGGTAGTGGTGAGTGAGAAAGGATGGAGGTGCTCACTTTTGTCAGTGGATCCTTAAACCCAACTGAAGCTCCTTGTTTGCTAGGCTGAGGGTAAAATCAGAACCAGAACTGCCAAGTAGGCAGTTCTTTCAAGTAGGCAAAGCAATCTGGCCTTTCCTTTGTTGATTTGACATTTTCCATTGCCTACTGAACAAAATCTGTATTTCCATACTGAATATGATTTTCAGATAGACTTTCCAGAAAGTCAAGTACATAAGATCTCTGAATTAGAAGTCAGGAAAATTGGATTTGCATCTTAACTTTTTTCTTAAAATACCATATGAGCTGGGACAAGAAAGACAACCTCATAAACTTAGTTCCTTCATCTGTAAAATGAATAGTTTAAACATACTTTGAAGGACCTTACCAGCCCCAAAATTCTCTAAATTACTAAGCAAGATAAAGCAATAAGCTAATTTAATTATGATCTTTCAGCATAACTAGGTTGCTATAATCAGGAAGGCTCTCCTGAAATAACATTATTTTCCTCCACTTCAGGCTTGAATACATTATATTTTCTATCACAATGGCATAACGGATAGTCCTGAAGACCTTCAGTCAAATAGGTTCAAATTCCCTATAGCATGAAGTCATCTTGATTAAAATATCAACAGTTTATCACAGATGGAGTTGGTCCAAAACACAATAATGCCCTTCAGGTAGCAGGTGTTTCTGCATTTTATTCACAAGACTAATTGAAAAGATGCAAAGGCCTTTTGTTTCATGATGAAACTAGAATTTTTACCTATGAAAACGATTTATCAAATGCATGTAAACTTTAAAATTCCCTCAATTCTTTTTTACATATTAAAATCGACATATTACTCATTATTAATTAATTCCATCAGAAAAAAATTGACCTGAAAAATGTGTAAAATTAAATATATTTGTAAAAACAAGTTAACTTTCATGCTGTGGAACTGTAACTCTACCCTTGAGCATTTGTTTCATTTTTTTAAATATTAGATGGTTTCAAAAGCAATACACTAAAATTTAATGAGAAATTTCATATTAAATATATGAGTTAAAAGGTAGGTAAAAATGATAGATGATATCAAGAGCAAACATACTATTTTAGAAATGAATCATGATGTCATATGGCAGAAATCAATACAACATTGTAAAGCAATTATCCTTCAATTAAAAATAAATTTAAAAATAAAAATAATAAATTTTAAAAAGAAAAGTGAATTATTATTATATGCAGAAAAATGCATGACTCAGCATGTATTACTGTGGTTATGATTTGTAGTCAATAACACTACCCTTTAGAACTATATTGTTATTAAATTATTGGTCAGTGCTTTCATGCCTTTTGCATCTGAATGTATATATATATTTCAGACCTAGATTACAGATTCTCCAGGTTAGACTTTAATGTCATGCATGTAATGTGTAATGGCCATTCCTTCACAAGGATTATCCCAAACAATGGTTGTCCTGAGCCCAGTGATGGGCTCCTCTGGGGAAGCACCATTCCTTTCCTCTAATCCCTTCATCCTGCAGTCCCTTCTCCAAAGAGCTGAGACAGACATAAGAACTAAGTCTCAAGGCTTTGCCTTCACTATGTTATGATGTATCTATTGAAATAGTATAAATATAAATGAACAGTCAGTCATCAGGAAGAATTTCTGGAGCTGTGGGGGACACTTACAAAAGGAATAGTCATGGTTGGCAAAAGTGTCAAGGAAAGATTTGTGAAAGGCTGAATCTGCCCGATTGTGTTGGACCTGATGTGGAGGAAAAACACGGAAACACAGAAGGAGGCATTCCCGAGAAAAAATAGAGGAGACTGGCCCGGGGACACCATATGCATATATTGGGACCATTTAAAATGATACGGAGTACAGAAAGAAAGAAAAGGTAGCATTCATACCCTTGTTGTGTTTGCCACCTGGCTAGGACGATTTCCAACTAATAAGTGAAGTGAAATCCAACATGCTTCCACACAGACAGAAGCCTAGGCAGTACTTTGTAGTGATGATCAAAAATATGTATTGTGTTAGCTACCAAAATGAAATGATTGCCCTAATTCACGAATATAAAATCAATATATGGTATGAAAGATTTCTCTCTATAACAAATGTAGCTAAATAATAACAGGCATTTTTTAAATACAATAGGAATATAGGTCTTTAAAGTTGCTATTAAGTGTCCAGAGGAATTGGGAGGAATATGGGAACTCAATGTGACTTGATAGGAAGACATATATACCAAATCAGTACAATTTTATAGTAAAGTTTTTTATAGTAATGTAAAGCTTATTACTATAAGAGAAGAGAAATGTAAATATGAGTGAAGCAAATAATAAAGGTAAAATCCAGTGCATCAAACCCTTCACATGGCACTGTTGAAAAAAGACAACTTGCTCAAAATGGAGTCCCTCGTACTAAGCACCACTACAGAAAACTAAGACCTTAATACCTAATTTAATTGCAGTTTCAACTTCCCTCAGGAATGTAATCTTAACCAGTCAGCACTAGAGAAATTATCTGTCCAAAAGAACCCTTCCATCCTCCTTAGGAGGGGACCTTCCCTGAAACAATGCTTTTTTTTTTTTTGGCTAATAATTTCCTTTTCCAGCCCTCTTTCTGCCTTTGAAAACCTTTTTTGTTTCTATAACTTGGCAGAATTCCTTTCTATCTGCTACATGGGATGCTGCCCAATTCATGAATCGTTCAACAAAGCAATTTGATCTTTAAATTTCCTCAGCTGAAGTTTTATTATTTAACAGTACAGACCGTATAACCCAGTGCCACATTCAATAGAGTACTGGAAAATACTCTTCTAAGAACTTTAAGCACTGTATTTCAGTAAGTTTCCATATTTAAATATAAGAATAAATCACTGTGGTATTTTCTGCATGCATTTTATTAGGCAGGCTTTTCTGCATTATTAGAGAAGGGTCCTAAATTATAAAGTTAGCTCAGGTTTCAGATAAAACATGAATTATGCAGCCATGAGCTATTCAGACAAATGAGGCCTTTGATATTCTGGTCAGGCATTGTCCATCAATGTGGGGGCACTTCACCAAGGCCCATGTGTGAGAAAACAGCAACAGCCCCAAAAGCATGTTTTCAGAGTAAGCTTTCTTGGAATTCTAAAGAGATTCTTGAAATGAACACACGTGTACATACCTGCAGGCACGCATGTATGCACACGCACACATACACACACCCCACCTTTTTGCTGCTGCTGTAACTTGCCAAAGAGTCAAAGTATGTGAACCAAGTCTCATTAATATTAATACATGCTTCATTATTTTGCTCCCCAAACACTGTCACTCTGTTAAACTAAATTAAAGCCCTGTCAGAAACATCTAATTAATCCACAGTAAGAAAATGTATTACTGTGTCATAGTTAATAAGCAGTTCAATGTAATCATACCTTGATCATTCTCCTCGGCAGTCCTGTCCTTTGTATGCTGTACTTAGAACCAGAATGTTTCACATTAATTTCTTTAATGATCATTCATATATTAATTACAATGGATAGCTACTCTCCTTTCAGATGTACAAATTATCTAGATTCTTTCAGTGAGGAGGATAGGCAAGGAAATACCCAAATAGAGTGAAGAAACTCGTGGGTCTTGGACTAAAAGTTACCACAAAGAGTTTCTGAGAGTCAGTTATAACCTCTGTTACAACCTGTTGTATGATGGTTGTATGATGTTGAGCTCCAAGCTGGTTCCTGTGCCCAGTTTACCAAATTCCACAAAACAGCTGAACCACAAGCAGCATCGCCCTCTGATGGGAGGAGGCCTTCCAGGGCCAGGTCAGCAGAGTTGTGATAAACTCCCTTTGGCCATGTGCTACCTGTAGGAAACTTCAGGAAGCTCAGAGGCATCACAAACTGAAACCTTACCTTAATGAGGATCTGAATGGACCCTGTGGCTTTTGTGGATATGAAATACCAGAAGCTCATGGTGCAGGCAGCACTGGATTCTTGCCACAGGCCACTCTTGAGGTGTGCTTCTTCACCCCGCAGGCCCACTGGAGTAGCTTCCAGATACAGGAAGTGCCCTAGGAACAAGATGAGATTCAGATCATGCCAAAATAACATGGAGAGGATCATTTTAGTTTTTCTATCGCAGGGTTTTTAATTACAGTTTCATAGAATCTCAACTTCTAAAGGTATTTCTACTTGAAAGAGAAAGGAAATCTAATAGCCTTGCCTCCAGCTCACTGACAGAACAATTTCCAACTGTCTGTGCTTTTAGCAAAGTACTTCACAGTGTGTAGATGAATTGATCTGACAGAATATTTATGCCATGGACTCAATGAGACAGTTACAGAAATCATTTCATAGACTCCCCAAACTATCCAGTTACTGTGAAACAATGCAGAGATTGTCTACAAAATATAAATAAAGAAATATGACATGCTTTCAAACAGTCAGTCACCTTTTGAGTGCACAAATAAAATGATGAGAATTTTAATATACAACATACAAGGAAAGATTCTGAGTTTTGGGCTTGTTTATCCAAATATCCAAAACATTTTATGTATGTAGAGCTGAGTGTGAGAATGGGACTCAGACCTTCCTTTCTCTGGCATGGTTGGTCCAGCTTGGAGAGCTCTGTTTTATCATGTGCTGTGTGCTTAGTCTCTTAGTCATGTCTGACTCTTTGCGACCCCATGGATTATAGCCCACCAGTCTCCTCTGTCCATGGGGATTCTCCTGGAAAGAATTCTGGGGAGGGTTGCTATGCCTTCCTCCAAGGGAATCTTCCTGATCCAGGGAGCGAACCCAGGTCTCCTGCACTGCAGGCGGGCTCTTTAGGGAAGCCACTAGGGAAGCCCCTGTTTTATCATAGGCCTGTGAAACTTCAATATTTAAACACCTTTATTCTACTCTGTAGTAGCCAGAAATTCAAGATCCCTTCTTTATTCTGCTAATCTCTTTTGCCTGTTAACCAAAAAATCTGAGAAACAGGTTCAGCTCACTGTAAAAATGAGCCATTCCAAGCACCCTTCAGGGAGATGATCTTGCAGCTACATCTGCAAAACACATTTAGGGCTTTCTACTGCCTGTCCCCAAATACAGATCATCTCCCTTGATCTTGACAACTCCAAGGCAAATTTTATTATCTCCATTGGACAGAGGAGAGATTTGAGAATCTGAAAAGTTACATGACTTGCTACTGATCAAATGAATGGTAGAATTCAAGGTTATTGATTACAAATGTGTCATTTCAAAAAGGTACCTGAGGGCCGCCTATGTTATCATCTATCTACAATTATCAAAGCAATATTCAATTTTAATTACTCACTGTTATATGTTACATGTGTCCCCCCAAAAGATGTGAAAGTCCTAATTTCTGTCCCAGTTAATGTGAGCTTCTTTGGAAATAGGGTTTTTGCTGATGATCAAGTTAAAATAAAGTCATGAGGGTGGCCTCTAGTTCAATAAGATCATTGTAATGAAAAGGGAAAATTTAGACACAGAGACATACATAGAGGGAAGACAACGCGAAGACAGAAAGAGAGTCCCACCTACAAGCTGAGTAGCATCTGAAGCTACCAGAAGCTAGTGAGAGGCAAGGAGTAGATTATTCTCCTTCAAAGTCCTCAACAGGAACCACCAGCCTTACTGACACCGTGATTTCAAATTTCTAGCCCTCAAACTGTGAGACAATAAATGTGTGCTTTTAACACCACCCCGCTGAGGCTGTCTGCTATGCAGTCCTGGGAGACAAAGGTACTCATTAAATGTTTGACTTAGTTGCCCTGGCACCACGGTGGTCTCTCTGATGTCAGGAAAGACAATGTGATGCTCACTGTGAATAAAATTAGAGTAACTGGAACAACCTGATAACCTACCATTTTCATTTCCAAGTGTGTGGTCTCTGGGAGGTCTTAGGCTTTGTGGAGAGCCGACCCCCAAAACCCAATCGAAGTTTTCAGCCAAGGAGTTTTGCCAACCACACCAGCCTTTTTCAAAAGTACAGGAGCCACCACATTCATTTTCATCAGTATAATCTCCACAGTCATCTACAAAATTACAGCTCTGCTCCGGTTTAAAACATTTGCCATTCTGACATTCCCGATAGCCAAGTGGACAGTAACCTAAAAAACAAACGAACAAAAAGGATGAGGAAACACTCCCACCACGTTCCTGAGGTTAAAAAGTAGGAAGAGTAGATTCCCTTTAATATGTAAAGAAACATAGTGTTCTTAGGAGTTTGGGGTGTCTGACCCCTGCCTCTCTCTCCCCTAATCTCTCCAGGGTTCTGGTCTATAGCTTATTTACAAGCATCATTCAAAATGAAAACAATCAGTCATTTTATTGATCTAGGAATGTACTCCAATCGGCCTCAAATGCAGCATGTCCTGTGAGCTATCCTCAAAGAGATAAATTAGATCTGAAAACCAAAGAGAGGCTTTCTATTTTTAATCCTGAAACAAGATCTTCAGGGTAGTAAGAACTTATGTAACATGGGTTATTTGTAGGTACATCAGTATCCATGCACTCCATTATTTATCAGAAGCCAAATATATATCACACTTCCTCAGAAGCAGGGGTATGAATATACAACTAATATTTAACCTTCCAACAGATTTTTTCCTCCAAAATGCTTATTTATTTCAAGTTGTTTGGAATTTAAGGAGCAATTTTCCTACAAAGTAATGTTGCCCATAAAGACTTTTCTACAAACTTTAAGACAAAGCATGATGCTTTTGAATGTCTGAGTTTGAACTGATGCTGATAACTCATCAGTTATGTGACTTGGATCATTCCTATATTTGATGAATTTTAGTCTACTGATCAGAAAAGAGGAAAAAATAATAGTAAAATGTTAAACTAACTAGAGAGACTTGTTTATATTGGGGATCCTCAATCTCTGGGATCTAACGCCTGATGATCTGAGGTGGAGCTGATGTAATAAGAATAGAAATAATGTGTACAATAAATGTAATGGGCTTGAATTATCAGGAAACTATACCCCCACCCTCACGCCACAGAAAAGATTATCTTTCACAAAACCATTCTCTTGTACCAAAAAGGTTGGGGACTTCTGGTTTCTATCACTAGAAGAGTGCTTGAAACTTCACAGGTAATCAGTAAATATTAGTCAAATGAATGAGTTAAAGTGTTTTGGAAATAATAACCAGTTCAATAGGCATATCAAGTTATAAATATTCTGCTCCAGTATTTCAACAGAACATAACCACCGTGGTTGACAATATTTCAGTAGGAAAAGTTCTGATGTGGTGACATCACTTCCCATTTGCTTTGTGACTCTATAGTACAATCGAGTCAATATAGTACAATATAGTACAATAGAGGAAAACAAAAGTCACTTTGTTTTCCTTCCTCCTTAGTTGGCCAGTTAGGGGAGCTGGTAATACCACTTCATACTTCATTTTTATTTTTTTTATTTTTGTTTTCTTTTAATATAAATTTATTTATTTTAATTGGAGCTTAATTACTTTACAATATTGTATTGGTTTTGCCATACATCAACATGAATCCACCACAGGTATACACGTGTTCCCCATCCTGAACAACCTTCCCTCCTCCCTCCCCGTACCATCCCTCTGGGTCATCCCAGTGCACCAGCTCCAAGCATCCAGTATCATGCATCGAACCTGGACTGGCAATTCATTTCATATATGATATTATACATGTTCCAATGCCATTCTCCCAAGTCATCCCACCCTCTCCCTCTCCCTCTGAGTCCAAAAGACTGTTCTATACATCTGTGTCTCTTTTGCTGTCTCTCATACAGGGTTATCGTTACCCTCTTTCTAAATTCCATATACATGCATTAATATACTGTATTGGTGTTTTTCTTTCTGGCGTACTTCACTCTGTATAATAGGCTCCAGTTTAATCCATCTCATTAGAACTGATTCAAATGTATTCTTTTTAATGGCTGAGTAATACTCCATTGTGTATATGTACCACAGCTTTCTTATCCATTCATCTGCTGATGGACATCTAGCTATTATAAACAGTGCTGTGATGAACACTGAGGTACACGTCTCTTTCAGTTCTGGTTTCCTCAGTGTATATGCCCAGCAGTGGGATTGCTGGGTCATAAGGCAGTTCTATTCCCGGTTTTAAAGGAATCTCCACACTGTCCTCCACGGTGGCTGTACTAGTTTGCATTCCCACCAACAGTGTAAGAGGGTTCCCTTTTCTCCACATCCTCTCCAGCATTTATTGCTTGTAGACTTTTGGATTGCAGCCATTCTGACTGGCATGAAATGATACCTCATTGTGGTTTTGATTTGCAATTCTCTGATAATGAGTGATGTTGAGAATCTTTTCATATGTTTGTTAGCCATCTATATGTCTTCTTTGCAGAAATGTCTATTTAGTTCTTTGGCCATTTTTTGATTGGGTCGTTTATTTTTCTGGAATGAGCTGCATAAGTTGCTTGTATATTTTTGAGATTAGTTGTTTGTCAGTTGTTGCATTTGTTATTATTTTCTCCCATTCTGAAGGCTGTCTTTTCACCTTGCTTATAGTTTCCTTTGTTGTGCAGAAGCTTTTAATTTTAATTAGGTCCCATTTGTTTATTTTTGCTTTTATTTCCAATATTCTGGGAGGTGGGTCATAGAGGATCTTGCTGTGATTTATGTCAGAGAGTGTTTTGCCTATGTTCTCCTCTAGCAGTTTTATAGTTTCTGGTCTTACATTTAGATCTTTAATCCATTTTGAGTTTATTTTTGTGTATGGTGCTAGAAAGTGTTCTAGTTTCATTCTTTTACAAGTGGTTGACCAGTTTTCCCAGCACCACTTGTTAAAGAGATTGTCTTTAATCCATTGTATATTCTTGCTTCCTTTGTCGAAGACAAGGTGTCCATAGGTGTGTGGATTTATCTCTGGGCTTTCTATTTTGTCCCATTGATCTATATTTCTGTCTTTGTGCCAGTACCATACTGTCTTGATGACTGTGGCTTTGTAGTAGAGCCTGAACTCAGGCAGGTTGATTCCTCCAGTTCCATTCTTCTTTCTCAAGATTGCTTTGGCTATTCGAGGTTCTTTGTATTTCCATACAAATTGTGAAATTATTTGTTCTAGCTCTGTGAAAAATACAGTTGGTTGCTTGATAGGGATTACGTTGAATCTATAGATTTCTTTGGGTAGTATACTCATTTTCACTATATTGATTCTTCCAATCTATGAAGATGGTATATTGCTCCATCTGTTAGTGTCCTCTTTGATTTCTTTCACCAGTGTTTTATAGTTTTCTATATATAGGTCTTTAGTTTCTTTAGGTAGATATAGTCCTAAATATCTTATTCTTTTCATTGCAATGGTGAATGGAATTGTTTCCTTAATTTCTCTTTCTGTTTTCTCATTATTAGTGTATAGAAATGCAGGGATTTCTGTGTGTTGATTTTATATCTTGCAACTTTACTATATTTATCGATTAGCTCTAGTAATTTTCTGGTGGAGTCTAGGGTTTTCTATGTAGAGGATCATGTCATCTGCAAACAGTGAGAGTTTTACTTCTTTTCCAATTTGGATTCCTTTTATTTCTTTTTCTGCTCTGATCGCTGTGGCCAAAACTTCCAGAACTATGTTGAATAGTAGTGGTGAGAATGGGCACCTTTGTCTTGTCCCTGACTTTAGGGGAAATGCTTTCAATTTTTCACCATTGAGGATAATGTTTGCTGTGGGTTTGTCATATATAGCTTTTATTATGTTGAGGTATGTTCCTTCTATTCCTGCTTTCTGGAGAGTTTTTATCATAAATGGATGTTGAATTTTGTCAAAGGCTTTCCCTGCATCTATTGAGATAATCATCTGGTTTTTATTTTTCAGTTTGTTAATGTGGTGAATTACATTGATTGATGTGTGGATATTGAAGAATCCTTGCATCCCTCGGATAAAGCCCATCTGGTCATGGTGTGTGATCTTTTTAATGTGTTGTTGGATTCTGATTGCTAGAATTTTGTTAAGGATTTTTGCATCTATGTTCATCAGTGATATTGAACTGTAGTTTTCTTTTAGGTGGGAGTTTCCATGGCCTGAGAGAGTGGCTGGAGGTTGAGGACTGGTGTGGATTAGAGGAAGGAGGTGATTCAGACATTTAATGGAAGGTGTTCTGAGAATTGGAAACTTCTTTTGATAGAATCTTATAGAAAAGCTTTTATGCTCTGGATCAGTCTCACATTTTATAAAACAGATGGCTAAGAGGAAAGAAGTGGCAGGAGAGGAATGGAAGGCCAGGAAGAGATCAATGGGGAAGAACTGGTGTTCTGAGAATTCCCAGCCACTTGGTGTGCTAAGCTCTTCTTGGACTGCACATTCAAGATTGCCTAATTAAATGGCCTTTACATTTGCAGTGCCTTTGAAACAAATTTCAACTATGCATTCTGTCTTTAACAAAACTTTTCCTGTCTTCTAGGTTAATTGCTAACATTTTCCTTTCTTGCAGTGTAAGATTAAACTATTTTTATTTAGGTACCCAGTTCAGCTGGCAGATTGGAGGGTAAGACAAAAGACCTTTGCTGTTTCAATTATAGAGCTTGACTGAGAATTGTAACATTAAAGCATTTTTGAGCTACACAGAAATGGAGATCATTTACATTAACCCTCTCACTTATAGATGAGAAAACTGATGATTATAGATGTTAAGTGACTTGCTGAATTTTCAAGAGGAGCAATGCAATTTGGACCCAGGTCTGTTGTCTTCAGAATTATTTTTTAAGTCCATTGACTTGAAGAACAGTGGTAGGTCTACTATTGTAAGACACAAGATCACTGAGGGATGAAACACCAGTGTTGACTACCAGATACATTATTTCTCATGGATCTGTTGAGAACATGAGAAATTACTAGATCATTTGATTTTATATAATTGACATTTGTATTGATTCAATCAATTTCAATTCATCTGGGGAAATAAAAGCAAATTTACTGGTTTTGAAGATGTTTTTCTCCAAAGCAACTGGGTCAAGCTAAAATCTAATTCTTTTAAAACACAAGAGAAAATAATTTGGACATGTCTCTAAGTGGAAACATGAGGCAAAATATTACATAATCAATATAGCTAATATTTTAAGACAGTCACAATGTGAATCACTGTTTTACATTTATAAAACATAAACACCTGCATAATTTAAAATACAATAATTCAAATATAACACAAAATTAATTTTGAACAGACAGCTCTCTAGGTTAATAAATAAAATTTCACTGCTATAATGTACACTTATCCATAAAACAACAAGCAACATTTTTTGGTAAATTCAAGGGAAGTTATCAACTAATATTATTTACCTATTTCTAAATTATTTTCTATGCCTATTGTTTTGTTCAAGGAAATCAGCTACCTAAAAGTAGGGTGTATACCTTTAAATGATTTGATATTAAGGATCTAATGATAGTGTGTTCTTTTTTACAGAAAAAAATACTGTTTAAATTAGGCAGTAACCCTCCTGATAGGCAGTTTAATTTTGTGTGCTGTGCTGTGATTAGTCGCTCAGTTGTGTCTGATTCTTTGCAACCCAATGGACTATAGTCTGCCAGGATCTTTCGTCCATGGGGATTTTCCAGGCAAGAACACTGGAGTAGGTTGCCATGCCCTCCTTCAAGGAACTTCCCATCCCAGGGATCAAACCCAGGTCTTCCGCATTGCAGGCAGATTCTTTACCATCTGAGCAGTAGGGAAGCCCTTAATTTTGTAAGGAAGAACAAATTATAAAATTTTAAAACCTCCCATGTAAACATCAGAGACTCTGAAACTTAATATGCTTACATTCAAAATCTGATTCTTCCCCTTCAAACTTACTCACTGAACAGTCTGCTCCATCTGTGTTAATGGGAACTCTATAAGTCCAGTTGCTTGGAGAGAAAAAAGTCTTGTAAAGAGCTCTGTAATGGAAGTCTGACTCCACTTTTCAACGTATGACTTAATGACTGACAGCCTTTCCCCATGTGTTCTACATCCAGGAAATTTTCAAACCATCTTGGTATGTATGTGATGTCATCAGTCTTAGAGGTGATAAGATATATTCTAATTATAAGACTGACAATTGACAGAATTCACTGAACGTTTACATGATTTATGAGATAAAATATTACATATATTATTATTACAACTCCTAGAGCTTGGGACTATCCTCAGTTTCAAGGTAGACTGCTGTCCAAAATTTTGTTCAGATATTAAGACTGATAACACCACACAACACACCAGGATTGCATTACTCACAAAATGAGGTTTTCTAAGAAAGCCCAGGTGCTCCCCCTGTTGGTGGAAGATCCCAAATACATCAGCCCCTACCTACCTGTGCACAGTAATCTTCATCCAGGTCCTATCCCCTAACCAGCATAACACTCTCTCCAGTTTCCTTTCCTCATTCTCTAAATAATAATAATTATCATTATTATATATTCACATATAATACTGTTTTAATAATATATAATATTTTATCTCATAACTCATATATAATCTTTCAGTGAATTCTGTCAATTTTCAATCCTACTCTGTTACAAAAGGTGATGGTTACTACTACTTTTGGTTCAAGCCACTATCATTTTCTGCGTGTGATTTTATTACAACACTTTCCTTTCTGATCTCTGTACCCTACCACTTCCCATTAAGCAATAAAGAACGATGGTGATGTAAGCTGTTATATACAGAATGGATAAACAACAAAGTCCTACTGTATAACACAGTGAACTGTATTCAATATCCTATGATAAACCATCATGGAAAAGAATATTAAAAAGAATGTATTGTATACATACACACACACATATATAAATCACTTTTCTCTACAGCAGGAAATTAACACATTATAAATCAACTATACTTTAATAAAAATATTTACCTAGAAAAACCATGGAGATATTTTATATAAATTGAATGTTACTTCTCTGTCCCAAATGCTACAATATTTAAATACTATTCCCCATTAAAAGGAACTAGGTCTTCTTGGAAAAATCATCTATTTGGGGCTAAGGAAAAGAAGGTCCAAGATGAGCCTAGGAATTTTTTGTGTGTGCCAAAAATTAGAAAAGTGCTCAAAAAAATTACATCATTATGATGCAAGTCTGAATTACTGGTCATCAGAAATAATTTCAACATCAAAATAAGTAATGAGCGGACTTTGGCTCTTACCACATATATAAGAGAGAGTAAGAAGGTACGAAATTATTCTCCAGCCATAAGCAGCTAGAAGCTTGGGGGAAATCTATGTCTGATGCTTATGCTCTGTGAAACTGTTTACACTATAAACAGGAGAAGCACCAGCTCATACAACTTCAATGCCTAGCTGACAGTTCCAGACCAGGTCCTGAATGTCAGGAGATGCATTTCTTTATCGCACTTTGCAATTCTGTTCATATGGCAAGAGAGTTCACTGGAGCAACCAAACCTGCATGATATGAGGCTAGAAAATAAAACCCTTCTGGTTATTGTCTTTGCAGTAGGTAAAACATGGCGACCATTTGCTTTGGGAGATGCTAAAAGATTTCAAAGGCCTTCCTATTAGTTATTTTTAAGCCTTTTGATATTTCCCGTTAGTAATTTTCAGCAAAAACTTGAAAATATCAAGGTTTCTGGGATCTACTTTAATGTTATTAGCATGAAGGAGATAATATGTGGAAAAAAGTTCCATAAAATAGATAGTGGTGGCCTTAAAGCACTGACAAACGAAAGACAACCATAGCAACAAAAGTAGAGAAACTGTAATTTGCAATAAGAAATAAAAGAGAAACATGGAGGAAAGTCTAGGTTGAAAAAAGGCCTCCAGGTTTTAAGGAAAAAGACCTGACATGCTTCCAACTGGCTGTGACTGCAGTACTGCTGAGGCCCTACCTGAGAAGAGTAGCATTCTGTACTTCTGTGCTTCCTGGGCACGGCTTACTAGCCAAAGGCTCACTCAGCCCTCAACTGGGAACAAACTGCCAGCTGGACAAAATATAAAAATATTATGCCTGCAGGCTCCCACTTCTTCATTCCAAATAGTAGCAATCCAAATATTCAAAGAGCACTTTCTAACAGTCTTGATCAGAACGATGAAATTTACACTAACACAGTTACCACTCATGTTCATTCAAAACACACTGTCAGTTCATTTCTCAACTTTTACTCAATTTTAATACTGAACGTTTGAGAAATATTACATTAACATTACATGCTCACCTTGAATTAACTCTAACTCTCCTAGAAGAACACTAAAATAATTACAAAGGAATCTGTAAAGATACATGTTTCTTAATAATTCTGACTTGGAGAACATTTCTAATGTCTTGGTAGTAAACGATCTATATATCTTGGTTTTGAGGGTATCATACTTAGTAACATAAGGTAATGAGTTAGATCACTAAGCATCTCTGTTTTCTGAACTCTTATTTTTGCTGTCAAGAAATGTAAAACAATTCTTTATTGTCTTTCAGTGTACCTAGTAGAGGCTCCAAGTATTTAAGGAGAATTATTTTTATCTAAGACATTGCAAATGGAGCTGTTGCCATAAGACAAAGCTAGAGCTACAAGTCTGACCTACGGTTAAATTTCAAGCTCGAAATCACTTTAGGAAAATTGTATTTTGTACTTCTATGCAGTTAAATTTTTCCATCCTTCCTTTTATGGCTTTTGACAATCCCATACTAAATAAAAGCCTTCCATATGTTTTCCAGGACTGTATGATTACTATATGATTTCATTTTTAAAAAGATTTCAAACCTTTGATGCACCTGAAATTTACTTTGGCTGCAAATGAACAGTAAGATTTTTAGAGTGAAAAAGAGGAGTATATACACAAGCACAACATACATGTGTGCTGGTGTATTTATTGACTGTCTCTGGAAAGATACATAAGCAGTGAACAATTCCTCTGGAAATAGAAACAAAGACTAAAGTCAAAAGAAAATTTTTAATTTCTGCTCCTTTTTGGTAATACTGTGTGTGTGCGATTAAATGAGTTTGCTTTATTTTAAAAAGAAATTGGTGAGAACAAAGGCCTGAACACACCAGGGCCTCATCCCTGGTTAAAGAAAGGGCTATGGTTGTAAAATTATATTATAATTGGGAAATCCCAAACAGACTGAAGTTCCTTTGAAGAGTATTAGCCTGGTATGAGCGGCAAGAATGTTGACAATTTTCTGGACACCATGGTTTACGGAGAAGTGGGAGACTGAACACACTCTACTCCAAATGGCTATGAAAGAAATGTTGAAATTAAGCTTGGCTGAGGTGACAGAGAATCAACTCCAGGTCTGTTTGCCACTCACCTTTCCAGCCTCCTCTCTGATCATGCTCTTCCTCTTAACTTCCCACCATGAACCTCCTGGCCTTCATCCAGCCCCTCCAACCACAGACACTTTACACAAGCTGGACCACCTACCTGCCTCAACAACTCTCCCTTTGAAAATCTTGTAGATTTAAGCTCAATCTCTACTTCCTGCAAGAAGCCATGTTTGGTCAAATCCTTCTGTTATAACCTGTTATCACACCAGGCAGCTTTTCTTCAAAGAACTTTTCAAAACTCTGTGTTATATGTGTCTACATGGTTATTGGCATTTGACTCTTTCCACCGCCAGTCAAATGGGTCCATAGGGGACTGAGATCGACACACCTTAAAAGTGCTCACTATACGTTCACTGGCTGAACAAAAAAATGAGTGGGTGAATGAATGAATGAACTGAATAAAACAGAGGAGAGAACAGTGATGACTGAGAGCTTCCTAGAAGATAGTGCATGCTCAGTTGCTAAGCCGTGTCCGACTCCTTGCGACCCCATGAAAAGTAATCCACCAAGCTTCTCTGTCCATGGAATTTCCCAGGCAAGAATATTGGAGTGGGTTCTCATTTTCTCCAGGGGATCTTCCTGACCCAGGGATCAAACTCACATCCCCTGCTTGGCAGGTGGATTCTTTACCACTGACCCACTAGGAAAGCCCTCCTAGAAGATGGCTGAGTGAAAATGACTTGCTATTCTGGTTGTTGGACAAGGATAACAGGTACAGGACTGTGTTTGAACTGATGAAATCTGAGATACCGAGACTGAGAAAATTATACGGAGTCAGTCACTTCAGACCTGTTTTGCTGTGATGAAAATGTCAAATACTTCTGGGTTTTTCTCCTTTTGTTTTGGATAGTGACAGTAGCTATTCAGTTTGTTCAAAATATACACTTTCAATACTTTAAGCAAAGATTTACCTATTACTTCTATAGGCAGAATTTATCATAGTCACAATCCCAATTTAATACTACCTTTATATAATTTGATCCTATAACAAAGCAGTTTCCATTTTTAAACCTATTGACCTGGTTAACAAAAATTCTATGTAATGAAACTGAGGCAATTACCTAATTCAAAGGGAAATATACAAAAGACCATTTAAGCTAAATTCTATTAATAGGAAGCAAAGCAAGTCCACAGGATTTGGGTGCCTAAATGCTACTCCCATTTGTGCAATGTATTATGTCTAAAACTAACTGGGGTAAACCAAGCCATGTTTGAATTTGCTTTAGTTTATGTATTTTTGACTTAGTATATATCATTCACAGTGAGTTGACTGCAAAATCCTTTTAAAACAAGATTAAAATATAGGACTTCCCTGGTGGCTCAGACGGTAAAGCGTCTGTCTACAATGTGAGAGACCTGGGTTCGATCCCTGGGAAATCTCCAGGAAGATTTCCTGGAGAAGGAAATGGCAACCCACTCCAGTACTTCTGGCCTTGAAAATCCCATGGACGGAGGAGCTTGGTGCAGGCTACTATCCATGGGGTCGCAGAGTTGGGCACGACTGAGCGACTTCACTTCACTTTCACTTTCCTTAAAATATGTATTGTCTACCTAGTTTTCAGTACTTTTGTATGTCTGTGTGTATGTATGTTACATATGTGTTGCATAAGTCACACATATTGTATATATGTATAATTTTGTATATATACATGTGACAGTATTAAATATATGAGCATGCATACATATTAAAATATGGTTAAAATGAGTGAAAAGCAATTTTAAAGTAAATGGCAAAATAAGTTATTTATCAATCACCTCCTATATGTTTTGCTTTGTGCTAGACATTTTATGAATATCATCTCTAATCCTCATAACAACATTATAAGAAACATTACCTCCATTTTCAAATGTGGTAACTAAGGAGAAGAAGGCTAAAGTACAATTTTATACATGATCGGTGCTACTTTCTCAACTCGTCCCGTCCTCTCCTTCCTCTGCTGTGTCCGCAAGTCTGTTCTCTACATCTGTGTCTCCATTCCTCCCTTGCAATAGGTTCATTGGTACCATTTTTCTAGAGTTCACATATATGCATTAATATACAATATTTGTTTTTCTCTTTCTTACTTCACTCTGTATAATAGGCTTTAGGTTCATCCCCCTCACTCCCAGTGACTCAAATTTATTTCTTTTTATGACTAATATTTCATTGTATATAAGGTACACGTTAATGATATTTTAATACTTTCTCTTCAGTAAGACAGAAATGACCAAATGGGTAAACAGATGGAATCAAAGGATAAAGAGAGCCTAATACAATGAATCTAGTTACAAACTTAGAAGCACAAGCTGAAATCAAGATTGCCAGAAGAAATATAGATAACCTCAGATATGCAGATGACACCACTCTTACGGCAGAAAGTAAAGACGAACTGAAGAACCTCTTGATGAAAGTGAAAGAGGAGAGTGAAAAAGTTGGCTTAAAGCTCAACATTCAGAAAACTAAGATCATAGCATCCGGTCCCATCACTTCATGGGAAATAGATGGAGAAACAGTGGAAATAGTGACAGACTTTATTTTGGGGGCTCCAAAGTCACTGCAGATGGTGACTGCAGCCATGAAATTAAAAGACATTCCTTGGAAGAAGAGTTATGATCAACCTAGACAGCATATTAAAAAGCAGAGACATTACTTTGCCAACAAAGGTCCATCTAGTCAAGGATATGGTTTTTCCAGTAGTCATGTATGGATGTGAGAGTTGGACTACAAAGAAAGCTGAGTGCTGAAGAATTGATGCTTTTGAACTGTGGTGTTGGAGAAGATTCTTGAGAGTCCCTTGGACTGCAAGGAGATCCAACCAGTCCATCCTAAAGGAAATCAGTTCTGAATGTTCATTGGAAGGACTGATGTTGAAGCGGAAACTCAGTACTTTGGCCACCTGATGTGAAGAGCTGACTCATTTGAAAAGACCCTGATGCTGGGAAAGATTGAAGGCGGGAGGAGAAGGGGACGACAGAGGATAAGATAGTTGGATGACATCACGGACTCAATGGACATGAAAGTGGGTAAACTCTGGGAGTTGGTGATGGATAGGGAGGCCTGGTGTGCTGCAGTCCATGGGGTCGCAGAGAGTCAGACACAACTGAGTGACTGAACTGAGCTGAATACCACCCAGAAACAAATTAAAAAAAAAAAACAAACTTCTTGATTGGCACATGGAAATAGTAGCATGAATACATAAAAGGAGACCCACCAGGAGGCTATGATGTTTAGGGATGAAGTAGGTTCAGACTCACAGGTATGAGTATTAAGTAAGCAATGCCTGGAACATAGTGAATACTCAACCCCTATGAGCTGTTAACATTGTCATTAGAAGAGTAGCTGAGTTGATGGTGAAAAGTGGCTGATATTGGGAAATATGTTAAAGAAAACAGGGCCACAGAAATTTCTGGTAGATTCAAAGGTAAATAATCAGTATGGGAAAAGTCAAGAACACTTTTAGGTTTTTTGTATGAAAAACTGGCTGAATGATTTAACCATTTATTCAAGTCAGGGGAAGAGGAAACTTTGAGACTAAATAAACTTCTATTATTATTTGCAAGAAAAAGATAGATTAGTGTCATAATAGATAATAATAGAAATACCTTATTTTTATATAACATTATATAATATTAACATTCAGAAGATCATGGCATCTGGTCCCATCATTTCATGGGAAATAGAAGGGGAAACAGTGGAAACAGTGGCTGACTTTATATTTCTGGGCTCCAAAATCACTGCAGATGGTGATTGCAGCCATGAAATTAAAAGACGCTTACTCCTTGGAAGGAAAGTTATGACCAACCTAGATAACATATTAAAAAGCAGAGACATTACTTTGTTAACAAAGGTCCATCTAGTCAAGGCTATGGTTTTTCCAGTAGTCATGTATGGATGGGAGAGTTGGACTGTGAAGAAAGCTGAGCGCCAAAGAATTGATGCTTTTGAACTGTGGTGTTGGAGAAGACTCTTGCGAGTCCCTTGGACTACAAGGAGATCCAACCAGTCCATTCTAAAGGAGATCAGTCCTTGGTGTTCTTTGAAAGGAATGATGCTAAAGCTGAAACTCCAGTACTTTGGCCACCTCATGTGAAGAGTTGACTCATTGGAAAAGATTATGATGCTGGGAGGGATTGGGGGCAGGAAGGGAAGGGAACGACAGAGGATGAGATGGCTGGATGGCATCACCGACTCGATGGACGTGAATTTGAGTGAACTCCAGGTGTTGGTGATGGACAGGGAAGCCTGGCGTGCTGCGATTCATGGGGTCGCAAAGAGTTGGACATGACTGAATGACTGAACTGAACATGTATTATACTGCCTTCATCTCAATTCCTAGGGGGATTAGAGACCAGGATTCCTTTGTATAGATGAGATAATTGGGCTGGAGGAAGTATAAATGGCTTCAATACCTATACATCCACCAAGACATTATCACAGCAAAGCACACATTTGCAAATGTTAACTATCTGCTGTATTTAAGTGCTCTCTCTGGAGAAGGATAATGCTGAATTTTCCTTGAAATAATCTCAAAAATATACAAACAACTTCTGCAGCTCAATTCCAGAAAAATAAACGACCCAATCAAAAAATGGGCCAAAGAACTAAATAGACATTTCTCCAAAGAAGACATACGGATGGCTAACAAACACATGAAAAGATGCTCAACATCACTTATTATTAGAGAAATGCAAATCAAAACCACAATGAGGTACCACTTCACACCAGTCAGAATGGCTGCGATCCAAAAATCTGCAAGCAATAAATGCTGGAGAGGGTGTGGAGAAAAGGGAACCCTCCTACACTGTTGGTGGGAATGCAAACTAGTACAGCCACTATGGAGAACAGTGTGGAGATTCCTTAAAAAATTGCAAATAGAACTACCTTATGACCCAGCAATCCCACTGCTGGGCATACACACTGAGGAAACCAGAATTGAAAGAGACACATGTACCCCATGTTCATCGCAGCACTGTTTATAATAGCTAGGACATGGAAACAACCTAGATGTCCATCAGCAGATGAATGGATAAGAAAGCTGTGGTACATATACACAATGGAGTATTACTCAGCCGTTAAAAAGAATTCATTTGAATCAGTTCTGATGAGATGGATGAAACTGGAGCCGATTATACAGAGTGAAGTAAGCCAGAAAGAAAAACACCAATACAGTATACTAACACATATATATGGAATTTAGGAAGATGGCAATGACGACCCTGTATGCAAGACAGGGAAAGAGACACAGATGTGTATAATGGACTTTTGGACTCAGAGGGAGAGGGAGAGGGTGGGATGATTTGGGAGAATGACATTCTAACATGTATACTATCATGTAAGAATTGAATCGCCAGTCTATGTCTGATGCAGGATACAGCATGCTTGGAGCTGGTGCATGGGGATGACCCAGAGAGATGTTATGGGGAGGGAGGTGGGAGGGGGGTTCATGTTTGGGAATGCATGTAAGAATTAAAGATTTTAAAATTTTTTTTTAAAAAAATAAATAAATAAAAAATAAAATAAAACTAATGGCAAAGTTCAAATTGACATACTAAGTCATACTTTTATGAACCTATTATATTTTAGCTGTTTAGGTTAAATAAAAAAAAAAATCTACTGACATATGGAATCACACCCATGATGTATTTAAAAAGAGAAGGGGGAAGAGTCATACACTGAGTGAGACAAGTTGAGAAGTGGGATGAAAGCTGAAAGAATTTAAGTAATGAAGGTAATCAAAGGTAAACAAACCATTTCCTCCAAAAGTATTTGAAAAATACAAGGGAAAAGAATGTACACACAAAGAAATTGACAGGAGAAAAAGTCTAGTTTTCTTTTTTCCAGATTGTCTGCTACAAAATCAAGGCACCGAAAATTTTTGACGAAAATATGCAAATATCTGATAGTTTTAGAAATAAGAATTACAGTTTGGTGAAAGAAGGCTAACTGCTAATAGTTAACTAAGCATAGCAGGCAAATTCACCACACGAAGATCCGTTCACAGACCTTCAAAGTCTGGTCTTAATCACTTCTTTTAACCTTCTTGTACAAAAATTTTCCATTACTAAAACTATTGTTAAAACTGACTTCACTTTCACGGTTGTTCTGAAATATAAATAAATGATCATAAGATGCTTTGGAAAGCATGGATCACTATGTAAATAACTATATAAAACCAAATTTAGGTGAACACATGCTTGGTTAAAAAAGTAAAAACACTGTTTAATAGTCATCACTTTCATTATCGTAGCTTCCCTGATAGCTCAGATGGTAAAGAATCTGCCTCTGAGGCAGGAGACCTGGGTTTGATTCCTGGGTTGGGAAGATCCCTGGAGAAGGAAATGACAACCCACTCTAGTATTCTTGCCTGGGAAATCCCACGGACAGAGGATCCTGGTGGGCTACAGTCCATGGGGTTGCTAAGGGTCATACACAGCCAAGGGACTCTCATTTTCATGTCATTATTATGACTAAAATTAATTGAATGTCAACCAATGCTGGGCATTTTATACATATTATCTCCAATTCTCACTACATTGAAAAATAATTATCTTGATTTTACACCAATATTAATTAACTAGTGCAAATTCACATTATTGGTGTATGGCAGAGCTGGGATTTAGACCTAAAGGGATCTAACACTGAGGTTTGTGTTATTTTTCATTATAACTCATTACATAAAATCCTAGGCCAAATGGAAAAACTAAGAAATAAGAAGAAGCCAAGACTATATCTCTGTCCTAACAGAGTTTATAAATAACAACAATGCATACAGTTATACTAGAAGTAGAGGTTAGCTGAGAATATAATTCAGCATATGATGGAAGAACTGAATGGCATAAGTGAAGTCAAAGAAAGATGAGTGATAACAGGAGATATAACACTGGGGTCACCAGTGATGACTCCAGAGAGGAGTTGAGTACTTAACTACCATAAAAAGAAGAGTAGACATTCATGCAAGAATCACAGAGAACAGAAAATTTCTTTACAGCAATCAACAAGTGATATGAATAGTAAGTACAATTCACAGCATGCTTATGGATAAGAAATAAATCAACTTTGAGATCCAAACTAATATTTGATAATTTACAAAGCACTTTCATATGTGTGTGTACTTATAGAAATATATATATATATATATATATATATATATATATACACACACACATGTACGTATCAGTTAAGTTCAGTCACTCAGTCGTGTCCGACTCTTTGTGACTCCATGGACTGTAGCACGCCAGGCCTCCCTGTGCATCACCAGCTCCTGGAGTTTACTCAAACTCATGTCCATTGAGTCAGTGATGCCATCCAACCACCTCATCCTCTGTCATCCCCTTCTCCTCCCACCTTCAATCTTTCCCAGCATCAGGGTCTTTTCAAATGAGTCAGTTCTTTGCATGAGGTGGCCAAAGTACTGGAATTTCAGCTTTAGCATCAGTCCTTCCAATGAACACCCAGGACTGATCTCCTTTAGGATGGACTGTTTGGATCTCCTTGCAGTCCAAGGGATTCGCAAGAGTCTTCTCCAACACCACAGTTCAAAAACATCAATTCTGCGGCACTCAGCTTTCTTCACAGTCCAACTCTCACATTCATACATGACTACTGGAAAAACCTTGACTAGATCTAGCCTTGACTAGATGGACCTTTGTTGGCAAAATAATGTCTCTGCTTTTTAATATGCTGTCTAGGTTGATCATAACTCTTCTTCCAAGGAGCAAATGTCTTTTAATTTCATGGCTACAGTCACCATCTGCAGTGACTTTGCAGCCCCCCAAAATAAAGTCTGCCACTGTTTCCACTGTTTCTCCCATCTATTTTCCATGAAGTGATGGGACCGGATGCTATGATCTTAGTTTTCTGAATGTTGAGCTTTAAGCCAACTTTTTCACTCTCCTCTTTCACTTTCATCAAGAGGCTCTTTAGTTCCATACACACATGTATATAGGATTATACTTGTTTTGCATCAAACCTTAAGAACAATCATGTAGAGAGAAAATTAGTCAAAATAGGGTCAGAACTCAAAATGTATGTCCTCCTACTCTGAAATTCATATGTGGACTTTAGTACAGATATGATCATACAGGATTCTCATCTGCCTGCTTCATGTTCAGAACATTTCCTCTGAAATTAATGGAATTTAGTCTCAACTCCTGAGCACATCATTCAAAGACATTCACATGCCACTCCCAGCCCAACTTTATAGATCATTATCTCAGATGTTCATTATTACATCATCTCCCTTTCATTCAAACCAGGTAACTGTCCATCCTTTTAAACACACATGTACTGAGACTTTCCTGGCAGTTCAGTAAGTAAGACTCTGCTACCACTGCAAGGGCGCAGGTTTGATCCCTGGTCTGGGAACTAAGATCTCACATGCTGCAAGGTGTGGTCAGTAAATAAATAAATAATAAACACACACATGGACCTTTACGTCCCTGAGTCCTTAATGATGCTCTTCCTAGTTTTAAGTATATCTCTATCCAAAGAAAATCTACAGTTCCATTAGATCAAACTTATCCCACTTTACTAGATCCAGCATTCTTTAGGAAAAATGATAAAGAAAGATAAAGATCGGTGTGGTAGTATAAACAATGACTCATCACAATGTTCCTGCCCAAATCTCTGGGGGGAACCTGTTAAACAGTAATATCTGTGTGGTGTGGGGCGGGGGGTATGATTTTGGTGAATGTGATTAAAGGTAGCCATCATTTATCTTGGCATCACTAGAGCCTAGAACATTTTCATATATATAATATCCACTCGAGAAACATATGCTGAATAGAACCAAAGTGGAATACCCGTCTAAGAAGTCTGAATTCTATCTTTTAGCTGAGGAAAGCTATTGAGTAATAATTCTTGGCAGAGAAGCAATGTGATCAGAGTATGGTTCTAGAAGGTTTAATCTTTTTAAATTGAACAATGACCTGAAATTGGCAGTGACTAGAGGCAGTGAGACTAGTTAGGTTTCAATTAGTTAGTCTCTTTCATTTGATACTTAGCATGTTAGGAAGCTGACACAGAGAGGTGAAGGGACTTACTTAAGGCTCTATTTTTAACTCAGAGCTGGCAAAGGGCTAAAACTCATTAAAAAAAATTCAAGTTCAATATTCTTCCACTATATAGCGTTGCTATTTGTGGTTCAGAGTGTGATGGTGAACTTTAATGCAGAATCCAGAAAGCATTATCACCTGCCAGACAGTACCCATTTTTCAGTATAATGTGTAATTAACCAGGGACAGCCTCCTTTGGCCCAGCTAAATTTCCAAGGAAGCACCAATTCAGAGGACTGACAATGGACATAAAACATGTAAAGCTATTCCTGTGTGTCTATGCCTACAGTCGTTTCTGGTTACATTCGGTCTCATAAGACTAATAATATTAAGAGTAATGAAGAACCAAGTATAACAATAATTACTGGAGGCAGAAATATCAATAGAGATCATTTCACCTTATAGGATTCTTTGAATCAAGGAGCCAATACCAGGTTCCATTCTTTCAGTGAATGTGTTTGGGACAAAGAGACCACATACACCTGCATCAGGACATAATAAGAATTCACCACTTATTATCTGTGTTCAAACCTTAGTCAATAAATTATCCAAATATTCTAATTACAAAAAAGCCACCTGTTGTGGGATATTATGATGGTTTTCAGAACAACCTAACAAGGATGCAAATGAACTAGGTTATATGTTTCAAATACACTGAGGCAAAATATAAAGATATTCTTTAAAACTGTTACGATTCATTTTGAAGTCATCTACAATAAATGATATTCTTTTAAAATATGTATCTTTTTAAAATTTTATTTCCAATTGAAGGATAATCACTTTACAATATTGTGCTGGTTTCTGTCATACACCAACATGAATCACTCATAGGCATACATATGTTGCCTCTCTCTTGAACCACCCCATCCCACCCCCTCTAGGTTGTCACAGAGCATATGTTTAAGTTCCCTGAGTCAAATTTTACATACGGTAATTTAAATATCTCCATACTACTCTCTCCATTTATCCCACCCTCTCCTTCCCCCACCCCCTGTGTCCAAAAGTCTGTTCTCTATGTCTGCATCTCCATTGCTGCTTGCAAATTTAGGTTCATTGATACCATCTTTCAAATATGTATCTTAAATTGAGGGCCAATTCATGTGGTGTCTGGCAGGAAATGTACAATATATAGCCTGTTCTATACAAGCTTAAAGTCTTCCTTTAAGAATAAGACGTTCATACACAAGACACAAAATAAACAATAAAGACTGGTTGCCGATTACTGGTCCAAGGCAAGAGTCTTTTGGAGTAATTCTTGGGGCTGGATGGCTGCTGCCACCCAGTGGACATTAGTTTGGCCATGCTTTTGATAAACCAAGTCCATGTATTCTTGAGAAATTCCTGGAAGGTTTACCATAGCGCCAAGGTAGCCAAGGCTTCCTCTGGTATTGATTAAGGGGGAGGTAAAGGTTCTAAAGATGTGCCTGTACCTTTTGGTATCAGGAAGATACTACTGCAGAGCCAGACTGGGGTCTCTTCTGAGTATACCATCTCTATCTCAAAGGAGAAGACTGTGATGACTACAACCATATTTATCGCTCATCTTAACCTGTTTTCCGTACAATTGTTGGAGTGATGTATCTAACCAGCAAATCTCATCATGTGTGTGTATACACGTCAATATAAATATTATTTACTTGCTTCCTCAAATCACTTAAAAAATGCATTACAACTTTAAAGAAAAGGTTGTAACTTTCACTAAAAACATACTATACTAACTAGGTTTGTGATAATAAACAGAAAACAGAAATCAGCCTTTACCATTTCTGCTACTGGCTTTGCCTCAATCTTCAAATTTTTTTAAGGTTTTTTTTTTTTAATGTGGATCATTTTAAAAATCTTTATTAATTTGTTACAATATGGCTTCTGTTTTATGTTTTTGGATTTTTGGCCATGAGGCATGTGGGGTCTTAGCTCCCCAACCAGAGACTGAACTCACACCTCCTGCATTGGAAGGCAAAGTCTTAACCACTGGACTGCCGAAGTCCCAAATCTTCAATGTGAACACCCATCATGAAGAATATTACACTGAAATTTTTAATTTATCTGAAATTGGCAATAGTATTAATATACATTGAAATCTGAGCTATATATTCTATTAAGATCATACAGCATAATTTCCAGTATATTAAAATGTTCTCCTTTTAATAAGATAATGGATTTCTGTATCACTACTTTATTGTATTATATATGCCATCTAAATAACTAAAGCACTAAAAGAAACAGTAGTGTGCGTTTATATATGCAGTCTTCGTCATTGACAACATTTTAAAAAGTAGCTAACACATGCATGTATTTAAATGGACTTTCTTTGGAAAGACAATAAAGATGCCAAAATGAAAGCCCCTTCACAAATAGCTTCTCAAACAATTTCCAGTACAAACAATAATTTATGCTAAGTGATCAGTAAAGAACTGTATTTCATTGAGTTCAATTGCTTTTGCACCATCCAACATGAGGGAGAAATAAGCTAGTCAGAAACTGCTTTGAGTTGATAAATGTGTGTTCTACTGTGAAAAGTGAAGAGAAAGTGCTAGTCACTCAGGTGAGTACTGACTCTTTGCAACCTCACGGACTTCTCTGTCTATGGAATTCTCCAGGCAAGAACACTGAAGTGGGTAGCCATCCCCTTCTCCAGGGGATCAAACCTTGGTCTCTTGCATTGTAGGCAGATTCTTTACCATCTGAGCCACCAGTGAAGTCCTGTGTTCTTGTATATTCAGTGCAAATCTAATCAAAAGAAAATTCCAATTTTTCAATTTCCATATTGACCTATATATTCGCTCTGACATCTGGATCAGAGTCACAAAACTATGTGATAATTGTCAAAGCGTCTTGGCTAATTGATATTCATAATTTTAAGAAAACATTGTGAATAATGTCCTGTCTGTAGATCCAAGGGCAATTAATTTAAAGTGAGGAATAATACCCAGGTGGCACCGTGGTAAGGAATCGACCTGCAAATGCAGAGATGCAGGAGGTACAGATTTGATCCCTGGGTCAAGAAGATCTCCTGGAGGTGGCAGCAACAATCCAATCCAGTATTCTTGCCTGGAGAATCCCACGGACAGAGGAGCCTAGAGGGGCTATAGTCCATGGAGTCTTAAAGAGTGAGACACGACTGCGTGACTGAACACAAGCACACACGAGGGATAACATACACTGAGGTGTGAGAAACTTAGAAGTCATTTCTTCAAGCATTTTTATAAAGATGTTTTCCCTTACAGTTTATCTTGTCATTCTTTTTTGGTATGTGTTTAGAATATTAGACAATGCAAGAAATAACTCTTCTGGAAAAAACTGAGGTTAACTTTTATCTTTCTGTTGTCTACTGAAAGAACATAAATTTCAGCAATGGTCTGGCTTTTTCCCAAAAGTGTCAACTCATCTTTTTCTAAGAATTTTAATCTTTAAAAGTCCGCTTGAGAATAGTCATTTGGCTAGGGTACTTTATTTCACAAGAATATTCCTTTTATCACCATCAATGATTTTACTTTAGTTTATTGCTGAAGACTATAATCACAGTGAAAACTGCATGATTTGACTGGTAATTCAAGTCTTGAGCAACCTAATGATTGTATTAAAAATGAAAATATTCTTACATAGTCATTATATATAATCTCAATTATATATGTATATATAAATGGAGTTTTAAAAGTTGAAGACTACTTCAGCAGCCCATGTCTCATCCTACACTCATTATATTGTCTTACTTTGTATAGATTCATCTATTTTGTCTGATAACTTCCAACATGTCTAAATAAGGTATTTATAATGTTAATTCTTGATTTTTCAATTTCAGTATGAACTACTGTCTTCATCCTACAGAGACCATGGATATAAGTCATGCTACTTCCTTCTCCAACACATATACTTCTCTCCCCTCACCATATATTCATGAACTGTTATAATTTTTTGTTAAATCCATACTTAGTGTTCATGTTATTGTAACTATACAAATATTGCTCTTGACTTAATTACATATAAATTTATAATAGTTAAGTTCCTAAACAATAATTATTTTCCTATACTTACATATCTATTTTTCTTCCACGTGAGTATATAAATGAGGTATAAAATTCCTCTAAATAGTCAAATCTATGAATAACAGTCCACTTGTACATTTTCTTGGAGATATTATTATTGCAAATTAGGCCTCCTAACCCAGTCTTGGTTGACTGCCTTGTACACCCTTATGGGTTGACATTCTGCACACCCATATCTGTGGGGATTCCCTTTGCCTTTCTAATTAATCGATTTAGGAGATAATTGCTGAGCTCCTACTATGTGACAGGCAGTTTTTTGTTTTTTTTTTTTAATTTTAAAATCTTTAATTCTTACAAGCGTTCCCAAACATGAACCCCCCTCCCACCTCCCTCCCCATAACATCTCTCTGGGTCATCCCTATGGACCAGCTCCAAGCATGCTGTATCCTGCATCAGACATAGACTGGCGATTCAATTCTTACATGATAGTATACATGTTAGAATGTCATTCTCCCAAATCATCCCACCCTCTCCCTCTCCCTCTGAGTCCAAAAGTCCATTAACACATCTGTGTCTCTTTCCCTGTCTTGCATACAGGGTCGTCATTGCCATCTTCCTAAATTCCATATATATGTGTTAGTATACTGTATTGGTGTTTTTCTTTCTGGCTTAATACCCCACTCACACCTATGGACAGATCAACTAAACAGAAAATTAACAAAGAAACGCAAACTTTAAGTGATACATTAGATCAGTTAGACCTAATTGATATCTACAGGACATTTCACCCCAAAACAATGAATTTCACCTTTTTTTCAAGTGCTCATGGAACCTTCTCCAGGATAGATCACATCCTGGGCCATAAATCTAAACTTGATAAATTCAAAAAAATCGAAATTATTCCAAGCATCTTTTCTGACCATAATGCAGTAAGATTAGATCTCAATTACAGGAGAAAAACTATTAAAAATTCCAACATATGGAGGTTGAACAACACACTTCTGAATAACCAACAAATCACAGAAGAAATCAAAAAAGAAATCAAAATATGCATAGAAACTAATGAAAATGAAAACACAACAACCCCAAACCTGTGGGACACTATAAAAGCAGTGCTAAGAGGAAAGTTCATAGCAATACAGGCATACCTCAAGAAACAAGAAAAAAGTCAAATAAATAACCTAACTCTGCAACTAAAGCAACTAGAAAAGGAAGAGTTGGAGAACCCCAGAGTTAATAGAAGGAAAGAAATCTTAAAAATTAGGGCAGAAATAAATGCAAAAGAAACAAAAGAGACCATAGCAAAAATCAACAAAGCCAAAAGCTGGTTCTTTGAAAGGATAAATAAAATTGACAAACCATTAGCCAGACTCATCAAGAAGCAAAGAGAGAAAAATCAAATCAATAAAATTAGAAATGAAAATGGAGAGATCACAACAGACAACACAGAAATACAAAGGATCATAAGAGACTACTATCAGCAATTGTATGCCAATAAAATGGACAACGTGGAAGAAATGGACAAATTCTTAGAAAAGTACAATTTTCCAAAACTGAACCAGGAAGAAATAGAAAATCTTAACAGACCCATCACAAGCACGGAAATTGAAACGGTAATCAGAAATCTTCCAGCAAACAAAAGCCCAGGTCCAGACGGCTTCACAGCTGAATTCTACCAAAAATTTCGAGAGGAGCTAACACCTATCCTCCTCAAACTCTTCCAGAAAATTGCAGAGGAAGGTAAACTTCCAAACTCATTCTATGAGGCCACCATCACCCTAATACCAAAACCTGACAAAGATGTCACAAAAAAAGAAAACTACAGGCCAATATCACTGATGAACATAGATGCAAAAATCCTCAACAAAATTCTAGCAATCAGAATCCAACAACACATTAAAAAGATCATACACCATGATCAAGTGGGCTTTATCCCAGGGATGCAAGGATTCTTCAATATCCGCAAATCAATCAATGTAATTCACCACATTAACAAACTGAAAAATAAAAACCATATGATTATCTCAATAGATGCAGAGAAGGCCTTTGACAAAATTCAACATCCATTTATGATAAAAACTCTCCAGAAAGCAGGAATAGAAGGAACATACCTCAACATAATAAAAGCTATCTATGACAAACCCACAGCAAACATTATCCTCAATGGTGAAAAATTGAAAGCATTTCCCCTAAAGTCAGGAACAAGACAAGGGTGTCCACTTTCACCGCTACTATTCAACATAGTTCTGGAAGTTTTGGCCACAGCAATTAGAGCAGAAAAAGAAATTAAAGGAATCCAAATTGGAAAAGAAGAAGTAAAACTCTCACTGTTTGCAGATGACATGATCCTCTACATGGAAAACCCTAAAGACTCCACCAGAAAATTACTAGAGCTCATCAATGAATATAGTAAAGTTGCAGGATATAAAATCAACACACAGAAATCCCTTGCATTCCTATACACGAATAATGAGAAAGTAGAAAAAGAAATTAAGGAAACAATTCCATTCACCATTGCAACGAAAAGAATAAAATACTTAGGAATATATCTACCTAAAGAAACTAAAGACCTATATATAGAAAACTATAAAACACTGATGAAAGAAATCAAAGAGGACACTAATAGATGGAGAAATATACCATGTTCATGGATTAGAAGAATCAATATAGTGAAAATGAGTATACTACCCAAAGCAATTTACAAATTCAATGCAATCCCTATCAAGCTACCAGCCACATTTTTCACAGAACTAGAACAAATAATTTCAAGATTTGTATGGAAATACAAAAAACCTCGAATAGCCAAAGCAATCTTGAGAAAGAAGAATGGAACTGGAGGAATCAACTTGCCTGACTTCAGGCTCTACTACAAAGCCACAGTCATCAAGACAGTATGGTACTGGCACAAAGACAGGCAGTTTTTAAAAAAAATAATTTAAAATATACTTTTAAGGCAATTTTTTTTAAAAAAAGTAACAAATTTCTTTGAGACAAAATACAGTCAGTATACAAATATGTATGATACATATAGTATGAAAGATGAGGGGTCAGTATAAGGAAAATTATCAAAAATGAAAGTTACAGAACAATGCTTTTCACTAATATAAAAGTAAAGATATTCAAAAAAAGTATACCTAAAATATAGCAATATATAGGTAGGATAAAACATTCTAAACAAGTGGGTTCAATGCTAAGAATGCAAAGCCTTGTTTAAGATTTGAAAACCAGTTAAGGTACTATCTACAGTTAGATATTAAAGGAGAGATACTGCATGATTTTCTTCACAGATTCAAAAAGAGCATTTGACAAAATTTAATATCCAATCATGATTAAATCTCTTAGAAGATTGGGAATGAAAGAAAACATCTTTAAACTGATAAAACTGTTCATTAAAAATATACAGCTATCACTTCAGTTCAGTCACTCAGTCATGACCGACTTTTTGCAGTCCCATGGACTGTAGCATGCCAGGCTTCCCTGTCCATCACCAACTCCTGGAGCCTACTCAAACTCACGTCCATTGAGTCAGTGATGCCATCCAACCATCTCATCTTCTGTCTTCCCCCTTCTCCTGTCTTCAATCTTTCCCAGCATCAGGGTCTTTTCAAATGAGTCAGTTCTTTGCATCAGGTGGCCAAAATATTGGAGTTTCAGCTTCAGCATCAGCCCTTCCAGTAAATATCCAGGACTGATTTTCCTTAGGATTGACTAGTTTGATCTCCTTACTGTCCAAGGGACTCTCAACAGTCTTCTCCAACACCACAGTTCAAAAGCATCACTTCTTCGGCACTCAGCTTTCTTTATACTCCAACTCTCACATCCATTCATGATTATTGGAAAAACCATAGTTTTGACTAGACAGACCGTTGTTGGCTAAGTAATGTCTCTGCTTTTTAATATGCTGTCTAGGTTGGTCATAGCTTTTCTTCCAAGGAGCAAAGTGCTAACATCACATTTAATGGACAACAGAATGCTCCCCCCTAAAATCAGAAGCAAGGCAAAATGTATCTGACCACCACTTACTCTCAGCATTGTCCTGGATGTTCTAACCAGCAAGGAAAATAAATAAAAGCTTGTAGTTTGGAAGGGAAGAATAATAACACTGTCTTTTATCACACGTTCCATGATTTAAAGTCATAAAAAATTTATGAAAAGGCTACTATTAGAACTAATATGTCAGTTCTGGGAAGATATACATTTAGCATACAAAAATCAATTATAGCTTTAGATATTAGCAACAAGTCTCTGTAAAATAAGATAAAATAAAACACTGCCACTAGAAATAGCACTAAAATATTTAAAAGTTTGAGCTTCTTTTTTGAGCACTTCTTAAAATCTATACAATTAAATTACAAAGTAGTACTGAGAGAAATTAAAGAACACTCAATCGGAGACCTATACACGTACATGCACATGGATAGAAAAACTCAGTACTAATCACACATCAACTCTCCCCAAACTGACAGATATGAAGCTATCACAATCCAATCACACTTATATTAAAATATACTGGATATTGAATAGACAAATATATAAACAAAAGAGAACAAAGTACCAGCTTTAGATCTGTACCTATGTGATTAATTGTGATAAAAGCTTCCAGGTAATCAAAGGGCAAACAAAAATCATTTCAGCAAATGATGTTGGAACACCATACATAATATTGACAAGTCAGAGACCTAAGTATAAAATTTAAAGCTCTAAAACTAATGAGAAAACATGGAAGAATACTTTGTAACTTTGGATAAGGCAAGATTCCTTAGAGAGAAAAAAAAAAAACTGATAAACTGGACATTTCTCATAATTAAGATACCATTAAAGAACTAAGACATTCATTTAGAAAAAAAAGTTTTACAATATATATATGTTGCTACTTATATCCTGAGTATATTAAAAATTCTATAACTTTTGTTAAATATCTTAATATTAAACTTAATATCTATATCTTAATATTAAACTTAATATCTATATCTTAATATTAAATATACAAGATGTTTAATAAATGAAAAAAAAAAAAAACAACTTAAACAGGCACTCCATAGAGGAATATTTTGGAGAAGGCTATGAGACTGAGTGATATATACAGGTGGCCAAAAGCACAATTAAAAATCATGAGGGAAAAGTAAGCTGAAACTACAAAGAGATACTATTTCATACACTAAAATTAAAAAGACAGACAAAACATATGTTAGAATGAGTAGCAGCTGGCAGTCTCATACACTGCTGGTGGTGTTATAAAATCATTTTGAAAAAGCTTTGGTTGTATTTTCATAAAGTAAATCATACATCTGTCTAATGACCAAGCATCCACAGTTCCAGATATTTACAAGGATAAAACACATTTTGACAAATAGATGTATACACAAATTTTCATAGCAGTTTAATTCACAATATCCAATAAGTTGAAATAACCATGTTTATCAACAGAATGAATAAACACCTTATGACATATTCATACAATAGAATATATCATATTATTTATTCAATGTCTATTTTATCCATCTATTCATGAAAAAAATAGCAAATTAGTGACACACTCATTAATATGGATAAATTTTAAAAGCCTTGTGTAAACAAAAGGAGCCAAACACACCACTGATGGGATGCTAATGACAGGCAGATCTACTATGTGGAGAAATACTTCAGAACTCCTATTGCTTTTGGAGGAATGGGGGGCAGTATTACTGAGAAAGAGAACAAAGAAAATTTCTGGGGTGAAGGAAATTTTCAGTATTTCAAAGTGGTTTGGTTAACAGTGTAAGCATTTGTTAAAATTCATTGAATTATATAGTTGATCCTTGAACAACTGGTTTGAACTGCTGGGTTCCAATTATATGTGGATTTTTTCAAAAATATAGTACCTATATTTTCATTTTACAGATCAGTAAATTAAATTTGGGGAAAAGTTTGTATTTGACTAGATATGTGGAATATGTGGAATCAAAATGTGGAATCCAATCAATATGTGGAATCAAAAGAATCATGGTTGGGTGATGATTCTATCCAAACTGTTTCAGCCCTCTGCCCTTGGATGAATCATTTATTAAATCCTTTATTTCTGAGGCAGAGATAATAGTACAAGGATTTTCAACTGTACAGGAGGTTGGTGCCCCCGATCCCTGTGTGGTTCAAGGATCAATTGTATATTGGAAACATGTACATATCACTATATCTAAGCAATAAATTTTTTTAAAGGAAAAAAAAAAAAAGATGAGAAAATCCTACATAAGTTTTAGCAGAGATCCAGAGGACAGAAAAGATTGAATGAGGAACAAGTAATATTCTAAGATATAATAGCTTAGAATGTTTTGGAATTTATGTAGAACCTCAATTCTTAGATTTTGAAAGTTCACTGAATCTTAAGCAGAATAAATACAGAGAAAGTGAGTGAAAGTGAGTGAAGTCGCTCAGTCGTGTCCGACTCTTTGTGACCCGTGGACTGTAGCCCATCAAGCTCCTCCGTCCATGGGATTCTCCAGGCAAGAATACTGGAGTGGGTTGCCATTTCCTTCTCCAGGGGATCTTCCTGACCCAGGGATCGAACCCAGGTCTCCCACATTGCAGGCAGACACTTTAACCTCTATACCACCAGGGAAGCCCTATCCTATTTCACATAACTTGGAACGTCAGTAAAAAGGAGAAAATCTTCACTATCAGCTTATTTTTTAGCAGAAACTTTATAAGCTACAAGAGAGTACCAGGATGTATTTAAAGTGCTGAAAAGAGAAGGAAAAAAAAAATGCCCCTTACTGGAGTAGGTATTTGCAAATGATATACTGGATAAAGTGTTAATATCCAAAATATATAAAGAAGTCTTACAACTTGATATTAAAAACAAAACAAAGATACCTATTAAAAAATGAGCAGAGGAGCTGAACAGACATTTTCCCCAAAGAAGAATGCTGCTGCTGCTGCTAAGTTGCTTCAGTTGTGTCTGACTCTGTGCGACCCCATAGACGGCTGCCCACCAGGCTTCCCCATCCCTGGGATTCTCCAGGCAAGAATACTGGAGTGGGTTGCCATTTCCTCCTCCAGTGCATGAAAGTGAAAGGTGAAAGTGAAGTCGCTCAGTCCTGTCCAACTCTTAGCGACCCCATGGACTGCAGCCTAGAAGAATACAGATGGCCAAAAGATGCTCAATATCACTAACCATCAGGAAAATGTAATTTAAAAACACAGGATGTCACCTCACACCTGTCGAAATGACTATCTTCAAAAAGCAAGAAACAAGTGTTGGTCAGGATGGAGGAGAAGGGAACCTTTGTCATTATTGGTGGGAATGAAAACTGTTCCATATATGATGGAAAACAGGATGGAGATACCTGAAAAGTAAAGAAAAAAAGAACTATCACACAAGCCAAAAATTCAATTTCTGTGTGATTATATGAAGAAAACAAAAACACTAATTCAAAAAGATGGTGGGAGGGGGGTTCATGTTTGGGAACGCATGTAAGAATTAAAGATTTTAAAATTAAAAAAAAAAGATATATGCACTTCTTTATTTATTTCAGCACTATTTTACAATAACCAAAATATGGATGCAACCTAAGTGTCTATCAATAGATAAACGGACAAAGAAATTGTCAATACGACTCAGCCATAAAAAAATTGAAATGTGGTCATTTGCAGCAACATGGGTAGACCTAGAGGGTATTAAGTAAAATAAGTAAAACAGAGAATAACCAATACTGTATGATTTCACGTATATGTGGAATTTCATAAAACCAAAATAAATGAACAAACAAAACAGAAACAGACTCACAGACACAGAAAACAAAACCAGAGGGACTTGGGTTGGGTCGAAGGACAAAAGAGGTAAAAAGGATTAGGACATACAAACTTCCAGCTATAATAAATGTGATAGAGATGAAACACACAGCATAGGGAATGTAATCAATATTGTTAACAACTGTGTATAGTGACAGATGGTAACTACACTTATTGTGGTAGTCATTTCATCATGTATAAGAGCATTGAATTATAGCAGTTTCAGTTGTACACCTGAGACTAATGTTGGATATTAATCATAATACAATAGAAAAAGTGGTCAGGATACAGTTACTTGTGTTAGTAATTTACTATTTGATTCCTACACAGAGCAACTTAGTTTAAAAAACAGTGTCTTAAAATACTGTATGATTCCACTTACATGAGGTACCTAGAGTAATCAAATTCATAGAGACAGGAAGCAGAATGGTCATTACCAGAGCTGGGAGCTCGTAAATGTGGAGGTATTGTGCAACTAAGCCCGTGCTCTGGAGGCCAGGAGCCACCACTCCTGAGTCAACATGCCGCAACTCCTGAAGCCTGTGGGTCCTAGAAACAATGCTCTGCAACAAGAGAAGCCACTGCAATGAGAGGCCCACGCATGGCAGCTAGAGAAGAGCCAGGGCAGCAATGGGGACCCAGCACAACCAAACATTTGGAAAAGAATACTAATAATAACAGCACTCAGATATTCTAATTCCCATTATCATTTCCACAAATGAATAGAAATTATTCATTTGGAAATAGAAATCTTAAACGGAATAAAGGACATGTTCTTGGAACAATGATAAAGTTAAAAATTAAACTGCACCACTCTCCACTACTACATCAGTAGGGTACAGCCAATTGACATTTGAAATGAATCTGAAATTTTCCACCATATTAAGTTCACTGGGACATGTAATATATTTGATTTCACACAACCATGTTTTTCTTCCAAGAGAAATGTAGTTTGTGTTGTTTCACTTACATTCAACCATTAAAATAGCTTATCGCACAATCTTTCTTGGTTTTTATTTAACCAGAATATACTTTGGGGGCTCAAACAGGAAAAACAGATTAATTTTACCTTGACAACCAAGATAATGCCAATAATGCTATAATTTCTAACTTTGCTTATGATATAAATATTTCAATAAGGATCAAGCTGATGAGAAACACAAACATATATTATTTAAGAGAATACAAATGTAGTGCTTTGTTTTAGAGTTCCTAAGAACCAAACTGTAAATGCAAAGGAAAATGTTTAAGATACAAAAACACATTTTTGAGAATTCTGTAACAATTATCACTTCTACCAGTCATTTAATAGGAAATAAAATAATCATTAATCATTATAAGCTGGTATGAAGGTGAAAGTGTTAGTTGCTCAGTTGTGTCCGACTCTTTTGTGACCCCATGGACTGTAGCCTGCTCCTCTGTCCGTGGGATTTCCCAGGCAAGAATACTGGAGTGGGTGGCCATTTCCTTCTCCAGGGGATCTTCCTGACCCAGGGACTGAACCCAGGTCTCTGCACTGCAGGCAGATTCTTTACCATCTGAGCCACCAGGGACGTTCCTCAGCTATCATTTAAATATTATCCATAGTTATCTAAAAAAAGTGTCCATTGGAAGCAAAACAGTAGAAGTCTAAGTGGTAGTCTCCATAGTACAATGTGAAATGCATAAGGAATTCAGGCATTATCAGAGTGAGTTGGCTACATTGGATTTCATAGCCAGAGCATTTATAAAGAGAACTCATTGGCTCAGAACTTTCAATACTTTATTTAAGGTTTGATCAGAAATTCAGAGTGTTGTTGCTATAACCCTAAAGAAATTTCTTTTTGCTTGTAAACAGGAGGCTGATATAGGCACACACACACACACACTATCAGACACAGAGTTTGACTTACCAGACTGCAAATTTACAATAGAGGTTGAAATCAAATCTGGCAAGCAAGGTTTTTAAGTGACATTTGACACACCGGCTCATTAGAATCAGAATGGCACGTTTAGAAAATTCATACAAATAGGACTAATGCAAACAATAAAGTCAAGCCTTTGGTACAAAATGCTAAGATCAATCAGCATCTAAAAGCAGATAACCCAAATCATCCTAAACATTTTAAACAGAAAGTGATTGGACAGTGAGAATTATACATTTGAAAAACTGTTGAAATAGTTGGAGGAGTGATGTGTGTCGAGTTCGCACAGGAATGACTCCCAGAATTGACTCCCCAAGAGACCAACTGCCAATACAGAGATCATCGAACATCTTTCTTGGTGACAGGTGGAAAATTAGAGATCCTCTAAGAATAACTAGAGACAAGCCAACATCCAAATAAACATCATAATGGCACAGCATGTAGCAATTGAAAATAACAAGTTCCTTTATTAAGATATAGACTGGGCTGCTGTCCCAAATCAAAAGACAATAATGACAAAGTGAGAGGGTTTTTTTCCCCCTCTCACTGCCAAACAACCACAGACTGATGTTCTACCCTTTGCAGTCTAGGGGACCAGACCCCTTCTACCTGTCACATGCTAAGGAGGCAATTACTCAACCTCATGAACTAAAATAAGAACTTTAGCTGCTGCCATCACATCTACATTCCAACCAGCTGATGAGAAGAGAAGGGAAATGGAGAGAATGTTTCTGTCTTTTAATGTACAATCTATCGAGTACATGCAGTGTCCATTCAGAGTCCATTGGCTAAAATGTAGTCACATTCATTGCAAGGGAAGCTGACAAATATAGTTTTTTCCTCAATTAAAAATGAGTTGATAAGGGTATAATAATAAAAGGTAATTATATTTATGTATACCAGTAACAAAAAGAAATAGAAAATTGAATTTTAAGAGAGTATTTTTAAAAATATCATTTGCCTTTAGCATTTTTTTTATTTTTTAAAAATTTTTATTTTTACTTTATTTTACTTTACAATACTGTATTGGTTTTGCCATACATTGACATGAATCCACCACGGGTGTACATGCGTCCCAAGCTCCTTCCATAAAAACTATAAAACATTACCAAAAAAAATTAAAGATTACCTAAATATGTGTTTATCCTTACCATAAACAAGGTTAATATAAGAATTAAAGATTTTAAAATTAAAAAAATTTTTAAAAAAATGAAAGGAAAAAAAAATGAAAGGAAAAATCAACTACTTTTCTACCCATATCCCCTGGAATAAGAAATGACTACCCACTCCAGTATTCTTGCTAGGAAAATCTCATGGAAGGGGAGCCTGGCGGACTACAATCCATAGGGTCACAGGAGTCAGACACGACTTGGCGACTAAGCAAACAAACAAATATGTACTTATCCTTACCATAAACAATATTTTAAAAATCAACCACTTTTCTATCCTCAAAACAAATAGAAAACAAAAATTTAAAGATACCACTTTAAAAATTATAATTATCAATAGCACAGAAGATATTAAATGCCCTTACCATAAAGTTACAATATGTTATTGAATCTTTCAGTCTATGAAAATACTGCTATTTTGTATTTATTGCAGCAATGAAATGCTTAGCTATATGCCTGTCTAAATATAGGGCTATCTTATATACCACAAGAAGAAAAAGAAAATGGCTATTTCAGAACAAAAAGCAGACTACCACAGTTCCAATACTGGGTGATTCAATAAAAAATGATACCTTGTTTAGACAAGCACACTTACTTTTACGTAATTAACTGTATAATAATTATACTGTAGTAAAACTTTATGAAAGAACGAATTATAAATGAAAATTCATTAGTTGCCTTACAAAATAGGGAATTTTAAAACTGATATTATGCCACTGTTAACTAATATGTAATATAATTAATAATATGCAGCATTAGTACTATTTCATTATATTCAGTTCAGTTCAGTTCAGTCGCTCAGTCGTGTCTGACTCTTTACGACCCCATGAATCACAGCATGCCAGGCCTTCCTGTCCACCACCAACTCCCGGAGTTCACTCAAACTCACATCCATCGATGCCATCCAACCATCTCATCCTCTGTCGTCCCCTTCTCCTCCTGTGCCCAATCCCTCCAAGCATCAGAGTCTTTTCCAATGAGTCAACTCTTCGCATGAGGTGGCCAAAGTACTGGAGTTTCAGCTTTAGCATCATTCCTTCCAAAGAAGTCCCAGGGCTGATCTCCTTCAGAATGGACTGGTTGGATCTCTTTGCAGTCCAAGGGACTCTAAAGAGTCTTCTCCAACACCACAGTTCAAAAGCATCAATTCTTCGGCACTCAGCCTTCTTCACAGTCCAACTCTCACATCCATACATGACTACTGGGAAAACCATAGCCTTGACTAGATGGACCTTAGTCACCAAAGTAATGTCTCTGCTTTTGAATATACTACCTAGGTTGGTCATAGCTTCTCTTTGAAGGAGTAAGCGTCTTTTAATTTCATGGCTGCAGTCACCATCTGCACTGATTTTGGAGCCCCCAAAAAATAAAGTCTGACACTGTTTCCACTGTTTCCCCATCTATTTCCCATCAAGTGATGGGACCAGATTCCATGATCTTCATTTTCTGAATGTTGAGCTATAGGCCAACTTTTTCACTCTCCACTTTCACTTTCATCAGGAGGCTTTTCAGTTCCTCTTCACTTTCTGCCATAAGGGTGGTGTCATCTGCATATCTGAGGTGATTGATATTTCTCCCGGCAATCTTGATTCCAGCTTGTGCTTCTTCCAGTCCAGCATTTCTCATGATGTACTCTGCATAGAAGTTAAATAGGCAGGGTGACAATATACAGCCTTGACAAACTCCTTTTCCTATTTGGAACCAGTCTGTTGTTCCATGTCCAGTTCTAACTGTTGCTTCCTGACCTGCATACAGATTTCTCAAGAGGCAGGTCAGGTGGTCTGGTATTCCCATCTCTTTCAGAATTTTCCACAGTTGATTGTGATCCACACAGTCAAAGCCTTTGCATAGTCAACAAAGCAGAAATAGATGTTTTTCTGGAACTCTCTTGCTTCATCCATGATCCAGCGGATGTTGGCAATTTGATCTCTGGTTCCTCTGCCTTTTCTAAAACCAGCTTGAACATCAGGAAGTTCACAGTTCATGTATTGCTGAAGCCCTGGCTTGGAGAATTTTGAGCATTACTAGCATGTGAGACGAGTGCAATTGTGCGGTAGTTTGAGCATTCTTTGGCATTGCATTTCTTTGGAACTGAAATGAAAACTGACCTTTTCCAGTCCTGTGGCCATTGCTGAGTTTTCCAAATTTGCTGGCATATTGAGTGTAGCACTTTCACAGCATCATCTTTCAGGATTTTAAACAGTTCAACTGGAATTCCATCACCTCCACTATCATTTAAAATATTCTGATGTGTTTAAATAAGATAAAGATGCCATATATTTAAACTTTATTTATGCACACATACAATGGAATACTACTCAGCCATAAAAGAGAATAAAATATTGCCATTTGCAACACCATGGATGATCTTGTAAGGTATTATGCTAAATGATGCTGAAGCTGAAACTCCAATACTTTGGCCACCTGACGCGAAGAACTGACTCATTGGAAAAGACCCTGATGCTGGGAAAGAATGAAAGCAGGAAGAGAAGGGGACAACAGAAGATAAGACGGTTGGATGGCATCATCCACTCTATGGATATGAGTTTGAGCAAGCTCTGGGAGTTGGTAGTGGACAGGGAAGCCTGGCATGCTGCAGTCCATGGGTCACAAAGAGTCGGACATGACTGAGCGACTGATCTGATGCTAAAAGAAATGAGTCAGACAGCGAAAGACGAATACTGTATGCTACCACTTCTATGTGGAATCTAAAAAATAAATCAATAAATAAAATGAAAACTAAGGAACAAATTTCTTTATTTAAAATGTATAGAACTTTATACAATATCTGTTCTATTATATTTGAAATTAGAGGAAAGAACATTTGTAAAATATAGTCATCACTAGCAATAGAGAGACTTGGAACACAAAAAAGAATGGGGCTTGATGGATGCCTTCCTACTATAGTGAGGAAAATTTTGTTCTACTTGGAACAAATACATATTAAAAAAAGAAGAATCCATAAATTTTTATTATATTAAAGGAAAAAAGGAGAGTTAATTAGTGATTTACCCATGAACATGAGACAGGTATTTGTTTTTTCAATAGACCCAGGTAGCACAAAAGAAATACAACTTTCAGACTTTAAAAGTCCCCAGTCCACCCCTGGCCATTCAAATCTGAACCCTCACAAGTCCAAGTGTTGCTCAACTGTGTCTATCATCGTGCCTCCTTAAAAACTTACAGTATAGTTCATTCCGACATAGTTAAAAATATGTTTCTAAATTCAGATGTTCCATTTATTTTTAAAGATTTTTAAAGATTTTCTTTGATGTGGACCATTTAAAAATCTTTATTGAACCTGTGACAACAATACTTCTCTTTTATACTTTTGGTTTTTGACCTTGTGGCGTGTGGGATCCTAGCTCCCTGACCAAGGATTAAACCTGCACCTTCTCATTGGAAGGTGAAGTCTTTAAGCACTGGACCGCCAGCGAAGTCCCAGATGTTCTGTTTTAAAATGCTGTATCCATAGCCAATTTCACCTTATTTAAGTGTGAAAAATTATTATGCATTACACAATCTACTCATCTAACCCCAACTAAGTTCTAAAAATGCAAATGAAACACAGCAGAACACCAATTAAGGTATTATGTTTATCCCTGCAATTATAAGAGCCATAAATTCTTTCAAGCCAATGATGTCTATCATTTTAATTAGTTAGTGTCTGAGTTTTCCTTAGACTAATATTATATGTTTACAGGAACAAACTTAATAGCAAATCCTTCAGTAAGATATAAGAGCACTTCAATAATTTTTTAAAAGATTTTAGGGTTTTTTGATGTGGACTGGTTTAAAGTCTTTATTGAATTTGTTACAGTATTGTTTCTGTTTTTGTTTGTTTGTTTGTTTTGGTCTTTTGGCTGAGAGACATATGGGAATCAGCTCCCTGAACAGGGATCGAACCCACACATCCTGCTTTGGAAGGCAAAGGCTCATCCACTGGACCAACAGGGAAGTCCCTCTCAATTATTGTTTAAATCTACCTCTTCAGAACAAGCTCATATTGGTTAACATTATAATTTCCCTTATCTTCTCTTACACTGAAATCTCTTTTGTTTTCACTTTCAATTTTTTTCAACATTTTCTCAATTTCTGGAGGAATTTCTTGTTTACACTAGACAAAAATATGTACTGAAGAAACATAGTCAGAACAAATGCACAAATAAAATAATATTTTACAGGGTATATACTACTCTCATGCTTCCCCTAACCAGAGCAGTGTCCATGATGAACTTCCTCTGTATGGTCACTGCATGAAATTTTCAAAACCTCATTGTCTGTTGACTGTATTTGAAACGGAACTTGAGACTTTTCTAAACAATATGTTGCTTAAACAGTGTTCTCAGTGTTGAGTAGTGCAAATATAGTTTCCAATATAAATATTATCCCCCATAAAAAATAAAAATTAAAAAAACCAGAGTGAAATATAGGCATTCCATGAAAATCAACAGATATTTTACTGGGAAAATATTAACTTGGAAAACACTGGGTGGAGTAAGCTTGTATATCTAAAATGAACTTTCCTCTGCCCCCAACCACATCATACGCAAGTCATCAACTTCCTTGAATCTTAGGACCACTTCTTTCCTCTTCACTGTTTATTATGAATAATAAATAAAATTAGAGAATTTAGCAATTTAGGGGCTTTTGTGAGAGCAAATTCTTTGAAGAAAATAGGAGGGTCAGAGGAAATCTGAATTTTTAAGCAATGAATGGAACATGAAGAAGAAAAAAACAAGTTTACAACATGCTTTTAAGAAATTTCAACTTATGCACACTTTAATTTCATAATCTCCCCAACAGGGAGCGAACTGCTAGAAAAAAGGAAGATGTACTAAACACTGACTGTATGCCAATGGTTGCTTAAAACATACTATATATTATGATCTCCTTTATTTTTCAGATCACTTAGTAGATTCCAATAGCTCCATTTTTATGGACAAGAAAGATAAGAATTAGAGAGGTTAAGCAGATCAGGTGACACCTTATAAGGAGTAAGCAGTACAAAAGTCCAAACTCATCTTTTTAAACCCCAAACACACGCACTTAGCACTAAACCCTGTATACAGGGTCCGCTAAATTACAGAGCCAAGTATAATCAGTCAGATTTCCCAGCGGAGGACTCTGAGTTGCCATGCCAGCATTCTCATCAGCAGGTACGAGACTTTTAAACTCCCCCCAAGTATTTCAAGGAAATACTTGGCTTCAAAGAGAAGCTAATCCATTCATGCTCCATTGCCTTATACTTTTTTTGGCCTTTTCTAAACTTTTCATTTTATATTGGAGTATAGCTGATTGATTAAGAATGTTGTGATAGTTTTAGGTGCACAGCAGAGTGACTCAGCCATACACATACATGTATCTATTCTCCCCCCAAATTCCCCTTCCACCAAGGCTGCCACATCACATTGAGACCAGACTTCCCTGTGCTATACATTAGGTCCTTGATGGTTATCCATTTTAAATTTGGCAGTGTGTACACGTGGACCTCAAACTCCCTTACACATATCTTTTAAGCAAAAATTAATTGTCATGTTAAAACATAATTATGACTCATATTTATAAATTACTTAAAACACATATGTGCATGCACACACAAATTAGAATTGGTCTCTGTCCTTATTATAATTTTTGTTAAATATCAGTCAATATGATAGTGGCTGAATTTCCATACAGATGTTTAAAAGAGGCATCTTGGTTGTCTTTTTCTTATTAAAATTCATTAAACAATTATTTTTCTCCATCATCATTTAGCAATTAACAAAATTGCCATCAAAATAAGCTTATAAATATAACTTCTAAAGACTCAATAATAACCCCCTAATATTACTTTTGCTAATAAAGCTCTGATTCTTATTTGACTGATTAGAAGCACTAATTCCAGATTCAGTTCAATTGCATCTTCCTAAATATATATGTTTCGCCTCCTCTTGTCTTTTTCTATTTTAAGCTGTCCTTGATGGAATTATTAGCCTACGCCCATGAATATAGATGAAAAGTGTGCGTGAACTAAAGTCACTTTCAGAAGTTTAGTGGATATAGCCGCTGCCTGAATATCATTTATCTGTATCTTATCATTTATCTGTGAAAGTTCCAGGTTAAGTGTTTTTGCAGTACTGAGAAATTGAGAAACATTTCAAAGATACATCCATACACATATGTTATTCATGACAAATAAAAATTACTAAATTAAAGAGGTTTCCAATAAATAATAGATTGAATGGTTACCATGTAATATAAAATAATTATATGCTTGTGATCTCTGCAAGAGAGAAAACTTTGTTAAAACACATGGTAGAAATATATTCTTAATAAAATGCAAATAATGGAGGCTCACACTCAAATGTCTATACCATCTAAGGAATACTGGTAAGGTGCTCAAAATATCAGATAATGTAAAATAATATAGCTTTTATTGAATACATGGCAAACAAGAGAATATACCAGACATGAGACTAGGTAAATTATATGGGTGATTGCGTGTGTGCGTGCTAAGTTGCTTCAGTCATGTCCAACTCTTCGTGACCTTATAGACCATAGCCCACCAGGCTCCTCTGTCCATGGGATTCTCCAGGCAAGAATACTAGAGTGGGTTGCCATTCCCTTCACCAGGGATCTTCCCAACCCAGGGATCAAACTCACATCTCTTATATCTCCTGCATTGGCAGGTGGATTCTTCACTTTAGCACCACTTGGGCAGCCCATATAGGTGATTACCCCTTTTTCTTTTAAGAACTTAAGAAATTGGTTCTTTTTGAATAACAGATGAGGAAATTGGGTTTCAGAGAAGTTGTACAACACATACCAAGTAAGAAGAATGTCTGAAATTAGTACCTACTTCACTAGAACATGGTACCTACCTGTGCTTCCCCGTTTAGCCTAGGGGTATATTTTTGCCTCTGTTTAAATGAGAATAGAACTGAAATTCTTTGGAATTCACAAATTTGACCCCAAGTAATGGAACCCAATTGTCAGACTTACATAAAACTGCCCTACAGTACCTACTTCATCTCCTGTGCACTGGGATAGAATGAGTGGCTATCAAGCAATCAAAATGTGGCTAATCCAAATTGAGATGGGTTGTAGTGGTAAAATACACACTGAATTTTACAGGTTAAGTCTGAAAATAAGAATATAAAATACTTCATTATTATCTTACATAGCTTTTGTGTTAAAATGATAATACTTGGGGCATATTGAGTTAATTCAGGGTTCAGTCATGATTCAGGGTGAACTACACAAGGATATGCCAACATCTGCTGGATCATGGAAAAAGCAAGAGAGTTCCAGAAAAACATCTATTTCTGCTTTATCAACTATGCCAAAGCCTTTGACTACGTGGACCACAATAAACTGTGGAAAATTCTGAAAGAGATGGGAATACCAGATCACCTGACCTGCCTCTTGAGAAATCTGTATGCAGGTCAGGAAGCAACAGTTAGAACTGGACATGGAACAACAGACTGGTTCCAAATAGGAAAAGGAGTACATCAAGGCTGTATATTGTCACCCTGCCTATTTAACTTCTATGCAGAGTACATCATGAGAAACGCTGGACTGGAAGAAACACAAGCTGGAATCAAGACTGCCAGGAAAAATATCAATAACCTCAGATATGCAGATGACACCATCCTTATGGCAGAAAGTGAAGAGGAACTAAAAAGCCTCTTGATGAAAGTGAAAGAGGAGAGTGAAAAAGTTGGCTTAAAGCTCAACATTCAGAAAACGAAGATCATGGCATCTGGTCCCATCACTTCATGGGAAACAGATGAGGAAACAGTAGAAACAGGGTCAGACTTTATTTTTTGGGGCTCCAAAATCACTACAGATGGTGACTGCAGTCATGAAATTAAAAGACGCTTGCTCCTTGGAAGAAAAGTTATGACCAACCTAGACAGTATATTGAAAAGCAGAGATATTACTTTGCCAACAAAGGTCCGTCTAGTCAAGGCTATGGTTTATCCAGTGGTCATGTATGGATGTGAGAGTTGGACTACAAAGAAAGCTGAGTGCTGAAGAATTGATGCTTTTGAACTGTGGTGTTGGAGAAGACTCTTGAGAGTCCCTTGGACTGCAAAGAGATCCAACCAGTCCGTCCTAAAGGAGATCAGTCCTGCGTGTTCATTGGAAGGACTGATGCTGAGGCTGAAACTCCAGTACTTTGGCCACCTCATGCAAAGAGTTGACTCTTTGGAAAAGACCCTGATACTGGGAGGAATTAGGGGCAGGAGGAGAAGGGGACAACAGAGGATGAGATGGCTGGATGGCATCACTGACTCGATGGACATGAGTTTGAGTGAATTCCGGGAGTTGCTGATGGACAGGGAGGCCTGGTGTGCTGTGATTCATGGGTTCACAAAGAGTCAGACATGACTGAGAGACTGAACTGAACTGAGCTGACACAAGGATATAGTTCAGTCGGTAAAGAATCTGCCTGCAATGCAGGAGATCCATGTTCAATTCCTGGGTCAGGAAGATTCCCTGGAGAAGGAAATGGCAAAATATATTTTAAAAATTAACTTTGCTTTTTTTCCTTTCATAACATTTTATTAATATATTGGTAAAATGTTAAGTTATATGGATAGTGGTGGCCTTTTTACATTACTCCTAAGTATAAGGCTTCTTTTGTGGCTCATATTGTAAAGAATTTGCCTGCAGTGCAGGAGACCTGGGTTTGATCCACGGATCAGAAAGATCCCCTGGAGAAGAGCATGGCAACCCGCTCCAGTGTTCTTTTTTTTTTTTTTTAAATTTTTTTTGTTATTTATTTTACTTTACAATACTGTATTGGTTTTGCCATACCTTCTAGCATATAAAAATTACACAAGTAGCTTACATTAGTGGCTTGCATTATACTTCTGTTAAAAGTTCATGATATTGCTGAAATCTCTTGCACCAATTTTCATGAAGACTTATAAAAAGCAGTTTGGCTTTTAAAAAATTTGTCCAGGACACTCCCCCAAATATGTTTAAACACATATATACATAACATTATATATAAACTCTCTACTGGCACTTTATTATATTTAACCTAATATTAGGTGATTTTTGAGATGGTTTTCCTATTCTCCCCTATCACAATAAGATATTCTTAAGAGCAGAGTCTCAATTTCTATTCATCAAAAATTTTAATAGAATATCTCCAATAGCATCAGGATATACAAAGAACTCTAGTGATATTAACATGCACCCTTAATTTTATCATTAATATATAATCTATACCACTTGGTACATACTTTAAAATTTTCCTTTGGGCGGTCTTTTTATTTTTGTTTAAGAAACTTCATTCCAGATTTCACAGGTTTAAGAATTTAAAATTCCCAATGAGATTGGTTTGTTCCTCTGACATCCCACTTAGTAGTTGTTCATTGAAGTTTAAAGTGGTTCTACATAAAACTTTTGCACTCTTGTTACCTGGATGCTATGAGAGTACTTTATATTATGATCAAACATTTACTATTTAAAAGGTCAGATCTGGACAAGAGCTAGCATAGCTGTCATCAGATCTCCTACAGAAAAAGAAGGTGAAGTTTTTCTCAAGAAGTAGATTATTCTGAGGTATTTGAAATGCTTTTACATTGAATTCTCGTTAGTATCTAGGCTTCCCTGATGGTTCAGCTGGTAAAGAATCCACTTGCAATGTGGGAGACCTGCCTTCAATCCCTGGTTTGGGAAGATCCCCTGGAGAAGGGAAAGGCCACCCACTCCAGTATTCTGGCCTGGAAAATTCTATACAGTCCATGGGGTTTCAAAGAGTCCGACACAACTGAGCAACTTTAACTTTCATTTGGTAGTATATATATCCCTCAATACAATTTTGAAATGTTTGTTTTACTCTGTACCATTCCATATAGTGCTGGAAACCTCAAGCAAACATCCTGACTTAATTATGTGTCAGTGGGGAAACATTTATCTAGAAACATCCTCTTAACCAAATTAAAACACTCCCTGTGAAACGAATGAGGAAGTCAAGGCAGAAATGGCACGGTTCCCCATTCCACCCACCATGTTGTCAGCACAAATAAATTAGTTCATTCTTCTTAAAGCACTTTTGTTTCTCCTTTACAATATCTAATTTATATACAAAATGAATGGCATTTTTATTTTCTTCTCCAAACTCATAGTTTAAATATTAATATATATCATGTTATCAATTGATAAAATTTGTTCTTTTGCTTTCTTAACACTATATACTGTATTTATTTTCATCTCATACCTCTAATATATTATAGGGATTAATGCTACTTACTATTTCCACATAACACTGTCAATCTATATATTATATTGGACATCTATCAAGTCAACATTTTAATCTAATTATTAAGAAAAATTACCCAAATATTTTTAAGTGGATGGATGGACATAGGCAATCATCTAAATGACTTAAATATATAAATTAAACCATTCAAATGAATAAGTGAGTGAGTGTTAGTCAGTCAGTCATATCTGACTCTTTGTGACTCCATGGACTATATAACCCACAAGGCTCCTCTGTCCATGGAATTCTCCAGGCAAGAATACTGGAGTGGGTTGCCATTTCTTTCAAATGAATCAAGTATTTGTCTAAAGAGAATAAAGTATATAAAATGACCACACTAATATCTAATTAAAATGGAATAAATCTGTTCTAGATATTCTTACATTTTATTAAGAGTGAATGATATTCTTTTCAGATTGAAATCTGAATCAAACTGAAAACAAAGGAGCCTTATTTTATTGATCTAAGAAGAGACTGACTGAACGAAGAACTCAGGAATTGGTAAATACACCAAAGCTTGGAGGAAAAATTGGAAGACAAGTTTATGAGTAAAGGCTTGAAAGATAACATTTTAGATTCAAAAATATTTTTCCTTATGAAAAGAATAATTTGCTAGGTGTTTAGGTCACTTCTTTTCCATTTCTTTCCTTCCCACCTACCACTCTGTAAAAGCACTAACTACATAAATCAAAACGTACCTGTTGGAAGAGGCACTGAGAGTTCTTCTTTCATGGAGTGATGGGAAGATAGACAGTTCTTTGTCAGCACAATGTCGTCCAGTGCAATATCACCGCGGTGGCCCTTCCCAACGCGGCCTTCAAATTTGAGTTGGAAGTCCTCATCACCAGACAGGCCTAGCTCTTTCCGCTGCCAGAAATTGCCTTGTTCTACAGTGAGGTTAAGCAGGACCTTCGTTTGGTTTGAGACTGATACCTGGATCAAGGTGAGCGCTCCAATGCCATGTCCATACATGTGGTAATGAAAAATTATCTGCAACCAAAAATAGAAATATTATAAATAATTAGTACAATTAATTTCATCTTATTTTCAATTATATCATGTTGTCCTCTCTTTTCTTAACAGATTCTGGAAGAAAAAATAGGTCTGTATGTTCTATTGCTTAGTGAATACTCTATCAATGAATGAAGTTAGTTCAGCCTTAAATCATATGTTGCAAAACATGGAATGTAGTACAATAAGGACCAAGCAGGAATTTAGTTGAAAAAATGAGTGGCGTTTACTTCCTTTTTGTGACTTATAAAAGTAGGATTCCTCTACAAACTCTTAAAATCCACTGTCAAAGGGATAAAAATATCATTAAAAAGTGCTGTATTATATAGAAAGACTTTTCATGATTAAGAAACATCAGGTACTAAAGAAAATTTCCATCTCATGAAACTTAAATCATTTCCTTCAAAACAGCAGAGTACTTGATTGCTTATTCCACCACATTCTTTACTTGAAACACATTTTCAGTTCTTCAAGGTCCTCAGGGCTCCACTATACAGAGCAAAACCACCAGAATAGCAATTTCTAAATTTTACTTGAAATGTTTTAGAAGAGTAGACTTGAGTTTTACCCCCAAGTAAAAATTAATATGAGTATTTCCAAGGATTAACATTTCAGTGTTTCAAATATGGAGTTTACCAGATTTTTGGTGATTAAAACACTGATGGAGAAAGTTGGGGAAATTCTAAGAAAAGAAGAGTATGAGTTAGGAACAGTAGGGACTCTGTGTTTTTAAGCTTTTAGCTTGTCATTTTTAGGAGTGAGGGAAAACTAATGGTGGGTAATCTTCATGCAGGAAAATAACATTTTAGAAACACTGGTACTCATGGATATTATATTCTAGAGAAGGGAAATGAATGTGTTTAAAGGGTAAAGAATGTGATTAAACCATATACATAATGCATACTTTCAAACAGCATCAAGAGGTAAGCTCTGTGAAGTCAATCTATGCAAATTTCCTAGCTGATGAATAATACCCAAACTTCAGCTATTACTCTATGATCCAAAAATGTTTATTCTATTGATTAACACATTAGTGTAGGAAAACATGAACTCTATGACCACTGTGGCTTGTTCTGGGGGGACTGGTCAATCCTGTGTGGCACAAAGTGAGAAACAAAAGTATCCGACCAGGATTGACATATATACCCTTACTGACACTATGTATAAAATAGGTAACTGATGAGAACTTACTGCACAACCCAGGGAACTCTACCCAATGCTCTGTAGTGACCTAAAGAGGAAGAAAATTTTAAAAAGGAGGGGATATATGTATGTGTAGAGCTGATTCCAGGGGGCTCCCCTGGTGGCTCAGTGGTAAACAATCCACCTGCCAATTCAGGAGACATGGTTTCGATCCCTGGGTCGCGAAGATCCTCTGGAGGAGGAAATGGCAATCCACTCCAATATTTTTGCCTGAGAAATCTCATGAAGAGGAGCTATGGGGCTGCAAAAGAGTCTGACATGACTTAGCAACTAAATAACAACAGAGCTGATTCACTTTGCTGTACAGCAGAAAACTAACGCAACAATGTAAAGCAAATATATTCCATTAAAAATTAATTTCAAAAAGCGTCTGAGGCCAGCCTCTTTAGCAGTGTCAGAATGCAAGAAAGGAAACTATCCAACAGGCAATAGCACACAGCTGTCTGGAGCCCCTGCAGTCATACACATGGTCGTCCCAGTTTTCTACCTTGTTTGGTCTTATTTGCACAGAAAGCCTAAGGCATATGTTTTATGTCACATAAACACTTCTGTATCTTCTTGAGGCCATTTTCTGAATGATACCATTGGATTAACATGCAAACAAACATCTAAACGCAAACACTCCATTTCTACAGAGAATACTTGGTGACAATGTAACATAATCACAGGGCAACAGGAGCAAATAAAAATCTGTCGAGTACTGAATTCTTTTAAGGAGGCATCTTCACCAGAAATTTCAGTTACTCAGAGGTCTGCATCCTTCTCTGTATTCCACCCATCCCTCAGAAGGTAGAAAAATCTCCAGTTTGATTTTTTTCTGCCTGAAGGTATTCCACAAGGTTAAGTGACAGAAAGGATTTTCATGAAAGTTTAGGAGGTCATTTCTGCTCACTTGATAAATTTTTTATATCTGAGAGTCCCAGTCATTTCCAGTAAGACTTTTCCTTACTTCTTTGTATACAATCTATATCATAAATATTCATAAAATGAACCGTTCATCATTAATTTTTTGACATTTCTCCTAGGCATACTTCATTATTCTCACACAGATGTTTAAAATAGTGGGAACTATAGTTCTGGGACCAGGCAAAAATAGAGATAAATGAAACCCTTGGTTACTACAGTATGAAAAATCTATTGAACATTCTTAGAGGAAGTCTAAATAGAAAAGCTAAGAAGTCTTCTTTCTGTTGTATTCCAAATTACTTTATACTTTTTTGAAAATAAAACCCCAGAACACCAGGTTTATATATGTTGTGTCTATATCTATAAATCTGTATATTCATAGTCTTGGAAAGTTAATTAAAAATTAAACATGAAGTATATAAAATTTCAGTTTGACTTCTTTGCTTCTCTAAAACTCAATGTTTGCCAAACTAATTAAAGGTTAATTGTGTATTTTTTCATTACATCCATTCTGGACTGCTGAGTTACGTCTTTCAAACTTTGATCATGTCACTTTCTTGCAGAAAATCTATTAAATGTGCCTAAACAGAGAAGAGAGATATTACTCTGAGTGTTAAACTATGAAATCAACTTAAGCTGGGACAGAAAATCTCCTAAGACAAACTAAAGGTTTAATATGACTGGGCTGGGACAGTGGTAGGATGTGAAGGGTGGTCAGTATAAAACAGAGGAATAAACACCTGTAGTAAATACAGGTTCAGCTGGAGAGCCCATGAGCAAAGATTTAACATGCCTCCTTCTGGAGTTAAGACTCTCTGTGTTGTTGAAAGGAACATATAAGAATATGACAATCTGAAGATAATAAAGATTTAAATCATGCCTCCCAGTTTGATTCTTTGATCAGCTAGCAACTTTCTGGATATAATTTGTTTTCTTTTCAATGTTCAGACATTGAGGAATACACTAGTCCAAATACATGTGTTCACAGCTATGAAGACTGTATTTTTTGTCATAACTATAAAGGGCACATTTATTCATACATTAACCTCTTATAAAAAGATGCCATGAAGTCATTTCTGAGTGCTTAATTTATATGTAAAGCTAAATTTAGCTCCCAGCCTAGCTGGCTCAAATCCCTTGGGGAATAAAAATAGACAATCACACAAATAATAAAGGAAAGTGAAGGACCTTGCAAATGCATAGTCATCATATGAAGATCCAAACAACTCTACTTATATTTTTAACACTCTATAAACATTTTCTTCAAATTTCCACAGGATAATCGCCAAATCATTTTTTCCTAATCTAGAAATTCTACCTTTTAAAGGGTCAACTTCAGTCTTTAATTTTCCGTGAAGATGTCCAACCATTTTATCATGGTGTCAACTATGATTAATATTAGTTCTTGGAAATATTTAACTATATGCTATTTCTCGCTGTTTAATTCTCTTCCTTATGATGAAATTCCCATAATTCCAATGAGTGCCAAGTTCCCTGAGTGGACACAACCAATATTTTACTTTGTTCTAGGTGACTCAGACAGTAAAGAAACTGCCTGCAATGCAGAGACACATGTTCAATCCCTGGGTTGGGAAGATCCCCTGGAGAAGGAAATGGCAACCCAATCCAGTATTCTTGCCTGGAGAATTCCATGGACAGAGGAGTCTGGTGGGTTACAGTCCATGGGGTTGCAAAGAGTCGGACACGACTGAATGACTAATACTTTCTTTCACTTTCACCCATAGTTATGGATAATAACCATGACATTTTTCCAATGGATTCCAAGATTCCTTGTCTATGGAACTTATCCACAGGATAAATTCTTCCAACAGTTCTAACAAACCTTCCCTTTCATCTTCACTTTCTGACTCTCACAAAATTCCAAGTTGAGTGCATTCAAACTCACTTTTTGGTCTGGTTCTGGCCATTCTGTTTTCTGTTTTTGACTCTATCAGAAGTTGCTTATAACATTTCTGTTTTAATTTTTTCTCCATACCTTACAGTTTTTGCTTCTCCTACTTATGACTGGACTTGAAATCCTGGCTGCCCTCATGGGCTGCTGAGGGAACAAGCTCTTTATAAAGATGTAATGGCCAGATGAATTTCCCAAGGTGTGGTCAGCCGCTGGCTCTGTGCCTGTAGCAGGGACATTGCTTGCCTTCAGATTCCAGTCAAAGTCATCATCCTGCTCCTGCTCCCAGGAACAAAGATCAAACTCAAAATCACAGCGCCCCCTGGAGGCACCTGGAAAACATTTTCCAATATATGGTGGAGAGAAAAAGGAAATTAGCCGATAAAGCATGCTATCCAAAATCACATTTTATAAAGCATTCTCATGTTTAGGGACCTTTGAGTTTTCCCCTCTCTCTGCCAGGATTCCTTCCCAAATGTCCACATGCCCTGCCCACTCATTTCTATCAGATCTGTATTTGAATATCACCTTATCAGTGAATCCTTGTTTACCGGTGTATCTAAAATCTCCTATACTCAACTCTCTCCTGCTTCACTTCTTTATTTTTATTGTTGGCACTTTCCTAATATATCATATCTTTACCTATTTATTTTATTTTATTGGTCTTCCCTCACTCTTCACTCATCAGAATGCATGTTTCATGAAGGAGAGACTTTGCTCAGTTTTGTTCATTGCTATTTTTCCAGTGCCTGGCAAAAAACTGCTTAATTAGCTGAATAAATAAATGAAATTTTTTAAAAGAAAAAACAAAAAATTATAGTAATCTTATGTAAGCTTTTATATAGAAAATGAATAAACAACAAGGTCCTATTGTATAGCATGAGGATTATATTCAATATTATATGATAAACTATAATGGCAAAGAATACAAAAAATAATGTATATATATGTATAAACTGAATCACTTTGCTGTACAGCAGTAATTAACACAACATTGTAAATCAACTATACTTCATTTAAAAATACCAAAAATTTACAGTAATCCTGCCACATCATGTAATATTCAAAACCTATCAATATTATCCTGATAGAAACATTAAAACAGAATATTTTAGTTTGTTACACACAGAGATGTAACAAACTAATGACTTAGATAAGTTTATTTCTTCACCAATCTGGTCCCAGGGTCAAAATCCATGGGAAAATGTTAGCATTATACACATTTTCTCCTCCAAACCCCTATTTAATGAAAGTAACTTATTTCTTCTCTCTTCTCCTCTTCGCTTCTCAGCTCTTGGTACGGAATTTAGGAAGTTCATTATTTTTCAACACAGTTTGGCATGGGAAATACTGCCTGAAGCAAAAATTACTAATCATCATAATTATTTTTTAATGTATACTCATTTTAGAGAAAATAAAATTGTGAAATGAAAAAGTAAGGTTAAAACTGCAATGATTTATTATAATAAGCCACAGAAACTAAATCTGTTATTTAATACCACATTGCTTAAGTTTCTCTTTCATTTCCAGAACAGTAAAAATTATTGAGTTCAACTACGTCCTTATTGGTTTTCTGCCTGCCAAATCTATGCGTCTCTGACAGTTGTTGTTGTTCAGTCACTCTCATGGCAAACTCTCCACGACCCCATGGGCTGCAGCACTCCAGGCTTGATTTCCTTTTTTTCCTTTTTTAAAATACAGGCTACCCTTTTTTTTTTTCTTCTTCTTTTTTTGCTTTTTTCTGGTTGCCCTAGAGTCTACATTATACATTTGCAACTAATCCAGGACAACTTTTAAATAACAACACACCACTTCAAGGGTGGTGTGAATAGCTTGTAATAACAAAATAACCCTAATTCTTCGTTTTCATTTCTTATATTACTGCTGTCATTAATTTCACAAAGATAAGCACATGTATTGGAAAAGGAAATGGCAACCCACTCCAGTGTTCTTGCCTGGGAAATCCCACGGACAGAGGAGCCTGGAGGGCTACAGTCCATGGGGTCACAAAGAATCAGACATGACTTAGTGATTAAACAACAAAGTATATGTATATATACACACATACATATATATAGATATACATAAATATATAAGCATATGTAATACATTATAGCTTTTTATTTTGAACAAACTATCTATTATAAGAAAAAAAACACATTTTTTATTTTACCTTCACTTACTGCTCCTCTGATCCTCCTTTCTTTATACAGCTCTGAATTTCAGATCATTTTTTTCCTCTCAAAAAGTTATTTTAACATTTCTTGCAAGGCAAGTCTACTAGCAACAGATGCTCTTATTGTTTGTCTGAGCAAGTCTATAGCTTCCTCATATTTAAAGGATAAATTCACAGGGTACAGAATTCTACATCAGTTTTTTTTTTTTTCCTTACAACACTTTAAATGTCATTCTGCTTTCTTCTATCTTGTATTGTTTCTGTGGAGAAGTTGGATGTAATTTTTACTTTTATTTGTGTATAAGTAAGGTATTTTTCCCTCTGACTTCCTTCAGAAATTTTACTTTACCATTGACTTTCTGTAATGTTAAAAGTTAAGCCCATGTGTAGATTTTTTGGGCATTTATCCAGAATCATATTTCCTGAACTTCCTGTATCTGTGATTTTTATGTGCCATAGGTTTGGCAAAATTCTCAGTCATTATTGCTTCAAATATTTCTTCTGTTCCTTTCTTTCTTCTCCCTTAGATATTCCCATCAGTCACATCTTTGATAGTTGTCCCATAGTCCCCCAATATTCTGTTTTTCTCAGTCTTCCTTCATTTGCTTTTCAGTTTTGGAGACTTCTATTAATATACCCTCTAGCACAGGTCTCTCTCCTCAGCCACATTCAGGCTACTATTCAGTTAATCAAGACACCATTTCTGTTACAGTGTTTTTAATCACCATCATTTCTTTTGGAGTCTTTATTAGGATTTACATCTGTTCTTCTTGCATGTTGTTTTACCTACCAGAGGCCTTAGAATATAAATCATAATTGTTTTAAATTCTTAGTCTGATAATTCCAACATCCCTGCCATGTCTAGTTGTGATGGTTGTTCTGTTTCTTCAGATTCTATTTTTGTCTTTTAGTATGGCTTGTAACTTTTTCTTGATAACCAGACATGATATACCAGGTAAAAGGAACTGCTGTAAGTAGGCCTTGAGATTCCCTGGTGGCTGAGACAGTAAAGAGTCTGCCTGCAATGCAGGAGACCTGGGTTCGATCCCTCTGTCAGGAAGATCCCCTGGAGAAGGAAATGGCAACCCATTCCTGTGTTCTTGCCTGGAAAATTCCATGGGCAGAGGAGCCTGTCAGGCTACAGTCCATGGGGTTGCAAAGAGTCAAATACGACTGAGCGACTTCACTTTCACAGAAGCAGGCCTTTAGCAATGTGGTGGTGAGTATGGGGGAGGGAGAGTGTGCTATGGTCCTATGCTTGGGTCTCTTAGTGAACCTATGCCTCAGCACTGAATTTCACAAGTACTCTCAGAATTTCTTTCCCCCTCACTTCTTAGGTGAAACAGGATTCCTAGAGGAAGCTAGCATTATTTCTCCTCCCCCTATCAGTTAAGCTCTGATAATACCCTAGCAATGCAGGCTCTGGTTAACTAATAATAGCTTCCCCCAATGATAGGACTTGTTAAGAAGAATCAAGTGCTTTGGTGAATTTCAAAATGATTCCTTTATCCCTCCTCCTGCTGGAAGAAGGAGGGGATTCTTTTTTCTCCAATGTTTAATGTGGGAACCTGGTTGAACTTCTGGAAATAAATCTCACAGTGGGCCGCACACCTTATGCCTGTGTTCCCCTACAGTTTTTAACACTCAGGCTTGGCCACATTGAGCCTCCAGCAACTCATCAAGATAACTCAAGTTTTCCTATCCTAGCAACTGATTTCTGAAATGGCTACTGCTTGCGAGTCTCTGCTCTGATAAATTCTGACTCTCTGTATAGACTGCCTATCTTTCCAATCTTGAGGACAGGTTTTGCGCTATGTCCTCCCCTCTCTTATGGATGCAAGTGAACTGAAGTGATATTGTCACCCTGCTTATTTAAATTATATGCAGAGTACATCATGAGAAACACTGGGCTGGATAAGCACAAGCTGGAATCAAGGTTGCTGGAAGAAATATCAATAACCTCATATATGCAGATGACACTACCCTTATGGAAGAAAGTGAAGAAGAACTTAAGAGCCTCTTAATGAAAGTGAGAGTGAAAAAATTGGCTTAAAACTCAACATTCAGAAAAGTAAGATCATGGCATCTGGCCCAATCACTTCATGGCAAATAGAGGGGGAAACAGTGGCTGACTTTATTTTCTAGGTCTCCAAAGTCACTGCAGATGGTGACTGCAGCCATGAAATTAAAAGACATGTGCTCCTTAGAAGAAAAGTTATGACAAACCTAGATAGCATATTAAAAAGCAGAGACGTTACTTTGCCAACAAAGGTCCATCTAGTCAAAGCTATGGTTTTTCCAGTAGTCGGGTATAGATGTGAGAATTAGACTGTAAAGAAAGCTGAATGCTGAAGAACTGGTGCTTTTGAACTGTGGTGTTGGAGAAGACTCTTGAGAATCCCTTGGACTTCAAGGAGATCCAACCAGTCCATCCTAAAGGAAATCAGTCCTGAATATTCATTGGAAGGACTTATCTGAAGCTGAAACTCCAATACTTTGGCCATCTGATATGAAGCACTAACTCATTTGAAAGATCCTGATGCTGGGAAAGATTGAAGGCAGGAGGAGAAGGGGACGGCAGAGGTTGATATGGTTGGATGGCATCACTGACTTAACGGACATGAGTTTGAGTAAACTGCAGGATTTGCTGATGGACAGGGAGGCCTGGCCTGCTGCAGTCCATAGGGTCACAAAATGTCAGACACGACTGAGTGACTGACCTGAAATGAAGTGAAAGTTGTTCAGTCGTGTTCAACTCTTTGCAACACCATGGACTATACAGTCCATAGAATTCTCTAGACCAGAATATTAGAGTGGGTAGCCTTTCCCTTCGCCAGGGGATCTTCCCAACCCAGGGATAAAACCCAGGTTTCCCACATTGCAAGCAGATTCTCTACCATCTGAGACACAAGGGAAGCCCAAGAATACTGGAGCAGGTAGCCTATCCCTTCTCCAGGGGATATTCCTGACCTAGGAATCGAACCAGGTTTCCTGCACTGCAGGCAGATTATTTAGCAACTGAGATATCGGGGAAGCCCTACTAATGCAAGAAGAGTCTTTCATTTTTCAGTCTGTTCAGACTTTTACTTGTAATTAAGACAATAGGTTGCTGGCAATTTCTGAGCTCTTCACATACAGAACCAGATAGTGGGAATTACATTAACACCTTTTTACAATTCTGCTGCTAAATGATAAAGAAGGCTGACACCAAAGAATTGATGCTTTTTAACTGTGGTGCTGCAGAAGACTCTTGAGAGTCCCTTAGACAGCAAGGAGATCAAACCAGTCAATTCTAAAGGAAATCAACTGTGAATATTCATTGGAAGGACTGATGCTGAAGCTCCAATACTTTGGCCACCTGATGCGAAGAGCCGACTTGTTGGAAAAGACCCTAATGCTGGGAAAAACTGAAAGCAGGAGAAGAAGGAGATGACAGATAGTTGGATGGCATCACTGACTCAATGGACATGAGCTTGAGCAAACTCCAGGAGACAGTGAAGGACAGGGAAGCTTGATGTGCTGCTGTCCATGGAGTTGCAAGAGTTGGACATGACTGAGCAACTGAACAACAACAATACAATAGGTTGCCAGCAACTTCTGAGCTCCTCACATACAGAACCAGATACTGGGAATACACAAACACCTTTTTACAATTCTTCTGGTAAATGATAACACTAACAATGTTAGTAAAGATGTTATAAAACTGAGAATGTATTAGTAAGTGCAATATCTTATAAACATATGTTTGGGACAGTTTTCACATTATTTAAAGTAAATTCACATGCTGTGGCATAAAACCAATGAGTGATTAATTGGGCAATAAAAATGTACTGTTTAGAATTACTTGTCAACAGTAATTCTTTATTAAGTCCTATGTGAATATTACAAAGTGAAAGAGAAAATCTGTAAGATCGTAATTATATGTAAGCTGATGTTCAAAACTAAAAATACTTAAGAAGGTAAGTTGCAATATGTCAAGGTATATTTAGACAAAGATTTTTCTCTTAAAGACAGCACATTTGAACAACTGCTCAAATAAATAAAATGTAATAAATTAAAAATTTAATAAATAAAATTTAGATGATTTTATCAAAATCAGAGTAGGAATGATTCTGCTGCCAAAACTCTCAGGAAAGGGAGGGCAGGTCAATACCCTGGCAGAAGTCACTGAAATTCCTGGATGAACAATCTATTTTATTACATGGGACTCTTTAAGAACTACCAAGGCATCAAATCTGTGTTTTTTCAGGGAATTCCCTGACAGTCCAGTGGTTAGGGCTCAGCACTTTCATTGCTGGGGCCAGAGTTCAATCATGGTCAGGGAATAAGATCCCACAAGCCACACAGCACAGTCAAAAAATAAAACACATCTTTAAAAGAAAAATCTTTTTTATTTATGGAGGTATTCTTACTGTTAACACATGTCAGATAAAAGTTTTAGTTCAGAATACTAAAGTTCTCCCAGGTATTCTCTCAAAGGACAGGGAAGTAAATCTCACTAAAATAATAATGAACCCCAACTCATTATCTTGTTTATAATCTGAACTCTTGTCTTGGTTAAGAATATAAATGAAGTAACTAATTCAGTTGCCCTTACATTAGAAAATCTAACAACCCCTGAGGACCAGATTCCCATATGGACCAGCATCTAAAAAGGCCACTTGTATAAGGAAATGATGTGCATTGCTAAAAGACCGATTCGTTTTTCTAAAAAAAAAAAAAAATACAAATAAAATACTGCTGCATGAATCTCTATAATGTAAATCATATTTCTGCTTTTGATATTTTCTATAGGTTTGAAGATATGTTTCCTTGGAAAATTTTATTATAAAATGTCAGTGGAGAAAACACAAGGAGGCCTAAAAGCTGTTTGAATTTCACATCACTATGGTAAGGAGGGGCAACTTATGCTTTCATTTTCTACTATTTCCCATTGGTGCCAGGTGAGACAAGTAACAAGTAGTCTTCTGTGCAGATGCCAATTCCTGGCATATCATGGAGCAATTAATGCCAATGCCAGACAAGTGTGCCCTTAGGAGGAAAATGATCACCTTTGTCTACAGCTGTGTCATCCATCAAACCAGTTTTTCCCTTTCAAAATGCTATTATTTTTCCATGGATCAATATCCTTATAAGTATAAAATATCACTTTCATTTAAAATGTGCATAGTTTTGAAAGAACATGCCTTGTAAGATCTTACCATCAAATCTCTAAAATTAAAATAGCATTATATTCATTTGTCCCTTTCATATACATTTTAATTATTTATTTTAAATTGAAGTATAGTTGCTGTAAAATATGTTACAGGTATACAATATAGTGATTCAAAAATGTCAAAGGTTATACTCCATTTATAGTTATTATAAATTATTAGCTCTTTTCCATGTGTTGCATAATATATCCTTGGAGCTTATATTATACCTAGTGGTTTGTACTTCTTAATCCCTAACCCACATATTACCTATATTACCTCTCCCCTCCTGCCTCCTCTCCCTACTGGTAACAACGAGGTTTTTCTCTGTATCTTTGAGTCTGCTTCTTTTTTGTATTATTCACTAATTTGTTGTATTTTTTAGAATTCACATGTAAGTTATATCATGGAGATTTGTCTTTCTCTGACTTATTTCATTTAGCATAATGCCCACCAAGTCCATCCATATCGTTGCAAATGGCAAAATCGGATTATTTTTATGGCTGAGGAGTATTACAATGTATGTATGTGTATACACACACACACACACACACACACACAATCTTCTTCACCCATTCATCTGTTGATGGAGACTTAGGTTGCTTCCATATCTTGGCAACTGTAAATAATGCTGCTATGAATATTGGGGAGCATGTATTCTTTTGAATTAGTATTTATTGAGCACATTCTATCAACAAAGCACATTTAAGAAACTGGGAAACAGCCTGGAAACAGGGCTCCATTGTATTAATCAGAACATAACATCAGGGCTTGAGCATTTTCTTTATACATATTATTACACTTAATTCCCGCATCTCTATATAATAGTTATTATGCTTCTTTTGGTCAAAGAGAAAGCTAGAGTTCAGAGTTAAAGTACTTTGCTTAGTACTATCTAGTAAGTAGCAGGACTATGAGTTTAAGAATGATATGACAGAACCCCTGCACCAGTATTCCCCATTATAATGAGGTACACAGTGGCTGGGGGTAGAGGCTGCAAAAAAGAAAAAATACAAATAATACAGGGTAAGAAAATATATGTGTCTATAAGGAAATACTCTAGGAGATTTCTTCTCTAGGGTAGGGAGCTACATGAAGATGGCTGTCATCCAGTTTGGCTTGATTCTTCTTAAGGTGGCATTGTTCATCATTTAACTATGTTCATCTGAATTATGAATGTCCAACAGATATCAATTTGCTGCACAAAGGAAGTACGTTCTTCACAGTTGCCAAGAGACAGAATATGATCAATCTTATAAATTATATCCCTCACTGAGAGATTTCAAAATATACTAGCATATTAAAAGCTCCATGAATTCCCACAATATAGAAACTCTCTTTATATAATGAAGCCTATTCCCAACTTATTTAACTAAGGAATCCTTTTACTTGCTTATTTAGAACTATGAACAACTTTAGAATACTATACTGCTGATAATGCACACAGCAAGGTTCACAAATCCTAATAAAAACAAACCAGCTATAAAAATGGTACAGATGAACCTATTTACAAAGCAGAAATAGAGATACAGATGAGAACAAAAATATGGACAAAAAATATAGAGAACAAAACTAGGGACACCAAGGGAGGGAAAGGGGGGTTGGATGAGTTGGGATTGACATGTTTATACTACTATATATATAATAGGTAACTAATGAGAACCTACTGGATAGCACAGGAAACTCTATTCAATGCTCTATGGTGACCTAAATGGGAAGGAAATCCAACTAAGAGGATATTTATATATATATATATATACACACAGTTGATTTGCTTTGCTGATGACACCACCCTTATGGCAGAAAGCAAAGAATTAAAGTGCCTCTTGATGGAAGTGAAAGAGAAGAGTGAAAAAGCTGGCTTAAAGCTTAACATTCAGGAAACTAAGATCATGGCATCTGGTCCCATTACTTTATGAAATAGATGGGGAAACAGTAGAAACAGTGTCAGACTTTATTTTGGGGGGCTCCCAGATCACTGCAGATGGTGACTGCAGCCATGAAATTAAAAGATGCTTACTCCTTGGAAGGAAAGTTATGACCAACCTAGATAGCATATTCAAAAGCAGAGACATTACTTGGCCAGCAAAGGTCCATCTAGTCAAAGCTATGTTTTTTCTAATAGTCATGTATTGATGTCAGAATTGGACTACAAAGAAAGCTGAGCTCCGAAGAAGTAATGCTTTTGAACTGTGGTGATAGAGAAGACTCTTGAGAGTCCTTTAAACTGCAAGGAGATCCAACCAGTCTATCCTAAAGGAAATCAGTCCTGAATATTCATTGGAAGAACTGATGCTGAAGCTGAAACTCCAATACTTTGGCCACCTCATTCGAAGAACTGACTCACTGGAAAAGACCCTGATGCTGGGAAGGATTGAAGGCAGGAGAAGGGGACGACAGAGGATGAGATGGCTGGATGGCATCACTGACTTGATGGACATGAGTATGAGTAAACTCTGGGAGTTGGTGAGGGAAAGGGAAGTCTGGCGTGCTGCAGTCCATAGAGTTGGACAGGACTGAGTGACTGAACTGAACTGATAAAGCAACTATACTGTGACCATTTTGTTTTTCAAAACTAGCAAAAAACAAACTTAAAGAAGTTAGTTTCCACCAGTTCTGAGTGGGGCACTTTCCTTGGGGAATTGTATTTGTTTCTTAGGGCTGCTGTAACAAAGTATAACAAAGGGGGTGGATTTAAACAACAGAAATTGACTCTCTCTCAATTAAAGATCTGAAATCAAGGTGTCAGTGGCACCATGCCCTCGCTGGTATGGGAGGCATATCCTTTCTTAGGTCTTCGTCTTCGTAAGCATACAGGTAGTTATCGGCAATCTGAGCGTGCCTGGCCCTGTCCACACCACTCCACTCACAAGGCATTCACCCTGTGTGTCATCACGTCCTCTTCCCTCTGGGGGTCTCTGCTCCTACTTCTCTCTTCTTACAGGGACACCAATCACCGGGTTTGAGCCCACCTAATCCAGTATGACTTCATTTTAATTGGCTACATCTGCACAGACTGTTTCCACCCAAGGTCGCATTCACAGGTCGCATTCACAGACCTGATGAACGTGAGTCTGAGTGAACTCCGGGAGATGGTGATGGACAGGGAGCCCTGGCGTGCTGCGATTCACGTGGTTGCAAAGAGTCGGACACAACTGAGCGACTGAACTGAACTAAACTGTATTATAATTCAATAAAAAGAAAATAGAATTTGTCATTTCCATATTTCATTTTATGTCCCACCGTATTAAGCAGAATCACAAAGAGTACAAATAATAATATTAGTAATGGATATTTTTGACATGATCTTGATTTTACTGGGAATATTTCCATTGTTTCCTTCTTTAATTTGATAGACCATTTTTAACTTGTTAAAGTAATACCATTCTGTATATATTATAAGAAATGGTTGTTAAATTTCAGACAAGATTTTCAGTACCTATCAGTTGACTGTGACAATTTTTAGTGACTTGGTTACATTAACAGTCTGTTACACTAAAACATTTTTGAAATGTAAGATTCTCATCTCAAAGTATACGATTGTTACATTACTGAATTTAGTTTGCTGGTGTTTTAAGTTTTGCACATTTATATTCACAAGGAGGTTTAACTTTCATTTTCTTTTCTAATTTCTGGAGTCTTCATTATCAGTGATATATTAGCTTCATAAAATAAATTCTATCATTTCATATGGTTGGAATAGTTTCTTTGGACTTTATCAATTCATTTAAAAAGTGATAGAACTCAGCAGTAACTATCCCAGGAGACAAAATCGGAGGACATTTGTTGATAACTTTATTTGATACTTAATGGTCTATTCAGGTTTTCTGCTTCATTAGTTTGATTTTGGTCATTTTTCTGTGAAAAAACTAACCATTTCATTGACATTTTCAAACTAGCATAGTTATTAGTTTCCATATACTTGTTAATTTCCCTTAAGCAAACCTACATTTGTATGTATTTTTCCTTTTTTAAAATAAAATAAATTGGTGTTTTGTCTACTTTTAAAAATTACATATTCTTGTATTTATCACTTGAATTGGTTTTGTTTCCAAGTTAATATTTCTTTCTCTTGATTGTCTTAATACGACGTTATTCTTTGCAATATTTTATTTTGAAATAATTTCAAGCTTATAGAAAAGTTATAAGAATTGTATAAGTATTTTCTGTCTACTCTTTAACTTGATTCTTATATATCTACATCTCCCTATTTGTCTATCTATATATGCATATGCATATCTATATAAGAATTTCAGAAAAATCTGAAAGTAACTTAGAGATATAGCATCACTTCATTAATATTTTCATGTGTCTTTCTTGTAAACAAAGATGTTTTCTTACATAACCACAGAAAAACAACAAAACCAGAAAATGTGACTTTAATACTAATATCTAACGCACAGTTCATATTTCAATTTGTCAAGTATTCTGCCTAAGTCCTTTATAGTTATCTTTCTCCTTGGTTCAAAATCTAATCCAAGTTAGATCACACATTGTATTAAGTTGTCGTGAATTTTATTTTCTTGTCTACAAGAGTTTTTCATCCTTTCTTTTTCTTCCTTTGCCTGGATATGTTCCATGAGGCCAGGCCAGTTATTTTAGCAAGTACTTAAATTTGGGTTTGTCTGAGGAATCCTGGTGATTAGATTCAGATTATGCATTTTAACAGAAATACACAAGAAGTTTCATTCAGCCATGAAATTAAAAGATGCCTGCTCATTGGAAGGAAAGATATGACAAATCTAGACAGCATATTAAAATTCTTTTTTTTTTTTTAGTTTTTTTTTTAAATTTTATTTATTTTTTAAATTTTAAAATCTTTAATTCTTACATGCGTTCCCAAACATGAACCCCCCTCCCACCTCCCTCCCCATAACATCTCTCTGGGTCATCCCCATGGATATCACTTTGCTGACAAAGGTCCGTCTAGTCAAAGCTATGGTTTTCCCAGTAGTCATGTATGGATGTGAGAGTTGGACCATAAAGAAGGCTGAGCACCGAAGAACTGATGCTTTCATGTTGTGGTATTGGAAAAGATTCTTGAGAGGCCCTTGGGCTGCAAGGAGATCAAACCAGTCAATCCTACAGGAAATCAATACTGAATATTAATTGGAAGGACTGATGTTTAAGCACCAATACTTTGGCCACCTGATGTGAAGAGCTGACTCATTGGAAAAGCCCCTGATGCTGGGATAGATTGAAGGCAAAGCGTGGGGGGAGGGCAGAGGATGAGATGGTCAGATAGCATCACCTACTCAATGGACATGAATATAGCAAACTTGGGGAAATAGTGGAGAACAGAGAAGCCTGGCGTACTATAGTCCACGGGGCGACAAAGAATCAGACACTACTTAGCGACTGAACAAGTGTGAAGGATAATCTATTGATCTATATGATTAATACATACAATATTAACTGTATAAACTAACTGAGCTTTATACCATCAATAAATAGGTAAAAATCAAACTTTTAAACATACTTCTATTTGCAATCCTTTAAAAGTGAAATGCTTAAGTACAAATCTTATAAAATATGTACAAGACTTACGATATGAAAACCACAAAACATGGGTGAAAGAAATCTAAGTCTTAATAATGCAGACACAAACGGCTCATGGATTGGAACACTCATCCTAGTAAAAGTCTTATTTCTCCCAAACTGATATATGTGTTTAATAAAATTCTTATCAAAATTATTTCACTATTGATAGATATGTAGATGATTTTTAAAAAACTGCAAAAGCCAGGCCAAAGAAACTGGAATAACTGACGCTATTTAGTTGAAAAATAAAATAAAAGGACTTGCTCCACCTAATTTCAGGATTTATGATAAAGTTTTAGTTCCTAAGACCATGTGGCATTGATGAAGGAACAGACATATGGATCAATGGAGCAGAATACAGAACCCAAAAATAGCTTCACACAAGTACAACCAACTAATATTTGACAAATATGCACATACAGTTACAGGCAGGGAGGTCAGTTTGTTAATGGTGATGAAGCAACTGGATAACTATTTGCAAAAAATTAAAAATTTGCCCTAAATCTCACATCTTCTATAAAAACTAACAAAATGGAGCATACATTTAAATGTACAATATTAATACTATATTTTTAGAAGAAAAAAAAAGAAAATCTGGAAAAACTCAGTGAATTATTTTTACCATATCAAAAGCATTATCCTAAAAGGGAAAGATCAATACACTGGACTTTATCAAAACAAAACTCCTTACTCTTTAGTGCCACTAAGTGCCACACTATGTAATGTGCCACTCACATCAGCCAAAGGACTTATATCTATAACATATTAAGAACTGTGAAAACTCAGCAGTTTGAAAAAAATCTGCTTAGAAAATGGGCAAAAAAGACACGAAGAAACATTTCACCAGACAACAGAAAGATGACAAAGAAACATGGGAGAAGATGTTTAACACCACGAGCTACTAGGGAAAATGCAAATAAATATCGTGATGAGATATTCCATACCAACAGGAAGAGCAAAATAAAAATAAAATAGTTACAATACCAAATTCTCACAACAATGTAGACAAACCGATCTCTCACACATTGCTGGTGGTTACATAAAATGGTATAGCCAGTCCACAAAATGGTACTATGTGGAACTGTGTACATTCCACATAGTGGAACATAAGGCAGCAATAAAAAGGAACAAATAAACACACAACAACTTGGATGGCTCTCAAGGGGGTTATGCTGAATGAAATTTTAAAAACAGTCTCTAAAGGTCACATGGTATATTTACACATTTACATAACTTTCTCAAAATGACAAACTATGAGATAGAGAATGAAGCAGTGGGTTCCCAGGTTTGGAATGGAAGAAGTACATATAACTGTAAAGGAAGAGCTCAGGGGAGATTTTTGTGGAGATGGAAAAATTTAATTACATGGATGATTACAGGAATTTCCACACATAATAAAATGCCAGAGAACTATACATACATAATAAACCAATGTCAGTTTCCCAGTCGTGATACTATATGTTACGTAAACTGTAACCACTGAGGGAAACTGCATGCAGGCTAATAGAATTTCTCTGTAATACCTACGTAACTTTTCCTATTAATTCATTAATATTTCAAAGTTTAAATTTCAAAGCATTAATGACATGTGTCAATTATTATTGAGCTATATCATTATATTGTGATGCGATATCCTTTCTATTGCCTTGTTTTGTTAAAATAATGGTAATAAATTCTACAAATACTTTCCAAACTGTTTCACAGACACAAAACAATTGTTCTACAAATAGCATATTTGGTTTCCATACTAAAAAAATTGGGGGCAAAAGGTATTGGGAAAAAATTCTATTTATAGTATCAGCTTTTTGAAAATTCACACTACAGGATCCAGAGAAACCCCTCACATAGAAGTTTGGCTTCTCTGAAATGCAGTACTTGGATGCAATCTCAAAAACGAAAGAATCTCTGTTTGTCTCCAAGGCAAACCATTCAATATCACAGTAATCCAAGTCTATGCCCCAACCAGTAACACTGAAGAATCTGAACAGTTCTATGAGGACCTACAAGATCTTTTAGAACTAACACTCAAAAAAATGTCCTTTTCATTATAGGGGACTGGAATGCAAAAGTAGGAAGTCAAGAAACACCTGGAGTAACAGGCAAATTTGGCCTTGGAATACGGAATGAAGCAGGGCAAAGGCTAATAGAGTTTTGCCACGAGAACACACTGGTCATAGCAAACACCATCTTCCAACTGCACATGGACATCACCAGATGGTCAACACCGAAATCAGATTGATTATATTCTTTGCAGCCACAGATGGAGAAGCTCTATACAGTCAGCAAAACAAGACTGGGAGCTGACTATGGCTCAGATCATGAACTCCTTATTGCCAAATTCAGACTTAAATTGAAGAAAGTAGGGAAAACCGCTAGACCATTCAGGTATGACCTAAATCAAATCCCTTATGATTATACAGTGGAAGTGAGAAATAGATTTAAGGGCCTAGATCTGATAGATAGAGTGCCTGATGAACTATGGAATGAGGTTGGTGACACTGTACAGGAAACAGGGATCAAGACCATCCCCATGGAAAAGAAATGTAAAAAAGCAAAATGGCTGTCTGGGGAGGCCTTACAAATAGCTGTGAAAAGAAGAGAGGTGAAAAGGAAAGATATAAGCATCTAAATGCAGAGTTCCAAAGAATAGCAAGGAGAGATAAGAAAGCCTTCCTCAGCGGTAAATAGAACAGAAATAGAGGAAAGAAATAGAGAAAATAGCAAAGAAATAGAGGAAAACAACAGAATGGGAAAGACTAAAGATCTCTTCAAGAAAATGAGAGATAACAAGGGACCATTTCATGCAAAGATGGGCTCGATAAAGGACAGAAATGGTCTGGAACTAACAGAAGCAGAAGATATTACGAAGAGCTGGCAAGAATACACAGAAAAACTGTACAAAAAAGATCTTCACAACCAAGATAATCACGATGGTGTAATCACTCACCTAGAGCCAGACATCCTGGAATGTGAAGTCAACTGGGCCTTAGGAAGCATCACTATGAACAAAACTAGTGGAGGTGATGGAATTCCAGTTGAGCTGTTTCAAATCCTGAAAGATGATGCTGTGAAAGTGCTACACTCAATATGCCAGCAAGTTTGGAAAACTCAGCAGTGGCCACAGGACTGGAAAAGGTCAGTTTTCATTCCAATCCCAAAGAAAGGCAATGCCAAAGAATGCTCAAACTGCCGCACAACTGCACTCATCTCACACGCTAGTAGAGCAAAGCTCAAAATTCTCCAAGCCAGGCTTCAGGAATACGTGAACCGTGAACATCCAGATGTTCAAGCTGGTTTTAGAAAAGGCAGAAAAACCAGAGATCAAATTGCCAGCATCCACTGGATCATGGAAAAAGCAAGAGAGTTCCAGAAAAACATCTATTTCTGCTTTATCGACTATGCCAAAGCCTTTGACTGTGTGGATCACAATCAACTGTGGAAAATTCTGAAAGAGATGGGAATACCAGACCACCTGACCTGCCACTTGAGAAATCTGTATGTACGTCAGGAAGCAACAGTTAGAACTGGACATGGAACAACAGATTGGTTCCAAATAGGAAAAGGAGTACATCAAGGCTGTATATTGTCACCCTGCTTATTTAACTTCTATGCAGAGTACATCATGAGAAACTCTGGGCTGGAAGAAGCAAAGCTGGAATCAAGATTGCTGGGAGAAATATCAATAACCTCAATTATGCAGATGACACTACCCTTATGGCAGAAAGTGAAGAGGAGCTAAAAAGCCTCTTGATGAAAGTGAACGAGGAGAGTAAAAAAGTTGGCCTATAGCTCAACATTCAGAAAATGAAGATCATGGCATCTGGTCCCATTACTTCATGGGAAATAGATGGGGAAACAGTAGAAACAGTGTCAGACTTTATTTTTTTGGGCTCCCAAATCAGTGCAGACGGTGACTGCAGCCATGAAATTCAAAGACGCTTACTCCTTGGAAGGAAAGTTATGACCAATCTAGACAGCATGTTGAAAAGCAGAGATATTACCTTGCCAACAAGTGTTCATCTGGTCAAGGCTATGGTTTTTCCAGTGGTCGTATCTAGATGTGAAAATTGTACTGTGAAGAAAGCTGAGCACCGGAGAATTGATGTTTTTGAACTGTGGTGTTGGAGAGGACTCTTGAGAGTCCCTTGGACTGCAAGGAGATTCAACCAGTCCATCCTAAAGGAGATCAGTCCTGGGTGTTCTTTGGAAGGACTGATGCTAAAGCTGAAACTCCAGTACTTTGGCCACCTCATGCGAAGAGTTAACTCATTGGAAAAGACTCTGATGCTGGGAGGTATTGGGGGCAGGAGGAGAAGGGGACGACAGAGGATGAGATGGCTGGATGGAAATACTGACTCAATGGACATGAGTTTGGGTGAACTCTGGAGTTGGTGATGGACAGGGAGGCCTGGCGTGCTGCAATTTATGGGGTCGCAAAGAGTCGAACACGACTAAGTGACTGAACTGATGACTACCTGATTTTGTAATTTGGAAAATATTATTCTAATTCATGTCACTTACAAAACTGAGTTGGTGAGAGTGGGGATCAGTGTCAATAATTTTGGAAAGACAATGAAAGCTTCCTGAGCTCCAGTCACTTGACTACAGCCTGCAAATAATAAATTCCTGAAGCTCAAGATAGCTGATCCTTTCCAGAAGGTTTGGTTTATTAACATTATGATACCTGACCTACTTTCTAACATAATCTCCCACAGAAAACAAAAGCTATTCATAGTACATGATGAATAAAGTCTCTGAAAATATACCAGTTGTTTTCAAGGTGATGTAAAGTTTATGAAAGTTCATGTTGGGAGTATATATTTATATATTATATATTTATATATTCTCTCCCACTTTTATCCATTCAAAAATCCTTTGCACTTACTCTAATGCCCATTCACACTGTGAATGTTTAGGTACCTATTTCTCTAGCTAGACAAGAAGCTCAACAATTCATGTAATATCTTATTTTTCTTTGTTTTCACTCCAGGTCAATTATAGTAATGTTAGAGATGCCCAGTGTTTACCAAACAAATAAATGAAAAGGAAATGTCCAGTATGCAAGGCTAGGTCAGTGGTTTTTGATGTCCATGACGGTGGACACTGTTGCACTCTCATAAAGGCAGTCTACACCTTTAAATTCATTTTAGACACAACTGAGCACAAATTCTGAAATGCTCAAAAGTTTTAGGTGAAGCACTGGATATTGATGGAGACATAAGCTTCATAATATAACCTTGTGTGTGTATGTGTGAGTCACTCAGTCATGCCTGAGTCTTTGTGAACCCATGGACTCTAGCTCACCAGGCATCTCTGTCCATGGAATTCTCCAGGCAAGAGTACTGGAATGGGTCGCTATTCCTTTCTCCAGGGCATCTCTTCAACCCAGGGTTTGAATCCAGGTCTCCTAAATTGCAGGCAGATTCTTCATCATCTGAGCCACCAGGGAAGCCCCAATATAACCTTACAGTGAGTAAAACATTCAGTTCAGTTGCTCAGTCGTGTCCGACTCTTTGCAACCCTGTGATTCGCAGCACGCCAGGCCTCCCTGTCCATCACCAATTCCTGGAGTTCACTCAAACTCACATCCATTGAGTCTGTGATGCCATCCAGCCATCTCATCCTCTGTCATCCCCTTCTCTTCCTGCCCTCAATCCCTCCCAGCATCAGAGTCTTTTCCAATGAGTCAAATCTTCGCATGAGGTGGCCAAAGTACTGGAGCTTCAGCTTTAGCATCATTCCTTCCCATGAATATATCAGGACTGATCTCCTTTAGGGTGGACTGGTTGTATCTCCTTGCAGTCCAAGGGACTCTCAGGAGTCTTCTCCAACACCACAGTTCAAAAGCATCAATTATATATATATAATCAAACAGTAGCCCCTCTCCCTCCAACATTCATCAGTTTACTTAAAGAGAGAAAGAATTCTGCTATAACAAATGAGAAAGGACATTCAGGATGTAAATGAGTCAACTCAAATGAAGGATAACTGTTTAGGGGAATTACAGTCATACATTCACAGAAACCAAAGGAAATTGTTGGTGATGTGGAAATGATACCGAAAGGGGTATGTTTTGGTTATTGCTGGCTTTTAAAACATTCTTTAATTAAAAAAAAAAATCATTCTATTATAGCAAATATCACTCGGCTCAAACCCACTGCTTTTTCATTCTTTATTTAAATGTCAATTTCTCAGTGAGAACTTCTCTGATGGCCCTGTTTAAAACTGTAACCATCACTATAAGCATTTTCTTTCTCATTTTTCCCTATTTCACTTTTTTGCCAGAGCACTTATCCTTATTTTACTGCATTATTTTATTTACTCTGTTTTGTCTGTGTCCACCTACACTACCACCATCCATAATGGAAGCTCCATGAGAGCAGGAAGTTTGTCTGTACTGTTCATAGCATTAATCCAAATAGCTAGAAGAAACCCTCACACATGATACTCAATAAATATTTCTGAATAAACACACAAATGTTTATTCTTTAAAATTTCTTAAAATCGCCAGTAAATTATATCAGGCAATTAAATATATATACAGCCATTAAATCTTGACTAGAGTATGAATCAATCAATTAAATTCATTAAAATATACAGAATCACTTTCAATATTTAAAACATTAATTATTGCCCATATATAAATCCTGATATATTTGTATATGTCAATAAAGAATAAAATCATAGCTCTCCCCTCACCAGAAAACTTTTTCAAATGTTTGTCTGTTTAAATGAGTGTTTCTCGAATTTTAGCGTGTATATATATACACATTTATTAAAATGCAGTTTACAATCTATAAGGCTGGGGTGGAGCCTGAATTCTAATAAAAATTCTATTTGTCTGTGGACCAAAATTTGAGTAACTGAGTTAGGGAAATTTTCAGCAGTGTTAAATTGCACATAAATGTAATATTAAAAAAGGATATTTTTGAAAACATTGCATCCGATAAGAAAAAATGTGTTTAAATATATTGGAATGAGTTTAGTAAGGCTACTATTAAGTAACTGAGTATAAGAGTTTGATTTACTGTTTATCACCAAGTGTCTAACAGTTGGTGTTCTTTCACCAAGAGGGAACTCTAATGTGAACTATGGACTGTGGTGATAATGACAACTCCAGTGTGACAAACCAACCCTCTGGTAGGCAACATGTTAGTCAAAGGGAGGCTGTGCATGTATGGGAGTTGGTTTTGCTGTGAACATACAAGTCCTTTAAAAATAAATTATACTGAAAATTTTAAAACACAGCTTACGGAATGAGAAAAAAATATTTGCAAATCATATATTCAATAATGGCTTAATATCCAGAATATATAGATAACTCCTCTGTCCGAGGTCAGGGCGGTGGCCGGGAGGACACATCCCGTGTCCGAGATCAGGGGCGGCCAGGAGAAGCCATAAGCCACCTCGCGCCCGAGGCCAGGGGCAGCAGCTGGGAGAAGCCACCCACACCTGAGGCCAGGGCCAGCAGCCGGGAGGAACAACCCGAGGAGTGGTGGCTGCCAGGCACAGGAGGGCCCTAGAGGAGCAATCCCACGTTGAACGTCAGGCGGTAAGGAGATACCTCTCGTCCAAGGTAAGGAGTAGCAGCTGTGCTTTGCTGGAGCAGCCGTGAAGAGATACCCCACGCCAAGGTAAGAGAAACCCAAGTAAGTGTTGCAAGAGGGCATCAGAGGGCAGACACACTGAAACCATACTCACAGAAAACTAGTCAATCTAATCACACTAGGACCACAGCCTTGTCTAACTCAATGAAACCAAGTCATGCCTGCGGGGCAACCCAAGACGGGTGGGTCATGGTGGAGAGGTCTGACAGAGTGTGGTCCACTAGAGAAGGGAATGGCAAGCCACTTCAGTATTCTTGCCTTGAGAACCCCATGAACGGTATGAAAAGGCAAAATGATAGGATACGAAAAGAGGAACTCCCCAGGTCATTAGGTGTCCAATATGCTACTGGAGATCAGTGGAGAAATAACTCCAGAAAGAATGAAGGGATGGAGCCAAAGCAAAAACAATACCCAGCTGTGGATGTGACTGGTGATAGAAGCAAGGTCCAAAGCTGTAAAGAGCAATATTGCATAGGAACCTGGAATGTCAGGCCCATGAATCAACGCAAATTGGAAGTGGTCAAACAAGAGATGGCAAGGGTGAACGTCGATATTCTAGGAATCAGCAAACTAAAATGGACTGGAATGGGTGAATTTAACTCAGATGTCCATTACATCTACTGCTGTGGGCAGGAATCCCTCAGAAGAAATGGAGTAGCCATCACGGTCAACAAGAGAGTCCGAACTGCAGTACTTGGATGCAATCTCAAAAACGACAGAATGATCTCTGTTCGTCTCCAAGGCAAACTATTCAATATCACAGTTATCCAAGTCTATGCCCCAACCAGTAAAGCTGAAGAAACTGAAGTTGAACAGTTTTATGAAGACCTACAAGACCTTTTAGAACTAACACCCAAAACAGATGTCCTTTTCATTATAGGGGACTGGAATGCAAAGTAGGAAGTCAAGAAACACCTGGAGTAACAGACAACTTTGGCCTTGGAATGCGGAATGAAGCAGGGCAAAGTCTAATAAGAATTTTGCCAAGAAAATGCACTAGTCATAGCAAACAACCTCTTCCAACAACACAAGAGAAGATTCTACACATGAACATCACCAGATGGTCAACACCGAAATCAGATTGATTATATTCTTTGCAGCCACAGATGGAGAAGCTCTATACAGTCAACAAAAACAAGACCAGGAGCTGACTGTGGCTCAGATCATGAACTCCTTATTGCCAAATTCAGACTCAAATTGAAGAAAGTAGGGAAAACCACTAGACCATTCAAGTACAACCTAAATCAAATCCCTTATGATTATACAGTGGAAATGAGAAGTAGATTTAAGGGTCTAATCTGATAGATAGAGTGCCTGATGAACTATGGAATGAGGTTGGTGACACTGTACAGCAGACAGGGATCAAGACCATCCCCATGGAAAAGAAATGTAAAAAAGCAAAATGGCTGTCTGGGGAGGTCTTACAAATAGCTATGAAAAGAAGAGAGGCGAAAAGGAAAGATATAAGCATCTGAATGCAGAGTTCCAAAGAATAGCAAGGAGAGATAAGAAATCCTTCTTCAGTGATCAATGCAAAGAAATAGAGGAAAACAACAGAATGGAAAAGACTAAAGATCTCTTCAAGAAAATGAGAGATAACAAGGGACCATTTCACGAAAAGATGGGCTCGATAAAGGACAGAAATGGTCTGGAACTAACAGAAGCAGAAGATATTAAGAAGAGCTGGCAAGAATACACAGAAAAACTGTACAAAAAAGATCTTCATGACCCAGATAATCACGATGGTGTAATCACTCACCTAGAGCCAGATATCTTGGAATGTGAAGTCAAGTGGGTCTTAGAAAGCATCACTACAAACAAAGCTAGTGGAGGTGATGGAATTCCAGTTGAGCTGTTTCAAATCCTGAAAGATGATGCTGTGAAAGTGCTACACTCAATATGCCAACAAATTTGGGAAACTCAGTAGTGGCCACAGGACTGGAAAAGGTCAGTTTCCATTCCAATCCCAAAGAAAGGCAATGCCAAAGAATGCTCAAACTACCGCACAATTGCACTCCTCTCACATGCTAGTAAAGTAATGCTCAAAATTCTCAAGCCAGGCTTCAGGAATACGTGAACCGTGAACTTCCTGATGTTCAAGCTGGTTTTAGAAAAGGCAGAAAAACCAGAAATCAAATGGCCAACATCCACTGGATCATAGAAAAAGCAAGAGAGTTCCAGAAAAACATCTATTTCTGCTTTATTGAAGCAGAATGCCAAAGCCTTTGACTGTGTGGATCACAATCAACTGTGGAAAATTCTGAAAGAGATGGGAATACCAGACCACCTGACCTGCCTCTTGAGAAATCTGTATGCAGGTCAGGAAGCAACAGTTAGAACTGGACATGGACCAACAGACTGGTTCCAAATAGGAAAAGGAGTACATCAAGGCTGTATATTGACACCCTGCTTATTTAACTTCTATGCAGAGTACATCATGAGAAACGCTGGACTGGAAGAAACACAAGCTGGAATCAAGATTGCTGGGAGAAATATCAATAATCTCAGATATACTGATGACACCACCCTTATGTCAGAAAGTGAAGAGGAGCTAAAAGCCTCTTGATGAAAGTGAAAGAGGAGAGTGAAAAAGTTGGCTTAAAGCTCAACATTCAGAAAACGAAGATCATGGCATCTGGTCCCATCACTTCATGGGAAATAGATGGGGAAACAGTGGAAACAGCGTCAGACTTTATTTTTTTGGTCTCCCAAATCACTGCAGATGGTGACTGCAGCCATGAAATTAAAAGATGCTTACTCCTTGGAAGAAAAGTTATGACCAACCTAGATAGTATACTCAAAAGCAGAGACATTACTTTGCCGACTAAGGTCCTTCTAGTCAAGGCTATGGTTTTTCCAATGGTCATGTATGGATGCAAGAGTTGGACTGTGAATAAGGCTGAGCGCTGAAGAATTGATGCTTTTGAACTGTGATGTTAGAGAAGACTCTTGAGAGTCCCTTGGACTGCAAGGCGATCCAACCAGTCCATTCTGAAGGAGATCAACCCTGGGATTTCTTTGGAAGGAATGATGCTAAAGCTGAAGCTCCAGTACTTTGGCCACCTCATGCAAAGAGTTGACTCATTGGAAAAGATTCTGATGCTGGGAGGGACTGGGGGCAGGAGGAGAAGGGGACGACCCAGGATGAGATGGCTGGATGGCATCACCGACTAATGGACGTGAGTCTGAGTGAACTCCAGGAGTGACTGAACTCAACTGAACTGATAGATAACTCCTACAACTCAACAATGAAAAAGTACACAATCCTTTAAAGAAAAACACAAAGGACTTCAATAGACATTTATCCAAAGAAGACATGTAAATAGCCATTAAACACAAGAAAAGATGATTAAAACTGTTAGTAACTAGAGAAGGACAAAACAAAACCACAGTAAGAGTCTGCTTCATACACATTCTGCTAAGTCGCTTCAGTTGTGTCCAACTCTGTGTGACCCCATAGACAGCAGCCCACCAGGCTCCTCCGTCCCTGGGATTCTCCGGGCAAGAATACTGGAGTGAGTTGCCATTTCCTTCTCCAATGCATGAAAGTGGAAAGTGAAAGTGAAGTTGCTCAGCCGTGTCCGACTCTTAGCGACCCCATGGACTGCAGCCACCAGGCTCCTCTATCCACGGGATTTTCCAGATAAGAGTACTGGAGTGGGGTGCCATTGTCTTCTCTAGAATGGCAATAACTTTAAAAAAGGTGGGAAGGGGAATAAGTATCAGCTAAGTCCAAGATCACCTTTGGGTTATAAGATAAACACTAGGGCTGTAACACAAAACATGATGACTATAGGTAGCATTGCTGTATGGTGTATTTGAAATAAAGAGATTAGATCCTAAGTGTTCTCATTACAAAGAAAAAAGGTTTTTTCGCCTTCTTATTTTTGTACCTATCCTAAGCTCCCTAATATTGCAATTTGCTCTCCATTTTTTATCTCCTTTACTTTACTCTATAGTTTCTCCTACAAAATACATCATTTACCACCTTCTGCCACACTCTATAATATATATACACACAAACACACACGTTCTGTGTGACTTTTGTCTTCTCTACTTCTCTTGCTCATTCTTGATGGAGTCTTGAATATGTTATCAGTCTTTCCAAATTCTCTCTGACATTTGTGTTCTATTTCATTAATTTGTATTGCAAGCTAATTAATTTCTAATGTAAGAATTGAAGTACATAAAATTTTCACTAAGCACTTTCTTATCTAAATGTCATAGGTTTTTTATTGCATTATTATTATTATTTATTTAAAACATATTCTAGCTTTTACTATAATTTTTTGGGGGGCGCCATGGGTTATTAACCATGTTTTTCTTCTAAGTAACAGGGATTTTTCTAGTTTTTGCCTTAGAAATGATTTCCAGATTAATTCAAAGGATTAATCCATGTCACTTTAATCCACTTAAAATTACTGATATTTACTTAGTGTTTAATAATTTTGTATGTACTTGAAATAGATGTCTGCAGTTGAGAAATACAGATTAATACAAGTGCCCATAAGTTCAGATTATTAAATAATTATGCTGGTCAAATATCCTGTATCTTTGCTAATCACAGTTCAGAATTAAATTATTTTGAGTTTCCCTGAGATACTCTTAGTTGTGTACCAACAATAAATATCCTAATTGGAATATATAGGAAAACAAAAACGTGACAGTTTTGTAAGGAGCCTCTAAACCAATGGGAAAAAACTGTTTAAGATTTCAGATTTCTCAGATACACAAATCACTTTATTTTTGACTATGTTCTGTATTTTATAATATTTTATATCATAAAATAAAAAGTAATATTTCAACTTTCAGCCAAATTTCGCTTTCTGAGCCTATACTACTACGGAAAATTAAAGCCACAGATACTTTGATTTATAAAAGATTATTTTATTTTCCTCCATCAGAAATAGTCTATGTCTTTAAGAAATAGAAACTCCAGTACTTTGGCCACCTCATGCGAAGAGTTGACTCATTGGAAAAGACTCTGATGCTGGGAGGGATTGGGGACAGGAGGAGAAGGGGACGACAGGATGAGATGGCTGGATGGCATCACCGACTCAATGGATATGAGTTTGGGTGAACTCCAGGAATTGGTGATGGACAGGGAGGCCTGGCATGCTGCAGTTCATGGGGTCGCAATGAGTCGGACACGACTGAGCAACTGAACTGAATTGATATAAAAAGAAATCACGTTCATGTAATAAGATCCAATATTGAAATGTGGGTTTTTTTGTTTTTTTAAGGTTTGCTGTAACTTGGTTATTTTTTCTAAGGAGCTGAAAAAATATTCTTCTTATGTAATATTGTGAACTAATTCACCTTTTTACTCCAGTATTACTGATATCATAGCCCATTCAAATCATAGAGAGACTGGGAAATTAGTTCACCAAAAAGCACCTTCTGATACAACTTTCTCTCCAAAGGCTTATAATGATTTTTGTCTTTAGTTTTCCATACAAAAGAGCTACCAAGACGACAAATTCCAGTGCATTTCTCTGACCCTCTCAGTATATCAGTATCCCCTTCCAAGCACAGATAGAAGATGCCTAGAGATATTCATAACATTATTATCTAAGCACAAAGAGTAAAGTTCAGCCAGAAATAAAATGTTACTGTAAACACTGAAAAAAATGCATTAAATCATATCTTGGGAAAGATATAAATTGGCAACATTACAAATAAAATTCAAGAGCATAATATCTGTTCTATTTGACTGATAACCTAACAAATTTGTGAGATACTCATATGAAAATGACAATGAAGAAAATGGAAAAACATTCGATGCAGAAAATGACTAAAATGCAGTAAAAAATATTCATAAGATACAGATAAATATTAATTAAGAATATACAATTAGCCAAACAGTTTTGCTTGGTTTCTATATAAGTAACAATGAATATTATAAGACATAATCCACAATTGAGGAAACAGTTATTGGATAGAAACAAGACTTGTACATCAATAAGATCTTTGGTTTTCCTAAGATTCAGCTGTACATAGAGGTGGTATGGTACTATAGCTTTGGCAAAGCAGTGAATCATAAACCAAAGTACCTGAAAACTTGGATCAACTCTGCCAGTGCCAATTTTATGAAATTTGACCTAATCTCAGCCATTCTTGTCAGCAGCTTTATCCATGGAATTCACTAATAATTAATACCTTTCCCCCTTACCCCTTGGGTTTCTGTGACGACCAATTGGAGATTAATAGATAAAAGGGCCTTGAATGTTGAAAGTTGTAAATAAACATGAGCTCTTATTATACTGAAGTTGTTCTTGTGATTCCAGATTTGGTTTCAAGAGGCAAAAAATAAAAAAGATCAAACTGAAACACACTAGCCCTGAAATTATTACTAGTGATAGTGGAATAATTTGTCAGCCTCCATTTTGACAATTTGTATTCCCCTCATTTGCAATGAAATGAGGCAACAATGGACTCTGTTGCACCATTGCACAGACTTCCCTGGATGAGCACACAAGGCCCATATAGCTAAGGATGGTTTAATAGGTGCTGTTTATTACAAGTTGATCTCTTATAACAATATTACACCGCTGATATATATTTCCCTTAGGAGATAATTTTATACACTATCTGGATATTGATTTTTTTTAAATCCACTTCTCCCAGATCATAATTGACTCAAGGGAAAGATAATTGCCAGAAATACATCAAAGCATCAAGGCTCGTCAGCCCTGCATGAGTTGGCATTGATGGATGTTTGGCTTGTCTTCTTCTCCAAAATTTATTTCATGAAGAAAATACATGTTTCAATTCAGTTTGTCTTTGAAGACATCTATTTGCCAGTTAACCTCCAATTCTTCACACACAAACACAAAGTCACTGACTAGTTTCAAATGACTAAAGTAAATTAAGTATTGCATTTAGAATCATTAAAATGTATTTGAATGGTTAAACCACCTTACTTGCCTAGGCTTCTCCAATTATTCTCTGTATTTTTCAAAAATGAGCCCACTGCAGGGAAGGAGGCTGTAGAGATAAAGATGGCAGGACGGAAGCAGAACACATGCACTCACCACAGATGAAAGGAGTCTCATCTGAATTATCAGCACAGTCATTCACAAAATCACATAGCTTGTCCTTGGCAACGCAGTGCTTGTTAGCGCACGTGAATTCCTGAGCAGTGCATGTTCTGTTTGCGCTTAGAAGTGGGGAACAATCTTGAAAGGAAATATCATCCACTGCTACATCTCCTATGTAACTGATACCACGTTTTGCCCTGAAGATAATCTTCAAAAGAAAAAAATAAAACAACTAAAAAAAACAGCATCAGTAGACTGAATCAAAACCTGGGAGACTGGGATAAATGTACGTATACTATCGATGCTGTTGTGGTTTAGTTGCTAAGTCATGTCGACTGTTTTGCTACCCATGGACTTCTCTGTCCGTGGGAGTTCTCAGGCAAGAATACTGGAGTGGGGAGCCTTTTCCTTCTCCAGGTGATCTTCCCAACCCAGGGGTCAAACTCATGTCTCCTGCACTGGCAGGGGGATTTTTTTTTACCACTGAGCCACCTCAGCTTGGACACACTTTTGATACTACGTATAAAATAGATAACTAATGTGAATCTACAGTATAACACAGGGAATTCTACTCAATGCTCTGCAATGACCTAATTGGGAAGAAAATCCAAAACTGAGGGGACATATATATACATACATATAGCTGATTCACTTTGCTTTATGGTAGAAACTAACACAACGTTGTAAAGCAATGCCTTCTAATAAAAATTGTTTAAAAATTTAAACATAGAATTCAAAACCTGGGACAAACAGTAAATACAGTACAGAAGAACATAGGGCTTGAATCTGATAGAAATGATCCTGCAATCCGTATGACAAAACTGACCCAGGAAGTTTGAGGGACATTGAAGATCTGTACCATACCCAACACATAAGAATGTGTGAGTAGCAACACTGTTGCCTCTTGTCTAGATTTTTGAAGATGGGGCCTAAGAAACTGGCAGGAGTCACCTGTCGCTGCTGCCTCTGTAAATCTCAGGGCCAAAACAAGACCTGTGCACTGGAGACCCTCAACGAACATAGATAGGAGGCCAACCAGGTGACAGAATGTACCTAGAGACGGAAGATACAAGCATACTTTTTTTTTTTTATTTTATCCACTTCTTACCATTTTTCTGATCTATTCAACTCGACTAGTATTTATCAAAAACATACCAAACCTCAAAACTATGAATTTTTAAAAAATTGGCCACCTCTTTGGACTTGAAATAATTGTTATTTGCCTTTGATTAATGGATGTTATGAACAAAATTCTTAAGTGTGTCACTGTTGGTCAGTGAGATATCACTTCTATGGATTTTGATAGACATGATGGAAAATAGGAGCAACAGTATTCACTAAAATTTTCCAAGTGAAACTAATTCAGATAGTTTTTATTAAATTTGTCTACAAGCTAAATATGTATTTGTGTGTTAACAGGAAATAGTCATATATTTTAAAGCAAACTTAGGACAATTAGAGATGAGTTAATAAAAAATACCTATGTATTGTCATCAAACTCACAAACATCTTTTTACCAAATCTAAACAACTATTATTCTTGAAAGAAGTAATTAGTTTTTCCTTAAGATATGATATATTTTTATACTATTATATGAAAAACCTAGGTGTTTTCCTTTAAAGATAATAACTGAAAATTCACATCTTTTACATTATAAAAAATATACATTTTTATGTACAATAAATTCATGTATCAAAGTTACATAAAAGGAAAAAATTACTTTTTTCATAGCAGTTGTACTGGAAAAGAAAAATAAATTTGTAAGATATATTAAGATCTTGGCTGTGGTTAAGAAGAGGTGAAATTAGAATTATAAAGACAACATTTTTATAAGAAAAATTAAGTCCAAGACAAATGGATACATAAACTGAAACAGGTATTCAATTACTGGATTATCTGAACTCTTAAATACATAATGCATTGCTTCTGATTAAGAAATTATATAATTCTAAAAATACTTCAATATTCATTTATTTGTCATCCTGTAGATACAACCTTAGGTACTTTGCCATAATCCAATGGTCAAATTATCACTTACATGTCAATGCTCCACACAATGTTGGTTAAGATTCCATAGACTTTAATACTGAATGTCACTAAACATTTTTTAAAGCACAAGCATATTTTTTCTAGTAAAATAAAAGTTGGGACAATTATTTTATAAAACATAGGAAGCAATAAAGCATGGCATCTGTATTATGGACTTGCACTTGACCTGCCTGTACTTAAAGCCTATCACTGCCTTTGTGTAGTTATATAAATAGGGCAAGTTACCCAACTTCTAAGTATTTCTATATTCTAATCTATAAAATGGAGATGATAATAGTAAGTCCCTTAAAACATTACAGGAATAAATTTTTTATTCATAGAAGAGTACTTAGCATTTAGTAAGTGCTATGTACATGATTGCTCTAGTTATAAAATTATTATAATTAAAGATTATGATTAAATTGTGGTTCTTAAATATAACTCTGAAAATGACCCAGTGCTGACTCAGTATATAATTTCTAAAAATACTATATACTTCTACTCAAAGGTTAAGGGCAGTAATGTTTCTGATGATAAAGACAATGATACTGTTAAAATGGAAGAACAGTGGACAATATATATGCTCCATCACTATTTCTCCAGTGCATAGTAATGTGCCTTCCTGCACATAGTAGGTTCTTAATATGCTTTTATTGAAGGAATGAGTGAATCACATTGAATATCAAATATTAACACACCATTAAAATTTCACCTTAAGATTCAAACCACACGAGCATATTCCTCTGCAAATTCCAATATATGAAAAATTAAATTTCAGAAAGACTAAATTAATAATTGATTCCTCTGCTTAAATCCCTCTTAATGTTGTTTTGAACAAGATTTTACTCGGCAAATATTCTACTTGCACAGAATAGTTAAGAATCCACTGCCTGAAGTGGAAGCTGACACCTGGCAGCAGCTGAACCCTCTACATGTTCTTGCTGATGATCCTTCTTGCCTCTGTTAAAAGGTCCTGAAGGTTAAACAGGTAGAACCCTTTAATAATAAATTTCACACAGTGCAAGGCCACTATATTGCTGTCCAATCTTTCTTATTCTCAAGTTGAACTTATTTCTTGTCCATTTTCTAAATTATCTACAAATGAACCTTCAGAAAACTAAGTTCCAGCAAGATGGATTTATTATACCTAACATTCTAAGAAATTGGGGATAATGCTGAATCGATGCCTTTATTTATTTATTTTAAAATGTTACATTTTTTTAAAGTCTTTATTGAATTTTTTTTACAATACTGCTTCTGTTTTGTGTTTGGCTTTCTGGCCAGGAGGCATGCGGGATCTTAGCTCCCCTACCAGGGATTGAAACCACACCACCTGCATTAGAAGACGAAGTCTTAACCATTGAACAACCAGGGAAGTTACAAGTATCAGTGCCTTACAAGAGCTATACCTAGCCTGTGCTTCCATTGGAGCCGAAATGGGCTCATCTATCAAATATGGCACATGACTGCAGATACAGTTACTGAATATTCACAGCTGATTTAACTACATTTACTGTTATAAAGCAGAGAAGGCAATGGCACCCCACTCCAGTACTCTTGCCTGGAAAAATCCCATGGACGGAGGAGCCTGGTAGGCTGTGGTCCATTGGGTCGCTAAGAGTCGGACTCAACTGGGCAACTTCACTTTCACTTTTCAGTTGCATGTACTGGAGAAGGAAATGGCAACCCACTCCAGCGTTCTTGCCTGGAGAATCCCAGGGACGGGGGAGCCTGGTGGGAGGCCATCTATGGGGTCGCACAGAGTTGGACACGACTGAAGTGACTTAGCAGCAGCAGCTGTTATATAGAGGACTGGAAATGCAATCATTAGCAAAGACAGTATACCATCCATAGATACATGGTGTAAATTCAAAGAATTCAGGCTTGTGCAGTTAAAACTAAGAAAAAATGACATAAATGGCTCTGTATTCTCACTTTCCCATATCCAATCTAAATCTTAACTGTTAAGCATTATCATCCAATAAATATCCCTTCACGTGACAAAACAAAGCTCCAAAAGCAAAAGTCACACATCCTAGGAGCTCTTTTTTTGCCAGATAATCCATAAAAAATAAAATTCACATTAAATATCTTGTCATGTAATTACTTTCGGTTTAAATGTTTTAATCTAGGTATCCTTGGTTCTTTTCCTTTACTTTTAGGTCTTATCCTAATATTATTATATTTTACATGATGACAAATACAGCATCACACAATTTTGTGCTTCCCAAAATATTTTTCAGTCACGTAAACCTGTTTTCTCTAATAAGGTTCAACAATGCAGTGTACTTTCAAAGGTCTCTCTAATCAGGTTTGAAATAAATGAAGGTAATTACTCTACAGTCTCTGAGAATATATTTGCAAAATAGAGTGGTGTATGAGACTGTGGAGGTATGATGGTTGTCACTAATATTAAATATTCCTAGAAATATGGTTGTCTCATTAGGAACAAAATTAGGGCAGTCCAGAACTGCAAATTCCTTATGGAAAATGCTCTATGGAATGGTAAGCATTCATGTAACATATCAGAATGGGAATGAGAGACAGAAGACAGGGGTAGAGGAAATAAAGAAAAAAATCAACAAAACTCAATCATTATCTTAACACTTGGATTACAAACCTGTATATGGGAATGAACACCTAAAAACAACTCCACTTTTTTCCACTGTGCACCTTGCTGTCCACTTTGAGCCCACAGTTTAGAAGTAACATTGTCTTTCTTGCTGAGTACCTGCAGAGATAAATCAAGTAAGAAGTATTGAAACATTGTGCCTTGATAAATTTTAAACATGTAGAATTTTCCCAGTATTTCTTTTAATTTTAATGTCAACATGAATCCCTGAGAGAAAAGCTCAGACATTTTTCATTAGATATCTTTGTTTTCTAGAACAGCACTGAGTCCCCCAGGGTACCTTACTAGCTCTGTGTAATAAAGTTGTGCACCAATATCTGTCAGTCAAGTCTGAAGGTATCTGGGCACCATTTAATTACGAATTCTTAACTACCTTACCTTTTAAAATCTGACAGCAGGAACAACTGGAAGTCTCAATATTGAATAACATTCATGTAGTCACATGAAAAGCACAGGATTATTTACTGAAACATAATTTTGAGAATGACCTTGTGTTCAGTGGGGATGGTGAAATTACAGTGGAAGCCAATTCAGTTCCAACAACATGTATGGGTGATACAAGCAGGCATCTTCTTATCTAAGCCAGTAAGAGTTCCCCACCCAATAAACTCTCACCAGTCCTACTGGGTAGCGGGGTGGTTCCTAGGTGGCAATAGTGGTAAAGAACCCACACGCCAATGCAAGAGTCTTAAGAGACACGGGTTCGATCCCTGGGTCAGGAAGATCCCCTGGAGGAGGACATGGTAACCCACTCCAGTATTCTTGCCTGGAGAATTCCATGGACCGAGGAGCCTGGTGGGCTATGGTCCATAGTGTTGTAAAGAGTCAGACACAACTGACACGACTTAGAACATTCACACGAGTACTACTGGGCCTTCATTCTAAAGGCAAACTGAGACTCAGCAGATAAATAATCATGGCTCTTCATTTAGATGACACAAAAAAAGCCATCAAGGGAGTAACTGAGAAGAATAGTTTCACATTTTAAAATAACTGAATTAGATGATGTGTTTAATTATATCACGACATTACTTTTTAACAATACAAATATGTACAATGGAATTATTATTCACATAAAGGTGTGGGAAGGTTTTGGTTTTTGAGAGTGAAGTTAATTTTGAATGCTTTCATCACTGATTTTTAAAGATGTTAAATAGAAATGGTTATTTTTACAAAGTTAGAGTTTTCAGAGTCATATAAAAATTAGTATGCAGCTAGCAATAATACCACTAAATTTTTGGTCTGTAAAATTCAAGCTGAATTTTAAACATATTAAAGTCAAGAAAACAGAATTTCTAAAAAATGTAAAAAATCATTTTTGAAGGATACTAAAATGAGTGTATATGAAATAGGTATTCTTTGTATGAATATTGCTATACATACAGATCACTAAAGAAAACTGTGTTCATATAACATAGTACCAACATTTAATGTCCTTTTATCCAGCCATGCACAAAAATATGGATTATATGTATTACCACTGTAATTATTTGATAATTAATTGCCTATAAAATTTAAGGCTGTTTTATAATTTTTCACCTACTAATGTAAAATTAAATTTAAAAAAAAATGAAAGTCTATTTTAGACAATTAATCTCAACCACAAAATACACCCGGTTAATAATTCTCATTTTTCTGATGGAAACCCTGTAGTCAGTTGTATTGATTTTTTTCTCTAAAACAATTTTTAAAGAATCAGTGTAACGCAAAGGTAAGTTATAACTTCAATCCACAAGCCTATTTCGATGTTTCCAGGTTATTATATGCACACATACATATACACAAACAAGCTTACTCTTTAACTGTTTTTGGTGGGAAGTCTCATCTATAATAAATAAAACTATTCTTCCAAAATTGATTTATAAATTTAACATATTTCCAATTAAAAAAGTAACATCATTTTTAAAATAAGATATGTTTATCTAATTTTGGGGGATATAGTACTTAATATTGCCAGAAAAATCCTAGAAAAATACTAAAATTACATCAAGCTACCTGAAAAGAAATGGATAAGCAGGTGATCTGCAGTGTATTTCTACTTATTGGAGAAAAGAAAGCAGGTAACCCAGTGTCACCTCTTTGCAAATATACTAAATATAGGGCTTCCCTGGTGGTCCAGGAGAAGGCAATGGCACCCCACTCCAGTACTCTTGCCTGGAAAACCCTATGGAAGGAGGAGCCTGGTGGGCTGCAGTCCATGGGGCCGCTAGGAGTCGGCCATGACTGAGTGACTTCACTTTCACTTTTCACTTTCATGCATCGGAGAAGGAAACGGCAGCCCACTCCAGTGTTCTTGCCTAGAGAATCCCAGGGACGGGGGAGCCTGGTGGGCTGCCATCTATGGGGTCGCACAGAGTCGGACACGACTGAAGTGACTTAGCAGCTGGTGGTCCAGGGTTGGGAGTCTTCCTGGCAATACAGGGGCCATGGGTCCAATCCTTGGTCCAGGAAGACCCCACATGTCATGGAGCAAGTAAGCCTGTGCAACACAGCTACTCATTCTGCACTCTAGAGGCGGCAAGCCGCCGCTGCTGAGCCCACAGGCCACACCCACTGAGCCTGCAATGCCTAGGGCCTGTGCTCCACAGCAGGAGAAGCCGCCACGAAGCCTGCGCACCGCACCTAGAGAGCAGCCCTGGCTCACCGCAACTGCAGAAAAGCCAGCGCACCGCTCTGAACAGCCAGCAGAGTCAAAAAAATTAATTTCTAAAAAAGATACTAGAAAGAGACAACAATGGAGTGTGATAAATAATTCTATATTGAATTAAAACTTTCCTACAAAAGATTCTATAGGGATAGTGGACAAGAAAAAGAATCTCTGAGTGAAAGATACATTAGAGTTGCCTGTGAGATTCTTGCAACCTTTTGTGAGTTTCAAACAGTTTAACATATATATATATGTGTGTGTGTGTATATATATATATATATAATTATTATTTTTTAACCAAGAAACAATTTGAAAGAGACTATTGGAGAATGTAGCACCACTACATCGAAGACAACAAGAACGCACATCCAAATATCACCCAAGTGTTTATATTCATCTGTTGTGTTATTCACAGAGTATTGACTGAAACCTATATGACATATCTCAAGGGTAAAACAGTATCACACAGAAGCTGTAGCCTCAGAATAAATTCCATAATCATATACAACATTATAAACTATACCTCAATAATTTTCTTTTTAAAAAAAACAAATGAGGTCAACTGGCTACTTGAGTTTTGAAACAAACTTTAATTTTTTCTAAATGGTTTTGACACACTTTTATATGTCAAATACATTTGAAAAAAATAGAAGAGAAAATAAAATGACCTATAATAGACCATAATCATAAATAGGATAGTTAAAAAAATTCTATTAGATATTCAGGTCCAATTCTACGAAATTTTTTCAGTCATAATATTTTGAAACCAGTTAATTGTTGGTAATTTTCCATTTCTCATTTATTAGCAGACTATATATTTTAATAACACTAAATTGTATAGTATGAATTTTTATAGAACAAATTTGGAAAATGCCATTGCCTAAGCAGTACCTGGAGAGAACCAACTGTGGCACCATTCATATGAGTCCAGAACACCAGGGTACATTTTGGTCCCGTGCGTGAAATAACAGGAGTAAGGATATCAGCCATGTCACCAAATTTTCCATTGGAACTATCAGCATACAGGTACCAGCCGTCTGCAGTATTTCTGGGGAAAGGAGGATGTGTTTATCAGATAAAAACGAAGAAGAAACTCATAAATACAGTTTGTCATTGATCATACATTACAGTTCTGCAATTTGTCCTAAGAATATGACATGCTGTTTAGCATAATGACAACTCATAACCTTCAGCATAGACATTCTTCTATTTTAATTTTGAATCTATGCAGCAGTGGTACAATGTGCAAAAATTATGGTAAAGGCTGAAATTACCAAATCAAACATGTAATGTGGAGAAGGCAATGACACACCACTCCAGTACTCTTGCCTGGAAAATCCCATGGATGAAGGAGCCTTGTAGGCTGCAGTCCATGGGGTCGCTAAGAGTCAGACAAGACTGAGTGACTTCACTTTGACTATTCACTTTCATGCATTGGAGAAGGAAATGGCAGCCCACTCCAGTATTCTTCCCTAGAGAATCCCAGGGATGGGGGAGCCTGGTGGGCTGCGGTCTATGGGATCGCACAGAGTCAGACACGACTAAAGCGACTTAGCAGCATCGTGTAATGACTTGATCTTTTTTTTACAATACTACCAATATTCTGATCAATTTTGTAGAGCTTATTTTTATGAGTGTAAAATGAGACTGTGTAACACTGAAAACATTTAGAAGAGGCATAAAAATGTAACTATAAATAATTAAAGCATGAAAAAGAGAAATGAACTGTTCTATTAACTGGTCTAAAGTCTTTCAGGTTCAAATTTATTTTCTCTATTAATTTAGGTCAGTTTTACTTAAACATATTTTAATAAATTGGTAGATAATTTTTAATGTGTATCTTTTCTCTCTGAATTTCATACAGGAGAGGGAAACTAATGATGGAAACAAATATCAGTGTAATCTTGCCATAAAGGATAGAGTTTATACCCCCATTTTAATTATCAATTCAAAAAAGAGATAAGACATGCTATGCAACACGGAGCTTTTTAAAATATTAAATAAGGAAGTGATTCCTCAAATTTCAGGCATTCTGGCATTCTTTCACTTCTTTGATTAATTAGCTTTCACAGCACTTTTTCACCACATGTGACACTAGTACCATAGAATTTAAACTTACTACTTATTGAAACCATTTGGAAAGCTGTATAACTTCTAGAGGAAAGTAGTATGAAACATTAATAGAAAATAGATGGAGAGAAAGAGGAAAGTGTTCATTCAGTCACCACATATTAACTGAATCAGTCTTTCAAGTCTTACTTGTCCGGCAGTGGGAATGTGATTGTGGACAAGAGACATGCCATGGTTGAGCCCTGGCACAGCATTTACTAGATGGCAATATTAGGCAAGTGATTTAACCTCTCTGAACCTACTGCTTTCTTCATTCATAATATAGGATCGCTCCATGTTATTAACAAGAGTTAGAAATAAGTGGAACCTCTAACACAGTACCTGGTCCATCTAATATTTTTAATAAATGAGAGTTGTGATGTGTGATTATGTTTATGTCACTAATTGCTGCTAATGGAATAAAGAGTTTAGTGTCCTATGAACTATACAGGTTATGAATTAAGATTATTTTTAAGAGGCAGGATTATTACGTTAAATTGTCAGAATTGTGTGTCAATGACTAAACAGTTCCAGCTTTTTTCCTTGTGCGTGCTTAATATCCCAGGATTTCACAGATGCTGAGAACAAAGATGAATACATGAATTATTCAGTGGTTCAGGATTCACTGAAATTCAGCTCCATTTCCGTGGATTTTTTTTCCCCGAAATTGGCAAACTGACTCTAAGCTTAATATAGATATCCAAAGAACTAAGAATAGCCATTTTATCACAAAGGAGAACAAAGTTGAAGAATTTACTTGATCAGATATCAAGATTCATTGTAAAGGGAGAATAATCAAGATAGAGTTGTATTGGAGTAAAGACAGAAAAACGGGCCAGAGAAATGGATAAAAA